>NW_004524735.1:1566189-1614007 GCF_000260255.1 Octodon degus | reverse complement strand
TCTTTTTCTCTACTCTTTTATTCTCTTCTTTCCCTTTCTTTTTATAACTTCTGACATAGTCTGGCTAAGTGGCTTAACTGCTCCAGGTGGGCTTGGAGTTGGTGTTCCTGCTGTCTCCACCTCTCAGTATAATGCAATGGAAGGTGTCCACCACCTCACTGGTCAGGCAGGACTGTTTGATTAGAGTGACGAGGAAGCTAGCTCCACTCAGGGTGAGGGACCCAAGAGTGAGCAAAGATTTGCTGTTTCTTATAACTATTGGGTTTTTACAATCTCCTAACTCAGAAACAAAGGGCATATTTTGCAAAATTGATGTAGACAGGCGCTGGCCCTACCAGTCATTCAAACAGTCAATCAGGAAGAAAAGAAAACTGGTAGCCTGAAGGCTTTCCTAGCATCACAGGCATTGCTGAACTCAAAACCACTATTAATTTTTCTGGGAGTGAAATCTTCTTGTGAATAATAAAGAATTAAAGGGTTGAAAATTTGGCTCCCTGATCATCTTTTCTCCTCATTCTCCTACTGAGAACAGACAAATTATTTGATCTAGGTGGGGGAAGTTGGGCTGCAGATACAGCTCAGTGGTAGAGAACTCGCTCAAAATTCACAGGGCCCGGGTTATATACCAAGAGCTTAAAAAAATTCGTTGAGAGTGGAACGTGTTAGTGTGTATATGTGGATTTGTGTGTGTGTGTGTGTGTGTGTCTTTGTGTGTGTCTTTGTGCATGTGTAATGTTGAACATCATTCCTTTTTCTTTCTTATATTCACTTATGGAATCTAAGCTTTCTGTTTATCTCTGCATTTATGCTGACAACTTAAAGAGGGAATGCATCACCTAGCAAGCTTGTGGAATTTTGGCATCTAGTGCCTCTTGCTGAAAATCACAGGGAGATTGAGTGAAAGATATTTCAAAGAATTTCCAGCAAAAGGCAAGGAAGATGGGAAATATTTCTCTCAGATTCCTGTTATGTCAACAAAGCTTACAGGTAAATTGCTGGCTTGCTTTCCTTTGGGTTAAGAATACCAGCAGAGGGGAAGTTGGCAGAGTTTTACAGGTCTTGCAATAAACAGTCTTTGACATGTAATGGTGAGTGTTGAAAGGACACAGACAGGGCAGCAAGAGCAGTTGCTTCAGGCAATGAGAAGTGTTTGGATCTAGGGAATATTTTGAAGATAAAGCTTGCTCATAGGCATTTCTCAAACACACACACACACACACACACACACACACACACACACAAAACACAAGAAGCTGCTGAATTTCTATAACATTTATTGAGAAACTGAGAACTTCAAATTTTTGTTTAGTTTCTTAATACATATTTATTATAACAAAATTCAGTGCATTTCTAATATAGCTGAAAAATGAAGAAACAAACACTGATATGAAAGAACTTAAATTTGAGTAGATCTGAGATGTTTTCAACAGCTCTACACCAAATGACGAAGAATGCCATCGAATTAAGAATAACGTGTGACATCATGTTTGTTAAGAAATTCATGATAAGTTCTACTTTAATGCAGTGATCCTGGTATGAAAGACTAGAAGAGTGGTTTATTTAATTCCATCTTAATCCCTTAGTCTAATCTTAAAACCTGATGCCTTGTAGGTAGTTGCCATGCAGTGACAGGGTTCTGTCGTAATCCTGTGGCGCACTTCTGCAACATCAAGAAAATCATCTCTCTCTCCAGCAAAAGCCCACACGCTCTTTAGGGCCAGGCGCACTCAGCATAATGTCCATTTCACTCAACTTGAAGCCACTGCTTGTGAGCATTAATTACACTCTTAGAACCCATTCTGACTTGGCAGGGAATATAACCTGGTCAGCAGAGTGACATTTCATTGAAATCACACACAGGTCCTGCCCCATGCAGGAGGAATATCACAAAGGTGATGTCCAACACAGACAGTAAATGTTGAGCTACATTTTCAAATCCTGCCTTGCAACCTCTAAATATGCAAAAATGAAGTTTTCAGTGAACACATGCCATCCTCCTCTACATTAGTAGCTCTCCTCTCTCTGTTCCTGGTAGCTTGTGTAAAGGTACCTTTACCTAGCAAGTTCCATTTTCTGGCAAATAGCACTTATCTATCTAGTTGCCCTAGATCCTTCCTCACAGGTCATTCCTCCAGTCTTGTCTGCATGCTGTGTTACCTACTCAGGCAGAAGGAACTGAATACTCCCTGCTGTTGACTTCCAGTTTGGACCTAGTGAATCAAAAAGGAATGAAAAGTCTAGAACTGCAGTCGTCAGCCCAGCATCCCCACATTGTTAGATCTTAGTCATTTTTCTATTCCAATTGCTTTAAACCTGATTTTCCTCCCTTCTTTCTCTGTCATCGTAAGCTCTTCTACAAATCAGCATTAGAGTGTCAGTTATCCATATGTATAGTATTTTAATTAAGTTTAATATATATATATATATATATATATATATATATATGTTTCTTTTTGTTATAGAAAATTTGTACCTGTCCCTGGATATAACTTAACTCTTTTCTTCCCCATTTTCTTCTCCTCCTTTCAACTCCCTTTACTAATTTACTAAAACTTTGTTTCCATCCTTTCCTTCTTTTCTCTTCCCACTTTGTTTTCATATCTGAATAATTATCCTCTGTTCCATTACAAAATATAACCATACTAAACTTTGGTTTTCAGTGCTATGTTGACTTCATTCAAACTTCCTCAAACAAAATGGGCTTTTTTTTTTTTTTTACTGTTATTCAAATGTAAATTGGGGAAAGCATTTCTGGCTTCCGTTGTTTCTGGTTTCAGTCTTTGTTCTTTAGTCATCATCCCAATGTCTCTGAGACACACTGCTTGTGGAGCTACATGGGGGACAGCCCAGCCCTGTGGCAGTCACTGTTGTCAGCCTGGCAAGAGGACAACCTTATATGATCACTCCTGCATCCAGAAAGTGGTGTCATTGCTATCAAAATCATGCAAATCAAATATTATAGGGACTTGGGTTTTCAGTGAAGAAATTTAATTTATTTTAGAATAAGAGAGTGACTGAGGTATTTAACACTATTTACATTCACAAAATTAGAAAATTAGCATGGACTTCTTAGCTGGGAGTTGAGCTGCTTTTATGTGTTCTCAAGTAACTTAGTCTCTCCATCCCATACTGTGAACAATAAGAGGCTCCAACAGAATCCCATTTTAATCTGTTCTCTAAATCCTCCATCAGCTCTTCCACCTCTTAGTTTCTGCTCTAGCTGTTCTGTCTGGAAGGTGCCCTCTGCCCTTTCTTTCAAAGAAATTTTCACTCTTAATGGGGAAAATCTCTTATTCGATAAAACCACTTTCTTTGTGAAATTGTTCTTGTCTCTCAGACAGGATTAGTTGTCACCTATTCTCTGTCTACAGTGACACCTTGTACAGTATTCGTGAGGGCCCTAATTGTGTGTGGTAACTTTCAGTTTACATTGCCTCTTTCACTTTAGATGGAACCTGAAGTCCAGAGACCTACCTGGCTCAATCTTGTATCTATAATACCTAGAGACGTCTGTAAATACTGGGTTTCAATGAATGTGAACTGAGCTATTAACTACAAGAAAAAGCAAGGGCTATAACATCCACACTTCACCTTGCAGGCAAAATGATGGGACACGTTGTGAGATAGTCTATGAAAGAAGATTAAGCGTTTTGAAGGAACAAAAGGAAGCAGGTTGTGTGCTGTAGCCAGAACATCTTTTATTCCCCTTAATCTCCCATGATTTTAACTCCAGCTTTCCATAGATTAATTGGAAAATGTACTTTGCTGCTGCTGCTGCTGCTGCTGCTGATCCTCAAACCTTAAATGGCTTCACAATAAATGGAAGATAATGCCTTAGAGGCCATGCAGTAGTCTGAAGATATGTCATTGCTTGTCCAGTTGTACTATTATGAACTATCTCATCTAGAAAAAAACAGAAAATAAGGTTCATTACACTTGCCTGGAAGGGGAGATATGACCATGAAGGTGCTTGGCCCAGAACAAGGTTTATCCTTTACACTTGCGGAGGGCTGACCTGTGAGACTTCCTTGATGTGGGAAACTCGACTGCTTCATTTATGGCAGCGGGAGGCTTTCCTTTGGGTGGGAAAAAAATATAAGTTCCTGCTTAAACCATCCAGCCCGGGTCATGGTATGAACTCTACTACATCTGTTTCCACTGCACCATGTTGAGAGGGTGGTGGAAAGAGATGGATAAACAGGATTTAGGGACAGCTATGGACTAGGCAAAGAGAATGGGACTTCAGGGGTTGCTAGAATCCTGCAGAGGATGACTAACTTTTAATACTAGATTATAAAATTATAATGTTAGATGTGATAATAGAGATCATGTTTCATTTTCACAAATGAAATAGTGCAGGGACCTTATGCAGAACTTAATGACACATATTGAGTAAGTAGTAAAGCAGTGACCCAAAGCCTCTGACACTTAGACTCTTAGATGTATTTATTGATAACATTTATTCATAATCCTTCAGAAAGGCTTTTAATTGACATGCAGTGAAATCCACTTGGAAAAACGCTAACAATAGAGAAAGGCGGGGATGTCACTTGAGATATTATAACCATAAACTTTCTCCCATCTGTTATGTTCTAGGTGACTTCTCTGAGCAACCTCTCTGTGGGATTTCTCCAGTAAGGGGTGGGTGACAAGTTGTGAGGAAGCTCCACAGTGAGAAACCTGAAAAGCGGGGAGTCCTCGCAGGCTTAGCAGAGGGTAAGCCGCCCTCACATTTTCCCTCATGTTTCACACTCAGATTGGCTAGTAACTAGCTAAGACACTTTGATTGCTGTCCCCCTCTAGAGGACGTGCCCCTAACATGCAGGACACTTGCACACAGGTGCAAGACAAATGTGGATGTAAAAGAAAACAATATGGGGGGCCGGGGAGATGGCTCAGTAGAATAAGCACTTGCCTGGCAAGCGCAAGGGTCTGAGTTCATTCCCCAGTTCTGCCAAAAAAAAAGAAGCCAATATGTAACCAAGGAAAGATACGTAGGAATGTGAGATGGGGAGCTTGCCTAGGGCTGTTCTCCACCTGTGTGGAATTATTCTGCAGTAGGTGATGCGTAGATGTGGTCTCTTGGAATGAAAATTCTGTGGTTGCAAAGGCCCCGAAGGATGGCCCCGATCCCTCCTGCTCCGCTCAGGTCCTTGGAGCCCCTTGCTCACATCTGTCTGGTTGCTCTCTGATGCTGCTATAATCTTTACTTGAAGTGCATCCTTCCCTTGCTCCTCAGAAGCCTACTGCTCCTCTTGTTTCTTAATATTCTGGTGTCCTCAATAGCTGAAGAATAATGTGGTGCATTCTACAGCTGCTGCTGCATCATATATCAGAACACTGTATGCAACCTTCTATGAGGCCCTTCTTGGAAATCTGTGAACGTTCCCCCAACCCTTTCTTATTCTCCTTTCATTGCTCCCTCTCCTTTTCATTCTCCTGGGCCTTCCTTTGTGTCCAGCTCTGCAGAGGGAACCTGCCATGAGCCAGCCGACTTTCCACCTCTCCCTTTCTGCACCTAGGTTTTACCTCTCCGTGAAATGTTTCATTCGGCTCTCCACTTAGCAGTACAGCATGCCCAACAAAGTCATAGGAACTTACTGACTACCTAAGGCATATGTTTAAATTAATCTTTTGAACCTCCCTAGTATAGGGCTGCCCTTTAAAAACAGCAAAATGGAAAGAATAATCCCATTAATAACTTATGGCAACCACAGAATAGAAGACATTTATGACACTACTGAAGAAAGTCCCTGAGACACTGCTGTCCACAGTTTCTACACTTGCCAGGGCCGGCCAGCTCTGGGTTTAAGCATCAACTCTGCCACTTGCCGACTGAGGCCTGGGTAATTTACTTATCCCTCCTAATCCTTGCTATCCTTCACTGTTAACTCCAAGTAATATGACTTCACTAACGATTTTTCAAAGATGTCAAGTACTTTAATTTCAATCCTTCCTAACACTGCCAGTGGCCACAACAGAAGAAAGAATAATAACTCTGATAAACCTTTAAACATTTTTCTATTCCGGTTGCACCCCAGACACTAAATCAAGATGAAATTGCACTTTTGCTGAGTTTTGACATTATATATTTGACACAGGCAAATTATTTATACATGCCAAAGAGATAGAACCACTTCAGTAGCAATAAGATCCAATGAAATGGGGGCTGAGCTGTGGAACTTGGACTTCGAAGGTGCTTATGGTAGGAGAAGTTCTAAGGAGAGCCCTGCTGCTTTTGCCCTCTCATCTCAGTCTCAATCGTTCTGTCATGTTACACAGAAAAACTGCCTGTCAAATATAATTAGATTTTATGACTGTTGGCATTAGAATAGGGAATCATGTTAGGGCACTAATAGAGCAGGAAGTAAAGGAGAAGGGAGAAATTCAATTCTAGGGAGAATCCTTAATGCTCAGGGGCAGCGGGTCACAGTGTAAGGACTGTGGAAGGGAGAGCAACCCCAGGCCCACTCTCTGTGATAATGCAATTGAATTCCACCCTTCTGGAGCATCTTAGAAGCAGATCTCTCCATCTAGCCTCAAGGTTACGATCAATAACTTGACTTGGGCTTAGGAGGCGCTACGTAGAGAGCCAGGAGTGTCTGCCTAAAATTCTGAACAGAACAGCTGTGAGGTGGTGAAGTAGAACAGATTTAAACTTCTGGCTCATGCCAATTTTGCTACCTAAATGTCTTGAAGCACTCTAAGGGATACTTGGTGGGAACTTCTTACAGTGCGTGAGGTAGACACAGACCAAAAAGCAGAAGAAGCACTCTTCAGAGTCTGCTTAAATCTTCTCAGGGTCTTGAGTTTATGTCCTGAATCCCAGGTGAGTGCAGACGTGTGTGAAATAGTATACAGTAGGCTCTGATATTTAATGCAAATTGAATATGCTAGAGAAAATGAGGATGGCTTATTTAAAGGTCTGTTTATCCTGCTTAGAGGATTAGATTTCCAATGCTAGGTGTAGTCAGTGTCTTCCATGTTCTATGTAGTGGAATGCACCTCAGAGGTTTGCAGAGGATTTAGCTGGATTATTCTTGGTGCCATATTATCAAAAATAGGACAGAATAACAATAATAAGGAGAGGAATTTGGGAAAATAATTGTCAAAAATACAGAATATCATGAGGTAGTATAAATATGATTAGAGCAAACTGGTCTTAATTACTAAAATTGCTTTTTGAGTTATAACAATTACCAACTATTCAGATATGACTAATTTCCCAAATGTTGAGCTACCTACATCTTTGACATTTAGCAGAATTGGTTTTTGGCTTCAATACTTCGTGTACTAGACTCCTTAAGGTGGTCCTAACCTTTTCTAAATTTGGGGATTATGTTCTTCTCAGTCTGTTGTTAATGAGCTCTGATAATTGTTCTATTTTACTTTTTGAAGCTCCCATTTATCTTTCAGTAAAAGCTGGAAAATGTTTTCCTTTGCTCTAACATTAAATAACATTAGTGTGAAAGAAATATAGGAAAGTTTGGGGCAACTCAGCATTTTAATATAATACATCAACAGCTTAAAATTTCCTTCTCCCAAGTTTCAAGAGATCTGAACCTCATTTCTTGTAGAATTTTTTTTCTAGAGTCTTGTAATTTAAATTCTCTATTTGTTTGGCATTTTTGACTCTTCTAACTCAAAAATCACATAAACCTTTTATCAAAAATGTATTGAATATTGAGCTGTTGCTCTTGTATTTTCATTCTTTACCTATAGCACTTGGTTTTATGACCAAGGTAGCAGAATTGGAACTTGATATTTATGAAGCAATGAAGCAGGCAAAATTAATGTAGTGATCAATACTAGAATTAGAGGTCTTCTGTGGTGGGCTAAGTCTTCAAAGTGGCTTTTGAGAAAGATACACTATCCTACAAATTGATTGACAATTTACCAGTAGTAAGCCTTTCTCTTCAAATCCATTTGTATAATTATTGCTTTATTTTATTTATTTACTTATTTGTATTTTAGAGAAGGGTCTACAGGGTGTTCAGGGTCTCACTAATAGATCAGATTTGTAGTGATCCACCTGTTTACAAACTTCCATGATCTGGGATTACAGGCACAAGCCACCATTCCCAATTTCAATTGCCATCTCAGCTTGCCCAGGGGTCAGGCCAACATGGCAGGCCTGGGGATCAAACACCCAGCTTCTGTACCTCCTTGCAGGTGCTTTAATCTGCTGAGCTATTTGGCTGGCCCCATTGGCATAATTATTAATAAAATTCATTATCAGTATGATGAATGGAAAAAATTGAATTTTATTAAAGTAGAGAAAAGCAGACACAGTTCATCCAGTGGTAATGTAAAAGAATGTGTGTAAATATGGAGTATATCTGTAAAAGCAAATTCTTTTATAGAGTCATAAAGTGAAATTCATTATTCTAAACATGATGCAGTTCTTAGGTGCTTTGCATGCCACGATCATTTTATACAGTAAGTCTAGTAATCCCAATTACAAGGTGTAATAGGGTGACAGAGAGGTCAGCGACCTGGCCAAGCCTGAGATGGCTGCCCCATTGAGAGTTGGAGGAGGCTCTGAAGCAGCTCAGGCAGGCAAAAGCATTTCTCCCAGCAGAGAGCAGGCTCAGGCTTCGTATTCCACGAAGAAGAGCAAGCCAATTCCTATAAAAGAAAAAAAAAAGGAATAAAAATGAACCAAATTAAGATAGATATTGCTGGTTTTTCATATTGTTTCTGGGTTCTGTTGAAATCAGGGTATGAGCATAGGAGTCTGATTCCTGTAGGAAGTATCCTCGTCTGAAAACGTGGAAGCTGTCACACCTGAGAACAGAATCAGGCTCCTGTGTGGGAAGCCGTCTACAGGGACGAGGCGCAAATCCGGTCGCGGAAGGAACGTCCTACCCGCTCCCGTGTTCAGGGAAAGGACAGAAAGAAATGTCGCGGGGCTTGTGCGTCTTCCTGGCGGGCTTGCTTCGAGCGCCGGCCGAGTCAACAGCCCGCCGGAGTGCGCCTGAAGGGGCTTGGAATCCATCACAGCATAGCTTTGTGTTTCAGGAAACGTTGGGAGGAAAAGATCTAATGGCTTTTGAGATCGGCCAGTGCAAGGGAGGAGGAAAAAACAAAGATGCAAAAAAGACAAGGAAAATCACAACTTAAAATTTATGCTTTGTCAGGAGAGGAGGCTTTCCTCAGTTAACCGCATCTGTGCCCCTCAGGGGTGTGTCCACGCCCGAGACTTGCCCGTCAGATTTTATTTTTTCCTTTCCTAACTATAGCACCTAAAGCTGTGAAAGACACATTAGGTTCAGAGAAACTTGACTGAGGTGATGAGGCCAGGGGCGGGCAGGCTCGCCCCGAGAGGAAGAAACAGGCTCAAAGGGTCCAAAGAACGCTCTCAGAGCACCTTAGATCGCTCCCCTACAGCAGCCCTCCCACCCACGAGTCTCTCCGTCCCAGGTCGCAGTGTGGTCTCTGAGCGCAGGCATCTACGGTTGCCCGCCGCGCACCTGCCCTGCTCGGCCTCCTAAAGCCCACTGATGGGTCCTGAAACTTTCTCTCTTGCAGGAGAACAAAGAGCCTTCTGCGGGCCCGCTGAGGACTCTCCACTGCTCCGAGGTAACTCCCCAGATCCGGGAGCCTGATTTCTTCTGTACCTGGTGCTTTAGATTGTCTCCAATTGGCTATACTATAATAAGTGAACACGCGAGAGTTTGGATAAAGCCAGAAATTTAAAAATACCTATCACTCGCTTTATCGACTTCATAATATTTATTATGCACTTTAGCCTGCCAGAAAAATGTAATAACATTTATATGTAATCATAAAAATAGATGCATACAATCTAAATGTAACCTACATGTATGTGAAAACCCACTTTTTATAATTTTTCTTTGAACCATCAAGTTTAATATTGAAATCTATAATACTTTAAATGAGAATAATTATAACAAGAAAATTTAGGATTCACTTACCAGGGCAAAGAAAAAGATACATATCTATATCTATATCTATATCTATATCTGTATCTATATCTATATCTATATCTATATAGATAGAGATCTCACATATAAGATATATGTATATAATTATAGCTGTCTCTTGAATGTTTATTAGGCATACTATCAATTAAATAGATCGCTGTGAAAGTAGGAGTCGTGCAAATAAAAGATGAGCTGAAGCAATTTAGGAGAAGTGACAAGTGCCTCAGCGTAATGGAAACCTTCTGGAATTTCTGGTGCAAAGTTTAGCATTTTTAAGCTTTGCACAAAGAGCAACACAGATGAAATTCGTCCATCTTGCTCCCCCATTAAGGTTAGCTGTAAAACTGTTAGCATCGTTTTAAAGTTAAGGACTCAATTCTTCTCAGATTTCTCTGTGCATCGAAGAGTTATCTGAATGCCAAAGTTTATTGGGTTTTCTTTGGTTGTACCTTCTTATCTTCTCAGCTGAATGGGAGTAAGCTGTCACCAAGAACTGTCCACTGCAGTGTTCAGCTTTAGAGCTAGTAGGAATCCAGTCACTATGAAGGAACTATCTCCTATGCAGAGAGAAAGCAATATGAGCTAAGGGGTAGCGTTGTTTACTAGATGCTTGTACAATGTTCAAGATGTAGAGACTTCTGACTGTGCCTTCTTATCTACAAAATAGGCCCCATATCATGCCTGCCTTTCTGAATTGTTTTATAGTTTGACTTTTGCCTTTAGCATTTTACAAGTTTATAGGTAGAGAGCTAACATGGTAAATAAAACAAACATAACCTTGTGTCCTCCTGGGCCTTATATTTGAGTATTATAGACACAACATGAAAAACAGAGCAAGGGAAGGGGGAAACATCCTAAACCATTAAGAGCAAAATATGATTTTTTTTGTATTGTTAATGAAGAGTCTCCAGGGTATTCAAGGTCTCACTATCAGATTGGACTCATAGTGGTCCACCTGTTTACAGCCTCCTAAGAGCTGGGATTGCTGTCATGTACCACCACGCCCAATCTCAACTGGCAACTCAGTAGGCCCCGGGGGCAGAGGCAGCATTGCAGGCCCCTAATCCACTGAGCTATTTGGCCAGCCCCTAAAAGATGAAAAGATTTCTGGGCACCAAGCAAAGTACATTTGAGACTGTGTCATGCACAAAAACTGTCACAGGTAGCAAATTACTTTTTAAGTGTTAGAAACACTTTTGTACATAGAAAAAAAAAGCACACTCCTAATATTTGCGTGGGAAACAACAGAAGAAAACTGCAGTGCACTTGTAATAGAACCTTAAGCCCATCTTCAGTGCATGTAAAATACCCTGGACTGGGTTGCAGATCAAAATGAAACTGTTAGAAAACTCTCCAGCCAAAACAAATGCAGGCTCAAGGGTTTATTGGAATAGTGCTCTTATCCAACTTTCTAAACATTTCAAGGAAAATACAAATAAGACATTCTCCCCACCAACCAGAAGCACAATTATTTACTCCAAAGGAATAAAGAAAAGTGTGGCCCCACACAGAAGTCTCAAGGGTAAGCAGTCACTTGGAGCAGCTAATTGGGAAGGGGAAGTGCTTTGGGGCTGTGCTTGAGAAGTATTCTCTAGGTGTTAGTGAGATGGATGGAAACTCCTAGCCCTTTATTTCCCAACTCTACTCTACAAAATCTATTTAATGAACTTGCTGCTTCTCAAGCAGAAAATATCGAGCCACCCCCATACCTTAATGTTGTATATCAAACACACTGCTCAGTGTGCAGGAGTCTCCCTCACCCCTAAACATGGAGCTAGTGTCTCTTCCAAAACTGACTTTTTTTCATGCTCCTTACTTTGTAGTCAATGGAGATGTCAGTGGATGAAATCCTACCCTATAGCTTGCCAGTGGTGAAGTAGCTTCACAGATGGATTTGTCCTAATCATCTGTTTGCTCCTCTTTCTGATCGTTGCACTGGGTTTCTAGATAAGTGAAGACATCCCATCGCCCACTGCATTGCACGTGGTCAGGGCAGTACCTTAGGTACTGAAGCACTTAGCAAATGAGAAAATGATGAGGTACCATCATAAATTATCCTCCTGAAAAAAAATTCAAAAAATGATTATCCTCCTGAATGTATGGTGGTAAAAAGCAGAAGTGTTTCTAATCATTTTCCCAAGTGTACCTGAAGATGTTATAAGCTAAGTCCACAAGATATTTGTTGAGACAAGTCTAGACAAGAAACCTCTTTTATGACCTTACCTTTTCAGAATGTAGCCGGCAAGGCCAAATTCAACATGTGATAGCCATAGGCCTTCCATCAATGTGAGTCCACACCATTTTAAGTAAGCACCTAGTAGCCCTGTAGCCTGCCCCACCCGCTGCCATGCACAGTGCAGCACTGGCTAAGTAGTTTATCAAGATCCACAGGTCCAATTGCTCCAACAAGTGCCACAGTGAACACTTGTTAAGGCAGATGCAAAGCCTAGATGTGGTTTCTTTTGCATTCAACTAATTTCCCATTTAACAGCACCCGGGGATATTTGCTCTTGTTCTCACAGAATATAGTTAATTTTGAACATTTTTAATAACTTGTTCTTTTAATAACATAATGTTATTTGCTTCTACCATCACTCATAGCAAAAATACACAGCCATCTGTCCCCAGTCTGTCCTGATTATGGAGATTTCTTTTTCAGATGCTCATGACCTATTTGCAGTGGAGTTGAGTTTACACTTGATTAACTTAGGGGTCCATGCTGGGTGGAGCACAATCTCAGGTGTGTTGCATGTGGTCTGGCTCTCTCTCTCTGTTCCTCTGCCTTTGCTTCATGGATGTCTTCTGCTCTGCTTTCCAGTCAACATAAACTAAGCATCTTTGCTCCTCCCATGCCCTTCCAATATGCTTCTGCTTTAGAGCCCTGAAGCAGAGCACTACACCCCAGATCCCACGTGAAGCGCTCCTTGTTTAAGTGGTGGGTGTTGGCTTTGTGTCCATCAATGAGGAAACTGAGGAATACAGGAAATTACTACTAGAGAAGTTGGACTGTTGCTAAGGCTGTACTTGATCATGTAGTGTGGAAGCTTCTGGAATTGGTGTGCAAGAGGAGCTACAAAGGCTTTAGTAGTGCAGGCTTCAGAAGACATAGAATGGTTGAAACATAATCTGAGCAGTGATACTGACCAGAGCTCAGAAGACAAGAATTTTGGCAGGAACCAAAACAATAAAGCCAGGGTCAGAAGATGAATTTCAAACTCCATGGATAAGGAAAAGCACAATAAAATGAAGCAGAAGTTACAATTCCTAACAAGGTTATATATCCTGACTTATTACTCTAGAAATCTTACTGAAAGTACAGCTCTTTCTTCATAAAATTCAGCATTTTAAAAAAATTTTAAAGAATACAAAATGGTGAAAATAAAGTATTAGAAACAATACAAAAAATCATTTTCCAAAGTAATAGGAACTCAAAAATAGTTGTTGCATTGTATAACATTATCTTCAAATTAGTTGTTTAGATTACCAGAAATAAACCTGAAAATTGGTTTAAAAAGTTGTAAGAAATGAACAAGAAGAAATCAAAGAAACATTAAGTAACCCTTCATAGATCAGTAGAAATCAGCTGTACAATTACCCAAACTAGATAGAAGAGAAAAATTTGTCATTTCTATACTGTTTTATAGTAATACCAGTTACAACCCTTTGCCAGAGCGTGTCAGCATATCTCCTTTCTAGAGTCACTTTGCTCAGCCATAATATTGGATTTTTTCTCTAGATACCATGCTTGACAGTGGAAATGTCCACTTTTTCATAGAAATCTTTTAATAATTTTCCAGCTTGTCATCTCAAATAATGAATTCTAATAGACTACTTTCTCTCAGATAAATAATCTAAGCTTCTAGGATATTTGGCGCTGTATGACACTCAGTATAGAGAATATGAAGATAAAATTGACAGCCCAGACTCATCTGAGATTAAAGAGACAAGGTTTGTCACATTGTATGATTTTTCCTGTCATGTTATTAAAAAGATAGCATAAAATTTATGGATTTCTGGGCCAGCATAGGTCAACAGACTAAGTGCCTGCTTAGCAAGCACAGGAACCAGGGTTCAATTCCCAGCACCATGCGCTGCACTGGCTCCACCTCTGGGTATGCTGAGCTGACCACCAAGACCAGGTGTGGTGGTTCACACCTGTAATCCCAGTGCTGGGAAGGCTGAAAAAGGAGGATCACTATGAGTCTGAGCAGCATAGTGAGACCCTGTACCAGATACATAATAAATAATAAATAAAATTATGGATTTCTTTCTCTTAGCCTTCAATTTTATTCAATTTATTACTACTCTCTTCCCATAGTTACTGTGACAAGTGACATGAAACAGTACCATCTGAGTCTCCCTAGCGAAAAGGTATCATGCCTTCTATATGAGCAATGAAAGAAGAGAAAATATCTCAAAAATATATTCTTCCATGTTCATTTCTATTAACACTTTGCATTAGAAAATTAGCAAGTGTGATTTTAAATGACAAGGAAACAAAAGGTATATTAATTAAAATATTAAAAGTAAAAATCTCTCCTTTTGTAGTTATTACGGTTGTCTACATAGAAAATATAAATGATACTATAAAATACTGTAAGACCTAGTAGCTATAGAGCAAGATCACAAGTCAAAGATCTAATAATTAAATTAATTTCACATTTATATCTTAACACATTGCTAATATTTCAACTTTATTAAATTGAAAATCCAAATAAAAATGAAACAGGACACTTACATTAGTAAAAAATATCATTAGACATAAATCTAACAAAAATTACAAAATGTGTAGGACAGCAAATGAAAATATATCCAATTGAAAAGCTTCTACATAGCAAAGGAAATAGGCAGAAGAGGAAAGAGCTGGCCAACTTAATGAG
The DNA here is from genome assembly GCF_000260255.1 of Octodon degus. Taxonomy (NCBI): domain Eukaryota; kingdom Metazoa; phylum Chordata; class Mammalia; order Rodentia; family Octodontidae; genus Octodon; species Octodon degus. The sequence goes on along the minus strand of NW_004524735.1, from coordinate 1,599,180 downwards.
AAAAAACTTTTAACAGCTGCACCTTGAACAGAGGTCTAATGTCCAAAAATATGTAAATAACAAAAAAAAGATGTCCCCTGCAAAAAAAAGACCCAAGAAAAAATGGCAGCTGAAATTGATAGACACTTCAAAGAAGAGGATATACAAATAGACAACAAATACATGAAAAGGTATTTATCCTTTCTGAACACCAGAGAAATGCAAATTAAAATAACACTGATTAGGGTTAGGGTTAGGGTTAGGGTTAGGGTTAGGGTAAAAAAAAAATAAAAAAAATAAATAAAATAACACTGAGATTTCATCTTACTTCTGAAAGAATTGACGGTCACCATCAAGACATCAAGTAATATCAAAGTGCTGCAGTGAGAGAGAAAATTTTCTACACTGCTGATAGAAATGCAAACTAGTACTGAATTATAAGATTCAGCAGGAAAAATGATACTTGCCTTCTAAATATATTCTCAAATGAATTAAAGATATCATATTATAATAATATAATGATATTTCTATTTATAGCATCACAGGTCATAATAGCTAAATCCTGGCAGTGGCCAATATATCCGCCAATAGATGAATGGATAAAGGAAATGGAATAGCTATACCTAATGAAATACTACTTGGTTATAAAAAAAAAAAATACAAATTTGAGACATATGTAGGAAATAGATACGCCTTGAAACTATAATTTCAAGTGAAATATTTCAGACACACAGCTTAAATATCATGCGGTTTCTTTTATATGAAAAATCCAAGGTACTAAAAAGAACAAAATGAAAGATCAATAAGTGGAAATAGAGATAGATGTTTTGCAAATGAAAAATGTTCTGCTATATAAAGCAAGGAAGAAAAGCAGACCTCTTAAAATTCAAAGGTCCAATCAAAAAAAAAAAAAAAATGGGCATCGGAGATGAACACTCACTTCTCAGGTTAAAGAACTGCAAATAGTAAATGAATATATTCAACATAACTGATCATTGGAAAAATGCAAATTAAAACAACACTGAGATTCCATATCACCTGAGTAAGAATAGCTGTCATCCAGAAATCAACCAATAACAAATGCTAGCAAGGGTGTAGGGAAAAAGAAACCTTACTCTATGGTGGATCGGTATATAAACTAGTGTGACCACTCAGGAATTCAGTGTGGAGATTCTTCAAAAACCTAAAATTAGATGTTCCAATTGACCCAACTATTGCTCTTTTGTTTTTTTCCCCAGAACTGAAAACATACCACAGTGAAATCCGTGCATCTATGTTTATAGAAACATGATTTGTCCCACATAAATCTTGGAAACAACCCAAATGCACATCAAGTGGGGAATGAATAAGAAAGGTGTATTGTTTATACAATATCCTGTTCCCTGTATTTGGTGTTGGGGATGGCCTGGACTAAACAAGGTAGTCATGGGAATGTGTGAGGAGTCAGTAGAGAGACAGAAGACTGATAATGACTTAAAGATGCACACCAAAAGATAAAATCTCTTAAAAACCAAAGAGTGAATGGATCTCACAACAATTAATAATATCCTGTAGTGGTTACAAGCATGGGGCATGCATAAGGCTTTTTTGTCTCCCAACTCAGGCAAAGAAATATGGTCACTGTAAAGTAATGAAAGCAAGACAGCCTGCCTCTATGGGAGGACCAGGCAAAATTCTGGAGTTCTGGAACCTGTGCTGGTATCGATCAGATTTCTGAAGTAATATGCATGTGTAGGAAAATTCTGTCCTGTGCAACCACACACATACAGATTCTTGCCCCACTTGGTACAAGGCAAGAACTGGTTGTGAGGATGAAAATCCCAGAGCGCTAAGAACTCCGCAGCTTCACAGCCCAAAGGAAGCTTTGCCTAAGCCCAGATAATGAAACTAGAGAACCCTCCTGCAGCACCATAGCTTCTACCCAATAAGGAGCAAGAGCTTCATATGGTGAGAATATGGAAAGACTCTCTGGGAGTGACAGTGTCTTGATTGCTTTTCACTTGCTGCTGAGACCAAATATCTACACCCAAAATTAATGAAGGAAAGGCTTACTTACCTCACAGTTAGTGGAAGTTTCAGTCCATACTTGGTTGGCTCCAAGGCAAAGGAGCACATGGCAGAGGGAGGCCATCCATGATGGTCGAAAATAGCTAGGAGCAAAGGGAGGAGCAGCAGCTGCCTCTCTCCTTTTCTTATAACCAGGCTACGTGGGAGTGGGGGGTTAGGATTCACACAATATACATGCTCTCCTCTTACACAGGATGAGGATGTTTACCAAGTAAAAACACTGGTTCCCTGCTGAGTCCATAAATAAACTTCTAAACTTCTGAAGTTTACACAGTGTATCAACCAGTACAATCCACACCTTGCAAACTTGACAACCAGACACATTTCTTTAAACTAGTGTTCAGATACAAAGACACGCTTATTCTCAACTTTTCACATCTTAGATATCATAACACAACTTTAACAATCCTTAATCATTAGTATAAAAGTCTATCAGCATTGTATTACATTACAATCATAACACTTTTCTCATAGCCGCCCCCCCAAAGACACATACACAGCCTTTTGTGCAAAAGGCTTTTAATCTATCTGCAAAAGTTGCCAAAGTCCTAACAGTTTGGGCATTCTGAAAAGTCCAAGTCCCAACTTAAACACTTGCAACACGTAATGGCATGAGAAAAACATTACAATCCCAAAAGGTACCAACAGCAGGATACAAAACATTGAGACCAAAACAAGTCCCAAATCCCACAGGGCAAATATGTAGTCCTGTAGCTCCAAGTCCAACATCTGAGGCAATCTGTGTCAAACTAAGAGTTCCATGTGGCTCCACCTCTATGCCACTTAAGCTGGTTATAATTCCCACTGGTTTTCTCTGGGGCTGGCTTTGCCCCCTGCTTGAGCTTTCCTCTGATAGATCCACTTTACTGACTTTTCCAAACTTCTAGGGGTATCCGTTGAATAGGCGTCTCACTCATAGGTTTACACACTGCCCTCCCAGGGGCACACTGCCTGGCCTCCCAGGCCTTCTAAAATCTAGGTGGAAGTCTTCTTAACCTCCGAACTCTTGCATTTGGCATGTGCCTAAAACTAATGCCATGAGAATGATGCTAATGTTGCTGCCAGCTGGAGCAGGAGTCAGGCTTCCTTCTATCTTTGCTGTAGGGACGAGTGCCTGAATCATTGAACACTGTGACCCTGATTCTGAACAGCAAGTTCTCTTTGCCACTGCCACTCTGGAACATGGTGTGGCTGCTGCCTCTATTCTGGTACACGGCACTGTGTAGCTTTTTCCTTCAAGCAAATTACCTCACCCTTAAAGTTCTGAGGCTGCAAAGGGCAGAGATCTGCCACCTTCTTTGATCCCCTCAGGACAGTTTTTCAATTCTATTGTTCCTCCTGAGCAATGGAGATCTCAGCTCTATCTTTGCACTCCATAACCTTTCTGAAGCTTTCTTTCTGGCAAAACTCAAAACAAACCTCAAATCATCCTGTTGGACTCTTTGCTCTTGATTCTCAACATATATCTGATCAAAAGCTGCCAACAATAGCCATGTCACTGGGTCAACACTTGACTGCCTTGAAATTTCTTTTGCCTGACCAATTCACCACACATAGTCTCAGTCTCAGGCAATGTCTCTGGACTTTGAGGAGCAAAATGTAGACAAACTTTCTGACAAACCATGACACAAATCATCTATAGTCCAACAACCAATGTAGTACTTCTTCCCAGCAGAAACCTCCCTAGCCTGGTCTTTATAGGCAGGATTTCTATCAGCCTCTGCTTTTCTGAGCTCTGACCAGAATCTCCCATATAGAACAGCCTAAGGCATTCCAGTAGTTCTCTTTCAGGCAACATCTGTAAACCCTTGCTATACCTTCCCATAAGCCATTCCCAAAAGCTCATAATCAACATTGCCAGGTATGTAGTTATAACAATGACCCCACTTGTAGGTACCAAATTTTGTCTTGGTTACTCTTCATTCATTGCAGGGACAAAACACCAGACACCCAAAATTAAGGAAGGAAAGGATTATTGACCTCACAGTTAGTGGAGGTTTCAGTCCATAATTGGCTGGCTCCAAGCAGAGGAGCACATGACAGATGGCAGCCACTCCTGGTGGCAGAAAACAGCAAAGAGCAAAAGAAGGAGCCACAGAAGCTGCCTCTCTTATTCTTATATTATGAACAGGCTATCCTGCAGTGGGAGCATAGAGCTCACACAATGTTCATACCCTCCTCTTGCACAGGATGAGGATGTTTACCAAGTAAGAGCCCTAGAGCCCAGCTGAGTCACTGAATGAAACCTCTAAATTTTGCAAGTTGACACAGTGGGCCAACCAGTACAGACAGGAAGTGGAGTTAGGAGAGGAACACTAGGAAGAAACTGTGGTCCTCAGACTGCATAGTACTGCCAGTAGTTCACCTCAGGGGGTCTCTGATTTGTGTGTGTGCCTGAAGGAGCTGCATGAGTCCCCATAGCAACACTGAACTGCACTTCTTCTCATGTCAACACTGAAAATCCAGTAGAGAATAGGCATGCCTATCTCTGGTATAAATAATATGTGTGGAGGCGTTTTGCTGTGTGTAGTTGAAGAAGCTAAACTGTGTGTCTTGGATTTTTTTTAAAAAATATGCTTCTTCTTAGAATGGCCCATGAGTGGGACTGATAGAAGATCAGAATACTAGAAGAGAAGAACACATGCAGCCTTCTACATCTGTTTCCTTACTTCAACACCCATGTGAAAGTACCCAAATCTGTAAGAATTTTCCTTTTCTTGATGCTTCTTCACCTGTTCTGCATCTGTACCAAATGCATACCTTCATCTTGGACTAAGAGCATCAGATACTACAGAAAACATTGTCACCAATGACAGAAGATTTTGCTTTTTTTGGGGCAGAACTGGGAATTGAACACAGGACCTTGCACTTGCCAGGAAAGTTCTTATTCTACTGAGCCATCTCCCTGGCCCCTGACAGAAGATCAAAACCCAATAGGAGCTTTAGAATGCCCTTGGTTGATTCCAGCTCATGCTTGTGAGTTGTGACGTGTGATGGTCCCAAAACTTTACAACCATAGTCCCATCCTGGTCATCTTCCCTGACGAAGCATCTTTTCACTCTGCTTAGCAAGTTCCCCAAACTATGCACAGATGCAGATCCACATACCCCGAAGCTTATTTCAATTTACTGTGACTACCCCACTTTGCATGGCTTACCTGACTAATGCTGACTCTGCATTTCTAAACACCAAGCCATGAAAAACAGAAATTCCTAATCAAAGTGAAAAAAGTATAGCTTTGGCCACAAAACTTCATAATGAACTCCAATCCCCCCAAGAACAGCTCTTCAGGTTTTAGTCTGTTAATTATCACATGTTCTTCAAAGGCTATACTTTCAGGGATCATTTCTATAGTATATCACATGTTCTTCTTGAAATACATGGGAATTAATTATGTTTTCTAAATAGAGAAGCATAACTAAAACTTCTAATATCAGTGACACATGACAAAATCCATTTTTACCATTATTTCAGATTCATCCAAATGCCTGACCTACAAAAAGGTGTCAATCATGACCTTTCTGATTACTGAACTGTTTAAAGTACCATGAAAGCAAAACTACACAGCCACAAATCTAATCATGGAGATGTACTTTCCAGAACAGAAAGAGTTGCATCAACCAATTTTCACGCCTCTCTACCACAGAAAAAATTGAGCTACTGATGTAGAACAAGCAAGCGAAATAACAAAGAAAGAACGATGTCAAAACCTCATTAACACTGAGAAAGACTCTTAGCGACTCGGGCAGACAAAACTGTAATTAGCTTACATTTTTCTTCTTGCATTTCTTCACGTTTCCTGGGAACAGAGTAGTGAAAAGTTTCCTTCTTTATGTTAAGTGCTAAGTGGGTCATTTGCATGAGTGTCCTTGGTATAGGGAGGCACAGAGCCCTGGGATTCCTACAGGCTAGAAAGCTCAGTAATGGCAAAAATGTCAAAAGTCTTGACAGTTAACTACCTGCAGAATTTAGTCTGAACGTTTGGATTCCCAGGGTTAATGCACCATCCTCTTCAGTTCAATTACCTAGATGCACTTTAAAAGTACTCAATTATCCTGAAGTATAATTTTATATTACCAGACTTTCTTTCTTTCCTCAGCTCTCACATTTAGCATCTTCGTGAACTTTGCTGGCTTATTTCACCTTCTTAAGTCTCAATTCCCTTCTCTTCACAGCGCTTTAACAACGTCACTAGCTAATGCACTGATTCATGATAAAACTTTAGGAAGATAATAAACTCTGAACACATGCTGTAGACACTTTATGATGAGCAAGTAATAAGGAATGCAGTTGTCCAAGAAGGATTCTGTGAGAGTTTTGAGGGACAGAATGGAGAATCAGCAAGGACACACGGAGCAAGAAGTTTGCTGGTGCTGTAAAGGAACCGAAGAGCATGACACGACTGACGGCTAAGGTGGCCTTTTTGACAGCTTAACCCCAAATTGAAATTGTACACCCATTCACACACATGACAGCAGGAGAGACTGATGGTTTTGCTGGGAGAAATCTCTAGGAGCTTAGTCCATGAAATACCGGAAAAGCATAACAAGGAGCTACCAAAATGTAGGGCCCATAGAAAGCTATCTTACCAACCTTCATCAGATTTAACCATCACAGTGAGGGGGAAAGATGCATGCTTTCTTCTCCATATTTCCAACAGGAAGAACATTTATATTTTTCAACCAACCTGGAAATGATCAAAATGCCCTAATACAGAGAACAAAATGCCCTAATCCATGACACCTGTATTGTAGACTTTGGAAATTGCTCTACAGCATTTTTATGACCCAACCATGATGTATTTTCAGTGAACACACACACACACACACACACACACACACACACCCACACCATATCTTATTGAGAGACTACAATTAATATTTTGATTGAAAAAAATGAACTCTTGTGAAATTATAAACATGATCTGAAAGGATGAATTTAAATTTGTGTACACATGGTACTTCTGCCTAGGAATCAGTTTTGCTCAGGAATTGAAGCTCTTATTAGAAAAAATTTTGTTTTACTATTGAAAGTGATAATAAGAAATAAGCAGAGAAAAAGCTAAAGAATTAAAGTGGTGTGCTTGGTATTTTAAAGTGTATTTTTATTTGTAATTAACACATAATAGTTCTAAGTATTTATGGAATAGTGTATTGTCTTACCATACATAGATTGTGTAAAGATTAAATTAGAGTATTTAGCAAAAGCATTTATAATTGCTTTATAAAATCCTATTTTAACAATATTAAGAAATACTTTACAGGATTCCTTAGTACAGTCATTACTGTGCAGCAGGGCTCCAAAAAACATCTTGTCTAGCCCTAAGTTTGCACTCACTGGCATATCTTTGCATAATATCAACTTTCCCTCTTTACTCCATTCTCCATGCCAACAGAAAACATAGAGAAATTCCTCACAACATTGATGCTGCAAGGATTTTATAAAACTTCAAATTGTGGGGAAAAAAAGAAAAAACAACACTAAGATTACATCAAAATAAAAACACACAGAAAACAATAAACAGACTGAGAACGTAGCCTTCAGAAATGAGAGAAAATGTTGGCAAACCACACATCAGGCAAAGGATTAATATCTAGAATGTATAAAGAACTGAAATAATCTAGCAGCAACAGAATCGTAAATAATCCAATTAGGAAATAGCAAATGAACTCAGTAGAAATTTGTTAAAAAGAGACAAGCAAATGGCCCACAGTTTCATGAAAACAATGCTTAACATTTCTAATCAGCAAAAATAGAATTCAAGATCAAGAGTGAAATATCTCTTCATTTGGATCAGAGTGTGTTCTTGAAAAACAAAAAAAAAATAGCTAACACTGGCATGCACGTTGAGAAAGAGGAGCTCATACATTTTCCTGGGAATGTAAATTAGTGTCACTGTTGTAGAAAGCAGGAGAGAAGTTCCTAAAATAGTTCAAGATAGGACGACTAGATGATGGAGGAATCCTTTTTCTCAGTATATCCAAAGGAAAGGAAATTAGTACACTGAAGAGACATCCGTATTCACAAATGCGGCAGCTACTTATGTACAATATAGCATCCTCTTTAATAATGATGCTTCTGAATGGCAATCTCTAAGAGGATGGAAAATGATCCAAAAATAAATATTCTGAGTGAAATCTTGGCATTAACTCAAAAAGTGGAAGCAGAACCAACGTGTGCCACTCTGGGTTTTAGAATAACACCCCACTGTATTTCTAGTCCACCGTGTTCTTTGAGACTTATACTACTCCTACTATTGAGTGACGAAGTCCACTTCATCTTGTCTTGCACCTGGCCAGGCCTTAGGACTGTTCCTACAAAAGAATGTTTTTCTGAAGAGAACAAAAAGAACAAGATAGGTAAGGACTGAAGGAAGGGCTCCAGCCTCAGTTTATGCCTGTCCCCGATTTGAGTATGAGTATTAAATAAGGCGGTTGATGGTTAATTGCACGTGAAAGTGAGTAGATTCAGATATTACCCAGCAGTAGCTGCCTGAGTGTACCTAAGCAAGAAATGCCTAGCTAACCCAGTCAATCCCAGAACCACCAGTGATAATATGTATATTTGTTTTGAGAGATTAAGTTTTGTGTTGGCATGTCACACAGCCAAAATAGTTTGGTGAGTGATGAAAAAATGATGTCATTCATAAATCACAAATATAACCAAGCAGCTGGGAGAGTGGGAAGTGAAAGCATTAGAAAGGTCCCTTGCAAATACTATCAGAATGAAGGAGCTGGATTGGGATCTTAAAGAGATGGAACAATGGCACCACAGCCCTAGGAAAGGTAGTGGTGACCTGCTGTGACAAAAAGGTTAGCAGCACTGTTACATGCACTGACGTGGGAAACAGGAAAAAGTATATATCTATTAACATAGGTTGCCCAGATAAGGTGACTGTCAAACAGACTTGAAAATGCTAATTATCTTCCTGTGTATAATAGAATACAAGAGAAGAGAAAGAAGCTGGTGACATAATTGCTAAACACAAAAGGTGCATCATGGAGAACAATGGCCCAGACACAGCATGGGAGAAGATTATGACTGAATGGGTTGAGATGGCACACATTTGTCATCTTAGTGCTCTGAGGTGTTAGGGTAGAAGCAACGCAAGTTTAAGACCCACGAGGCAATTTAGTGAGATCCTGTCTCAAAATAATATAATAAAGTCCAGGTCTGTACCTTGATGGCAGAGCTCCTGCGGATTTGATCCACGATATGAAAAATAATCACAGTGATAAATGACTGTATAATGTGCCCTCACTGCTTAAAGATTAAAGCAGGTAGCACACTCGCATAGAATCTCAATAATACATCTTGTAGATCTTTACTTCTAACCAGTAGCAGTAGGGATCTTAAAGTTGTTTTTTATAATAAGTTTCAAGAAAATCCAACCCACAAAATTTTTATTTCAGGGCCAGCCAAATAGCTCAGGGGATTAAAGCACCTGCAAGTAGGTGCAGGGGCCTACTGCCGTGCTGGTCCCGGCCATGGGGCGCTTTGAGATGACTATTGAGACTGGGCCTGGTGGCATGAGCCTGTAATCCCAGCACTTGGGAGGCTGTAAACAGGAGAATCACTACAAGTCCAATCTGGTAGTGAGACCCTATGCAACCTGTGGACCCTTCCCCCAAAATACAAAAACTAAATAAATAAATTTCAAAATGATTTGGGGATGTGGCATATTTCTAATGGAAAGAACCACAAAAATTATAGACATTGGTAAAACGTATATAACTAAGACAGAATTTAAAAAACGAACACAATCAGAACAGGTCTTTGCTCCCTAGAATTATTGGTAGAAGCAGTCTCTGCTTTAAAAACTTATTTTTTCTTATGGAAAAGCAAACAAAAAAGAACAACCTGAAAACCAGGTCTATCTGTGAATATTTCTCCTGAGTCTGGGCGGACTGTGTCTTCGGCAGTTCTGGGACTCTGCAAAGCTCCACTTGAGGCGTGCTGCTGCTGGCCATAGCTGTTCAACGGTAATTTCCACCTTCTTTAAATGTTTATCATGGAAGGAGGCGGTGTTTTGAAACTTTCAGTGATAGCTGTGGTTCTATGATTTCTCCTTCTGCTTCACGTTTTCTCTTAGTTAGGTGCTTTGTTTAGTGAAATATATACTAAGAACTGTAAGTTGCCATCTCCCCGGCCCCTCACTGTAATTCTTGTTTGCTCTGAAGTACAATTGGAACTGTGTCAAATTAATACAGTTTGTGCAGGTTTTGTTCACTCATTGTTAGACCCGTGTAGTTACTTGCATAATTCTCTTTTTAAACTACTCTTTTACAATTACCTCAAATTTGTTACACTGGGGCTGGTGAGATGGCTCAGTGGTCTAAAGCACCTACTTAGAATAAGCTCAGCAAAGCACAAGGACCGTGGTTCAATCCCCCAGCACCACATGCCAGCCAGCCACGCCCCCTGGTGGGCTGAGCTGGCCACACACACACATGCACACACACACACACACACACACACACACAAATAAATAAATAAAATTTTAAAAAAATGTGTTACACTATTAAGAGTATTGGGCTATTACTCAATTCATAAATAAAAAAGTATTTAAAAAAAAATAAAGAGCGCTGCTGCATGCTGTTGAAGGAGAGGCACTGAGGTCTAGTGAAGGAAATAAATTCTGGAACGGCCTAATTTTCACTATCCAAGCACAGCAATGCAATTGAAAACTTTAAGATGTTTTGGATTTTAGATTAAACATTGTCTTTAGGTAACTATTAATGAGTTGCTTGTTTTGTTTCTGGCTTTTCTTTAGAGAGAGGCACATCTTAATTTGGCCCTGGGGAGTCACTGAAATGTGAGAGGACCTATCCTACACAGTGAGTATCCCGCATTACAACAAAGCATTCACAGGAGACAGTGCTTAAGCTGCTATGGAAAATAATGGATTTCTCATTTCCTTCTCTACAGAATAAAAACACCATCTGCTTTCTACTCTGAATTTTATTAGTACTACGTAGTACCTTAAGCGAGATTCTGATGTTGAGCATAGCTTGTATTCCTGAAATAAGCCACACGTGGTCCTGTTGTAGACCTCAAAAGTGGCAGTTGACAAACAGAAAGAAGAGGCCTGTACCTCAGGAGTGTGTGCATCCTTCAATAACTATACAAGCCACGTGAATGGAAACTTTTTAGAGAGTTCACAAAAGAATCTTGATTTGATTCAGTGAGACCCTTTCCACACTTATGACACGGAAAACTGTTTCATAATAAGTTGATGATGCTTATGAGCAGGTACATTTGGGCAATTTCATTACAAAAGCAATAGATAGCTGACAATGTTCATCACTAAGATATTCTCCAATGAGGATAATGACATAAAAGTATAATACCCCTCGGTAAGGGAAAAATGATAAAATTTATCCCAAAGTGCAGCTTTTTTCATGGCATTTCAAATAGGTTCTCACTGTGAAATGGACCATGGTCTTTGTGCATGGTTACTTCAGGAAGTATTAGAGTGAATAAGCATATTATTGTGCATACTTCCTATTTTCTACTTGTATTCATTAGCCATTAAGTTTGTAGCCTCAGGATACAAAGAATCCCATTTCAGCTTGTCTTGAGCAATGTAGCAAGCTTTATGAGCACAGGTAGTCTAAACGTGGCGATCTCGCAGGGCCTACGTATGCATTTCTAGCACCTTGTTTGCTGCAAGAGAATATTATTAAAGACAGTTAGCAAGCTGGAGTACTGATTTTCAGGGAGGCATATGTTGCCAGCATGGACATTTCTGCAAGCTGAGTATTACAGAGTACCAAGCGAATCTCGGTTGTTGACGTGTCTCATTCACAAATGGGGCAGGGCTTCGAGTGCTAGAGCTTGGCACACGAAGACACCTGGGACAAAGCACTAGCTCTGAAAACAGCCCCAGTGTGTGTGCATTGACTTTCTGGAAGTGTACTATTTCCACGCATCAATATAGTAAAAAGCTGCATAGTCATTTTGCAGAATGGACTTAAGGGAGTTACCTACTCCTGCCTCATTTTGTAAAAAATAATCACGATCATAACAGTACATATATAAATACACAAACCTATCACACACCCATGCACACACATGCAAAGAGGAGTGGGAAGCTTGCTACATCCTCTCTAGTGTTCACACCACAGTATAAATATTACGATTACCCTGGATCTATTTTTTACTTTGCACACATTAATGTGAACTATTTTACATTACTGTAAAAACGTATCTGTGTGATCTCTTAGTCATCATTTATAAATAAAATTGAAGGATGATACACACTGAAGTCCAGGCTTGCTCTTTCTGCTGACCACCCTACTTTGAAGGCCACTTGAAATACAGTGAAGATGGAAGAGCTGAGGGGCAGCAGTACCAACCCTGGATGTGGGGGTGTAAATGGCTTTTAAACATTCTTAGTGGGACTGAATAAGACGGGAGGAGACAGCAAAGAGGAAGGTGAGGTGGAAGGAAGACGAAGGGGGAGGAAGAAGAGAGGATCAGGAGGAGGGAAAGGAAGAGGAGAAGCAGAAAGAGTTGCAGCAGCAGGCTGACCAAGATTCAAAATCCCAGAAGGAATTTAATTTAAAACTGGACAAATTACTGTGCCTCATGAACCTAGAGAACAAAACAAAACACTATATGACAAAGGAGCATCAAAAGTGCAATTGACTATGTGAACGCTTGCTTGGCTTGTGCCTCTGCCCAGACCAAGGAGTTAAATCAAGTGGGTTTATGTTGAGGAAGCTCTTACTTCTAGGAAGTGTTTCTCTTGACCATGACTAAAGCTGTGCCTTTCCAAGAGCCCTGCATTTGGCTTCCTGCTGCACCAGGTCAAGTTAGAGCCTCTGTGTCTGCCATCCAGGCACGTTACTCCCCAGGGAGTGCCTTGCTGTCCTCTCTGCTCAGAGAAGACAACAAAGCCGGACTTCAGTGTGTATCCTTTTCCAATGTTATTTATGAATGATGACAGGGAAGATCAAACAAATATGTTTTCTATAGTGATGAAAAATATAAGAGGGATGAAATTCTGGGCAAAGTGCAATATGGAGCCAGTGTAATAGTAACATCTATGTTGTGATTTGTCCACATGAAAAAATGTAGCAAGATTTCTCTTCACATGGATCCCACTCATGTTTGCATAGGTGTGTGGTAGATTTGTGGTATTTATGAATGTAGCACACAAGAGCATGATATTTTTGTATAAAATGAGACAAAAGTAACTGCAGTATGTCCATCCTGCAATCTTGGGGCATTTTAGCAAATTGGTGTGTGCAAAGACTGAACCGAACTGAACCGAACTGAAAAAAATAAAACACTACAGAACACCAAAAGTAACAAAAGTGACACTTGTATGTGTATAAGAGCTTGTCTGGCTCCTGCTTCTGGAGTCGGAGCAGCCACAGAGCACAAACCATCCTGAGAACTAAAGCTCCAGAGAGTGTGAGGAGCTGATACTTGACCTGGGAAGGGGCTGAGCTGGTTTTCTCATTGAGTCTCTCTCAGACAGTGAGAGTGCCTGTCTACCCATCCCCATCCTGATGATCAGCCACTAAGTCTATGTCAAGTGGGAATTTAAAGAAAGATGTTTTCAAAAACCAACTTTGCAGAAAAAAATCTTTTCAAGTTTCAATAAAGTATGCATTATACAACTAAATCTCTCAATATTTTCTGTGAGATGCTGCTCTACTTATTAAAGGATTTATTAAACTGAAGCAAAGAAATGACTTTATATTAAAAAAGGAAATTGGCAATAATTCTTAAGAGATTCAAAAGTGAACAGACCTTAATTTTGCCCAGAATTTCATATTTGGATTTGTACTTGCTATGTGCTATCCTCAGAAAATGCAACAGCAATATCAAATTTGTAGCAGAAATGTTAATTAAAATTTTTTTAAAAGCTTTTATTTATTTTTTATAAGCTTTCATTATGCATTTCAGACTGGTAATGATCTTCCTGTCTCAGCCTCCAAAGCATTGGAATTGCAGGTGTGCACTGCCACACCCAGTTTTGGGGCCTGCATGGTAATAAACCAGGTGGTCTAGGACCAACACAGCATGAGATATTATGGACTGAACCCAGGTCCTTGCACTTGCCAAGCAAGCACTTAGACTGCCAAGCTATCTCCCCAGCCCCAAGATGTTAATTTTAACATCAGAAATTTCTCGAAGGAAAAAAACAAGCAGTAATTCCCTATAGAACATTTTCTCCTCTTGTGAAATAAATTTCAAGAATTGAAAAATGAATAAAAATCATGAGAAAGGCCTTAATACAAATATTGATTTGCAAATGATTTCCACATATCCCTGCATGAAAATAAATTTGTTATTGTGATTCTAGGTTTACATGAGACAATTGAAGTGAAAAGATAATTTTTAAAATTAAATTTCATAGGCTCTATAGAGCTCAAGTCATAAGCGGGGCTTCTCCAGAGAAAGTTATGTACTGGATCTTGTATCCTTCCTGCCCACACCTTCCAGAAGATTATAGAAAAGTGTGGACACAGATGGAATTTTAAACCTCCAAGAGTCAATTAAAGTAAGTGGAATAGATTTGCATGTTCTGTCACAGAATATAATCTGAGATGTATAAAATTAAAAAAGAACATTTTGCACAACAATATGCATAATAAGCTTTTTAAAATTTTATTATTATTTTTAATGTATTTAGTACAAGGCCTACAGGGTCTCACTACACAAGTGTGCACCACCACACCCAGTCTCAGCTGTTCTTTCAGCACACCCTGGGGGAGGGCCCATGTGCACTGGGGATCAAACCCCAGTCTCTGCACCTGCCGAAGAAGGCGCTTTAATCCACTGAGCTATCTGGCCAGCCATATAATAAGCTTTTAAATGAAGCGTTTTTGAAGATGCTCTTGTGTGCTAAAGAGAAAACAGAAGAACACTTCAGAGGAGTTGGAGCCGGTGACTATCTCTGCAGCCCAGCCCAGAGAATTTCGCTGATAAAATATTCTTGCTTCAGATATTTAGAGTGAAAAAGTATTACATAATAAATACATAGGTTTAAATGAAAAGTGTTCCATGCTGTCACGGTGATAATTTCAAAATGAAGATTTACTTGTATTTCTGTTCAACATGAGTGAAAATCAAATATCCTACGAGCAGCACCCTTGTGTTTTGGTGAGAAATGTTATGCACACTGTGGGTGTGGTTGTCACCTGCCAGATCCTCGGTCTTCCTGGGCACCAGTGCTTAACGTCTAGTTCAGGCCTGTTTCACCTAAGAGGTAATGATTTCAATGTTGAAGACAATTCTTAAAGTCAATCGTAATCGCGTTTATCATGGAAAATGATTTCCCTAAGCCTTGCATGACAAAGGAAGGCTGTTCCACGTTTTAGTTACAAACCTTTCCAGAATAACCTTTTCCTTCGCCAGTGTACTAACAAGAGATCTTTACAAATAAGATCAGTCAGTAGTAGCATACTACATATTTCTGGTCAACAGAACACCTTAAGTCAGAGCTGGAGCATTGATAGATTTTTAAAATATTTTCTTTTATGTATTTAGTAAAGGATTTATAGGGTCTCACTACATAGATCAGATTCACAGTGATCCTCCTGTTTTCAGACTTCCAAGTGCTGAGATTACAGGTGCATGGCTTCTCAGCATGCTCCAGGGGCAGGGCTGGCACAGCAAGCCAGGGATCGAACCCCAGCCCCTGAGCTCTGCCTAAGCAGGTGCTTTAATCCACTGAGCTATCTGGAGGACCTTTGTACGTTTTTGAAACAAGAAACACTGACTTTATTTGTTGCTACCACTTCTATTGTATACATAATGTGTTTTTATATTTATTTATTTAGTTAGTTTTTTGCAGTACAGGGGATAGAACTTGAGACCTTATGCTTGCCAGACAGGCACTTATGCCACTGAGCTATCTTCATGGCCTTTATTATTTTAAGAGAATAAAAATACTTTTAAAACATCAGATTTGATACAGAATTTCATTAAACAAAAAGAAAGGAAGTAAGTAATGGTTGTACAATTGATTTTAATGATTTTCTGTTACAGCACATTGTTCATTAGATTTCAAGCCACACACAACACACCAACCGTGTAAACTTGTGAGAACAGGAACGTCAAATATACAAAAAGGTTCTACAAACAGACTGCTTATATCATGTACTTGGAAACACATTTGTTCATTTTCTTGCTAACTTGTAACTATATCCCTCCAGGCCATGTACAAATTATTGCCTCAGCAGAAGTAATATAAATTAGTAGGCATTTTCGTATTGGTAGTACTGGGGATTGAACCCAGACCTCACAAATGCTGGGCAGAGGGTCTACCACTGAGCTATATTCCCAGCTCAAAAGTAATATAAATGCGGACAGGAGTTTCTTGGATAAACATTTTGCTAATTTTGATACAAATATTCAAAAAAAGCCCAACAAACAAAAAGCCAAACAAATGAACTGCTATTTATTCGACAAGTGGATGATTCATTCCAACTACACATCCAGTAGCTATGACACATATATTAGGTGTTAACTTAATTGCAGTAGGTGTCCGAATGAAAACCAGTGCTCGTTTTGCTTCTGTTTCCAATATCTGATCTTGTGCCTAGTACGTGGTGGATGATAAAATACTTTTATCTCTGATAAAATATTTTTCATTCTGTGTTCAACTCAATTTATCTGCATTAAATAAATGCCAGAGTTACATTCAGCCTGTTATAATGAAATACTACAATCAGGAGGTTCTGAATGACAGAAACTCTCCCTTAATGATGGTAATACAAAAAGCAAGCAAGCAACTGGCAGACTCCAAGTCTTGTTTGTTTTTGATGTCTATCTATCTATCTATCTATCTATCTATCTATCTATCTATCTATTTATCTATACATCTCCACTGCCTCTCTAAGCAGGACACTGATTTCAAAGGCCTCATGTCCTAGTGTGTCACCTTAGTTTATTAATTGTTTCACCATATCAATATTTAGTGCACAGAATATTGAGAACATAGAAACTACTGATGCCTATCTATCTATCTATCTATCTATCTATCAATCATCTATCTATCTGTCTGTCTATCTATCTATCTATCTATCTATCTATCTATTTTGTACAGGGTCTCACAATGCAGCTTGGACTCGTAATGAACCTCCTCTCTCAGTTTCCCTAGTCCTGGGATTACAGGTGTGGACCACCACGCCTGATATCAGAGGCTAGCACAGAGCACCCAGTTTTCGAGTGCCAGAACAGTATGTGCTACTGGGTATCAAACCTGGGTCCTTGTTCTTGCTAGGCAGGTGTCTGAGACCACCAAGATACCTCCCCACCCCGTAGACTCTACGTCTTGTGAGAATCTAGTTTTTGTTTCCCAGAGGACACTTCCTGAGCCCCACAGGGCAGAAATGGGAAGGCACATCTCTACTGCCTCTCTAAGCAGGACACTGATTTCAAAGGCCTCATGTCCTAGTGTGTCACCTTGGTTTATTAATTGTTTCACCATATCAATATTTAGTGCACAGAATATTGAGAACATAGAAACTACTGATACCTAATATCGCAAAACTTGAAGAACCAGGGCTGGCGAGATAGCTCAGAAGTTTAAAGCGCCTGCTTAGGCAGATGTAGGGACCTGGTGTGCCTCACTGGCCCTGCCCCTGGGGCACGCTGTTAGGCTGAAACTGGGCAAGGTGGTGCATGCCTGTAATCCCAGCACATGGATGGCTGAAAACAGGAGGATCACTAGGAGTCTGATCTGTGTAGGGAGACCATGTAGACCCTGTACTAAATACATTAAAAAAAAAAAAACTTGGAGAGCCAATAATAGGTTTAATACACAAGTGAAGAGTCTTATAGAAGCATAGTTTAACAGATCTCAGAAAGTCAGGCTAGGATTCTGATGGAGAATTCTCATATTGCCATTCCTTCCCTCTTAGTTATCACCGAATGTGGCTCATACCGTTAATACGTCTTCTATCTCTTTTTAACCTCGAGGTTGGGCTGTTCATCACAGCTTCGTGACTGGAATCCCAGATGTCTGAAGTGATAAAGGTGATAGGACTTCTGCCTGCTCCTTTCTGCTTTTGCTCAGGGATTCTTCTTTTGGCCATCGAATTGCTAAAAAATGTGCAAGCAGAATTTGAAAATTCAAATTCAAGTTGCCCAGCTTCCCTGATTATAACTATATTTCACAAAATTGATATGTGATCACTTAGCACTTGAAAGCTGAAGGAAGAACTTGGCAGCTTCTGCCTCCACACACACAGGAAGTGGGAGCACAGCAAATGAGACGCCCCCCCCCACCACCACTCCAGCTTCACCTACAGACCGGTTTGGAGACACAGTAGCAGAGGAAGATCACTTCGGAGACTTGAAGAAGAACAGGACGCTGTCAATCAGGTGGCCACAGCACTCAGATCGACTCTCCCCTTCCACAGAAACCGCACGCACTGTTTAGGGCTTGATGACAGTGAGCGGAGGTAGATGTGAGCTGATGTATTGTGGGTTCACGTGACTCAACCACCACGGACCCTGCTCTTCACGAAAGAAGCCCTCGAGGACTCAGGCAGGCCTGCTGGGGAAGCTGAGGGCAGCCCTGGGAGAGGAGGCCTGTGTACTCCTGTGTTCTCAACTTGAAAAAATGAGCTAGAGATGTAGAGCAGGGGCATTTGTGCCTCGCAAACCTTCCTTATTCCTCCACGGACCAACCATACCCTGGGTCTTAACTCATCTCTCCTGCTCTGTACAGACCTTGTTCATCTTTCTTTCTTTCTTTCTTTCTTTCTTTCTTTCTTTCTTTCTTTCTTTCTTTCTTTCTTCCTTTCTTTCTTTTTTCTTTCTTTATTTTTATTTTCAGGACAAAGGTTTTACATTTGTATTTTTCATATTAATTTCATTGAGAAATAAATAGCAATGAGACAGTTTCATAACAGGTGAGTAGGACAGTTGCAACAATCAATGTATTCCATATTGTTGTCTTCACAGTAGTTATTCATAGTGCAAGATGTAGATATGATATCTGTCTAAAAACTATTAGTACAAATATTTATTCTCATTGAACTAAGAGAAAGTAGTTGTAAATTTATCCTATTTTATTTTATTTTATTTTATTTTATTTTATTTTATTTTTTCCATAAATGTATTGAGAAACAAATAGCAATGAGACAGTTTCAAACCAAACTGGTAGGACAGTTTCAATAATTAACACATTGCATACATTTTTCCTAGTGGTTAATTGCTGTACAAGATGCAGACATGATATCCTATTTACAAACACCATTAGAACAAATCCCTCTCTTCATTAAGAGTATGTAACTATATATCTATCCTAACCATTTTGTTTTTTTTTTAATAATTTTTTTTTAATTTTTATTTATTTATTTGTGTGTGTGGCCAGCTCAGCCCACCAGGGGGCGGGGCTGGCTGGCATGTGGTGCTGGGGGACTGAACGGCGGTCCCTTTGTTTTTGCTAAGCTTGTTCCAAGTAGGTGCCTCAGACCACTGAGCCATCTCACCAGCCCCTAACCATTTTGAATACACAGATACAAAATGGACATTCATCTGTAACCCCTTTTTGTTGTTAAGTTCCGTTATTTGAATATTATAGGTGTGTAAACTCAGCAAAATATTCTAAAAGAGCCCAGTAGCCCACAATAGTATTGGGTCTTCTGCTTGTTCATGTTTCTGCACACCAATTTTGAACCAAAACATCCCTGGAGAAAAATAAAATTTGGAGGGATTATTGGAAATGCAAGGGAAATCAATTGTATTGCTCAGTAAGTTTGAATTATGGATTCTTTGCACACAGGGTTTTGCACTATGAAGATAATAGAATAAAGTGTTCTTGGTGTCTGCAGAAGCCAGTACAGGTACTTAAAGGATTTGGAAAGCTGGCCATTCTGTCAAATGTGGAGAGGGTGATATATTTCAGGTGGACAGAACCCAACTACTAAAAGAAAAAAATGACCATAATGAACATAAGTCATTTTTTTTCATTTAAACAGGAATGGGCTCCCTGTTTATGAAGCCATTCCATATTACTTTCTAGTGTACAAAAGTTATATTTTCCTGAATAAAACTATACGGGATTGAAAATGCAGGTACATCAATAAGCATTAAGCTATTTTGAGAACAGAAACAAAGATTATGATTTTAAACATATGGATCATTCATATATTTAAGAAATATTAAAAAGGCTTTATTTTCATTCATGCAGCATGATAAAAGGAAAGATTTATTTGTCTCTATGTGCAGAAATTAAAATCCAAAAGCAGTTAAAGTTGAAAGACTCACATTTGAATCATTAAGTTAGAATTGTGATTTTTCCCCCCAAAAGTGGAGAGCCCTAGTGCTGTAGATTATAGTGCGTAGATTTGATTTCTCTGTGAAAATGGGATAAAAAAAGATAGAAACATAATGCTGGGGCTGCAGTCTCAAGACACAGTTTGCACAAGGCTGACGAGAAGTACCAAAAGTGATCGGAAAGTGGAAACCTGTGGTTGCGCTCAGGGCATGTGACAGAGGCCTACAGCCGCCAAAAGGTCATGGACTCTGGAATCAATGCCGGCCACTGCCTGAGATCGTGGGCATCGGCGTTGTCAAGAAGGACTGTGCACTTTTTTGGTTAGTTTTGTCAGAAAAGGGCATGTGCCAGTCATCAGTTGTGAAACTGTCTCGATATTTGTTTCTCAATAAAATTATTCTTAATAAATAAATAAATAAATAATGCTATAAATCACAAAAAAAAAAAAAAGGACTGTGCAGAACAATATTCATTCAGTCTTCGAAGATTCCCACGTGCATTTTCGGCCTGATTGCTCCTGTAAACTTTTCCTTGGCCAACTCAGTTTCATTCACAGCAATAATACAAGCAGTGTGATTCCCTAAGGGAGGGCAACAGGAATGAAATTATTCACGTGCAAGCTTTCTAAGAACCGTGTAAACAATGGGGCATACTGGACTTCAACTTTTGAGGCTATTTCTACTTTCTTTTTCTAGGCATTCTCCTCCAGCTCTGAAAACGTGCAAGGAATATGAGACAGGTGGTCCTCAGGTCTGGTTGCAGCAGGCGCCTGTTTGGTTCGACGACTGGCTCTTCCTCCTTAGTCGGGAAGCGCCATGGATGTCACTCTCAGTATTGCCAAGGACACATTTTGGAGCATATCTGTTTGATGTTGAAGCCCACTGACTTGGGAGACACTTGAGTCAAAGTTAAGTCCTACTTCTGCACATACAACTTTGATGTTAACATTAATGATAGAGAAAAACCCTTGGGGTGTTAGCCACGTGGAAGCAAGCATTCCTTTGTTTTCACTCACCTATTCACCCTTCACCTGTAGGACAAGACTGCAGAATAACAGTGCTCAATGTGTGAAGAAAATCAATTTGCTTGGGTGCTCTGCTTACAGAAGAGACATGTGAATCCAATGTATGGAAGAAACGAGACTCTTCTTGTTGTCTTTCTTTTAAATATGTTAGATAAAAATGAATATAGACACATAGCACACCATTGTTACTCTGCATTTTACTTTGAGTCCAAACACTGAGTCTAAGAAAAAAAAAAAAAAAAAAACTAGCTGACTCTCTCTTATCTGCTTGCTGAATTTTCTCACGCTGCTGGCTTCAATGAAGTTTTTAATATCATGATTTTTTTCTTATCTGTTTGGGATTAGCTACAACCACACTCTGACAAATTTCCATTATCTCTTTAGGTTTTAGTTGATGTTATGAGTATTTCAGAATCTTGTGTAATCATCCTAAAAGGTGTAAAGTCATGCATATAGAGCAGCTGAGCATTTTTCTCTCATGTAAACATCCCACGTTTTTCCTGTAGTTGATGTACAATAAACTTGGCAGCAATCACTTTAAGACAAAAGAGGGAGCTGGGTGTGGTGCCACGCAGCTGTAATCCTGAAACTTGGAAGGCTGAGACAGAAGGATGCCTGTAAGTTGGAGGTCCGCCTGAGCTACATAGTGAGTTCAAGGCAAGGCTGAACTGCTTATTGAAAGCTTGTCTCAAAAAGATCAAAAAATGAGGAAGAGAAAAAGAAAGAATGACAAACAGAGGGAAAGCTCAAAATGTCCCTATCTGCAGAGATCGTGCAGTTTGATTTTATTCAGATGAAAAAAAAAATCTTTGCTCAGAGCAGCAGAACTCAGCCATTGGCTCGGCATCTGTACGCAGGCTACATGCAGCGATGACAGTATTGTGCTGATACATGGATAATGTGCTTTGCTGTGGTTCCTACTCTCTACCTAATATTAGCAACAGTACATAGCACAGCTAGGACTTGGAACAATACGGACAGTTCTACCACGACAGGCATGGCGTTGCGTTTCTCTTCACACCGCTGGTTCCCCTTCATCCCTGGCTTGCTCCTGTCAATGGAGTCATTTTTGATATATAGGGCCTTGCAGATGTGCACCACCGGAGGTTTCTCTCAATCCCACTGGCAACTGTCTTGATGTAGCAGGAAGTAAGCCCTTGATGTCCAGGAAGTTGTTGCCAGAGTAAGTTCAGCAAGCCTTCCTTGTCAGCTTGCAGGAATTCTCAGCCCTCAGTGGAGATAGCATCGGTTCATTTTCCTTTGCTCTCCTCTTCCTTAGGATGAGCAAGGTCCTCCCGGTGATGGGTGCACTGCAGAACGGCCTTCGTGAGCACTGCTGCACTAACATTCGGGGGGAGGTCTGGCTCGTCGCCCTCTTCTTCGTCTCTCCTCAAGCCTTCCAACATGACCTGGAGTGTCACAGATGATTTGGCAATTTCAACACGGGCCTGAAATGTCTCTCCATCAGAATTCTGCAACTTAACTGAGAGAGGGTGTTTGGTCCTGGAGGACAGTGTTTCTGAGGCAGACGGGAGCAGCGAGAGATCTGCACACAGCAGAGAAAGGCAGGGGAAGAAGCCGCTCTCACGTGTTAAGATTTAAAGCCTGTGTAAAGCCCCTTCAGTTTATGAAGGAATCCTCTTGTAAATATAAATTTCCCATTTCTTTCAATGCAAGGGGAGGTACTGATAGATAAGAAATGTGCTACCTGGGGCCTGCCCCTTAGCTCAGTTGTTTCAGTGGCTGCTTCAACAAAGCAGTCAGCCTCAGGTTGCTGTGGTTCGATCCCCACAACTCCAGCCAGCCAAACATGCCCTGAAGGCATTCTGAGAAAGAAAAAAAAATTCCTTCTGCCATTTTTTTGGGGAAAAGAAAATTTAAAAAAGAAATGTGCTCATCACACTGCTTACCATTCCTCTTTTCTCTGTAAAGACCTGATACTGAACAGGAAAACAGGTGGGCAAATTTTAGGAACTCTCGTTAGTGATAGAAATCTGCTAGGTCACTAAGTTAGAGACACAGAGAATGTCAGAGAAAGGGGCTGTAAATCAGCTAGATCAGAAGTGCAAAATGAGCCACAGAAATGTGACTTAATATAAAGTTTTATATGGAATTATAAATAAGTCAAAACTACCACCCCAAGCTCCAAGGAAGTCCAGCCTTAAAACTCTTATGAAACTTTTACAATGAAATATAAATTTGGCAACAACAAAAATGAAAATAGACGCCATCTTCAGGACTGGATGATCAGAGCACAGAATATATTTAGATGCAAATAAAATACAAATTACTGTGGACATTTCTCTATGTTTTAAGTCTTCTGTTTATAAACAGGTAATCTATCATTGAGAGTATAGATATGTCAATATAAAAAGTTATTGTTTGCAGTTCCTATAATAATTAATACCCATAATTATGTGTAGTTCATAAAAGTATAACAACCATGAAATAGACTACCAACTATAATAGACTTCTTTATTTGACACCAGGAAAATCAATTCAAATAATTTTCACCATCTGTACTAAAAATTGAATTCTGAAATTACAATTCAGTTTTATTCAGGGTAATAGTTAAGAAAATGGATATATTATAATAATAATTTAAATAAAAATGAAACTGAAAATGACTCAATTAACATTCATTTTATTAAATAAATAGGCAATTATTTTAGTGAATCCGGGAAAATAAAAGAGAAAAGATTTTCAAAAAATAGCTCACACAGATGTATTTCCTTTGTTTCCTAGCTACCTTTGGCTATGATACTGTGCTTATATTTCTTGCATATAATTTTCTTTATTAGCTTACAAGAATTCTATCATTTATATAACCTCTAAAGTATACTTCAATTATTCAAAATGAGGATGACTTACAGAAATATGTCTATACTGGCCTAATGCCCATTTTGTGTGACGTTATTAAGACAGAGAAAGCAACATCATTTTAAAAATATTTTTAACTGATCTCCTCCATTATGGATAAGGGAAAAATGTATACAGAATAGAGTGATTGTCAATATTTCTACCAGAATCTGACAATCACAGTATGTATAGTAGATGAATTATTGGGTTGCCCGTTGCTCTGGTGAAAGATAAGTTTCTAGTAATCTAAATGATGTCACTTGAATTATGTTTAATAACTTAAAAAATCTGAGATCTTCATACAAAAATAGAGTAGTTAATAGAAGCATGCTCTAGAAAGTCCATTTTATAATTTATAATATGGTTGCATTAAAAGTCTAATTGATAGTTTGTAATGCAATTAAATAATTTTAATACATTTAAGTGCATGAAGGTTTATTTTGTGTGCTAGGAAAGTTCTTGAAGATACCTAAGCTTCACTCCCGGGATGGGATGCCCTGCTTTATCTCCCACTGGGTAGGCTGTGTTTTCAGGCCATCGGTTGTTTCCCTTTCTGCCCAGACTTTTTGATTTATTGTAGGCCTATTTGGTGTGTACTGCTACTTTTTTTGATACTGTTGAAGCCATTTTCAGGAAATTCTTACCCACATTCATGGCTCCAAATTCTTCCTCTATGTTTTCTGTTACAAACTACTAAATATCATGGTTAAACATTTCCTTCAAATTACATTATTATTATTATTATTATTATTATTATTATTATTATTACTGTCTTTAGTACAGGGTCTACAGGATCTCACTACATAGCTCAAACGCATAGTGAAACGCCTGTGTTCAACCTCCCAGGAGCTGGGATTACAAGCGCGCGCCACCACACTAAGTCTCAATCATCATCTCAGTGCGCCCCGGGTGCAGGGACGGCAGGGCATGCCAGGGACCGATCCCCAGGTGCTGTGCTCTGCCTAAGCAGGCGCTGTAATCCGCTGAGCTATTTGGCCAACCCTACTTACTTCTTTTTTTTTTGGTCAATGTTTTCAGTGAATGACTTCACTCATCATGGGAAGTTGACACGTGCACAGAATGCAGTTTTTTTCATGTCCTTTCCCCCTCCCCTCTTCCATCTCCTGTGTCCCTGAAGGATGTTTTATGCCACAGGCAGAACCGTGGAGAATGAGGGCCAGTGCTAGCCCCCCATGCAGGCATCCTGCTCCTGTGCCCTTGGCCCCCATCTGCGCTTAGAGTTCTCCCGGGTCCTGAGTCTGCAGCTGCACTGCAGATGGCAATCACAGCCTGCACAGTCACGTGGGCCAAGTCGTCACCGGCAGTCTCTCTCCGCTGCCTCCTTTCCTCAGGAGAACTTGATAAGGATGTGATGGGGGGGTCATGGTTGACCCGCAAACAGTGAGAGGGTCCCCACCCCGGGGGAAGCCGGCAGGGCTGAGCCACAGGACAGCTTCTCTAGCAAGTTGAGGGGTTTGGCAGAGAGCTTATCTTTTCGGTTATTTTAATAAGTTTTTTTTTTAAATGTTTTAAAGGGAAGAGAGCTGATGTTTGAATTGACTTTGAACGTTCTGAGTTGGAGGTAACTCTGAGAGAGGCAAAGGCTGCTCCTATGTAAGCAACAGGATGCATGGGTCTGAAATGCAGAAGAAGGGAACCTAATCAGAGGGAGCCGAAGGCACAGTCATGGGAAAGATTTAAAAAGTGGCAGTTTGGTTTTACAGCCTGAACTCATTTGACAACTTATGGATGCTAATATTTTTATAGTGTAAAATCAAATGCATGAGATAAATATGGAAATCAATTTGATTGAAATATATTTACCAAATATTGTAAATGATATTGTGATATGAAAGTATGCATGCTCCTTTCTTAATTCATTAAGAATATTTAGTGATATTTCTAATAAATGCAATCAAAGCAGTGAAACATTGTGAATGTGTTTTTTTCACACTTCTGCAACAATTATTCTGTGGGACTACCTGTGACTTTTTTTTTTGTTTTATTTTGTTTTATGGAAAAGGGGTAAAACAAAATCAGTAGCACAGCGGGATACAAAGTCAATACCCAAAAGTCAATAGCATTCCTCTACACAGATAGCAAATACACTGAGAGGGAAATTAGACAAACAATACCTTTTACAATAGTACCATGAAAAATGAAATACCTTGGAGTTAATCTAACTAAAGAAGTCAAAAATCTTTTCCAGGAAATTTACAGTATTGTGAAGAGATCATAGAGGATTTCAGAAAATGGGAAGGTATTCCCTGTTCCTGGATAGGAAGAGCCAACACTGCGAAGATGGCCATACTCCTAAAATTGCTGTACAGATTTAATGCAATCCCTATGAAACTACCATCAACATACCTCTCAGATCTAGAGAAATCATTCCTAAAATTTATCTGGAACCTAGAAAAGACCTAGAATAGCAAAGGAAATCCTAACAAAATAGTATAATGACAATAGTTAATTCATTACATTCATGTTATCTTTATGTATTTGCTCAAAATACAAGACATAGTCACTAAAATTTCTCCAATTGATATTAGCACAGCTTTTCTTTTTTAATGAACTAAGAGACACTAATAACATAATTGACTTACATTTTCCCTCTCCCTTACTGTCCTTTCCTCTTTCTCCTACCCTAGTTTCCTTTTCTGCTTTTGAACAATTTCTTCCCCTTTCACAGTACCTATTTTAAATTTTAGACCTTATTTACTCTTTCAGGTTTTCATGCTAGGGAGACAATATGATGTTTACACATGTAAGTCTAATTTATTTCGCTTATGAGTATGGCCTCAAGTTGCTTCCATTTAATTATAAGAGTCTGAAGTTCATTCCTCTTTCTGGCTGAGTAATACTCTCATGTAAAAAAAAATCCATTTCTGAGCTGATGGGCAACTGGGTTGTCTTCAAGCTTTAACTATCAAAAATTGTGCTGCTATAAACATGAATGCACATATATCACTGTGTACCTGGGATTTTCCTGGGTACAGAATACCCTCTGAGCATGGTATTGTTTCACTCTTATTTTCCTTCTGCTGAAGTAACTTCTCTTGTATCCTGTTCATACTTATCAAGTCTGAAAATTGAAATACAGCCTTATTCAAGATACATCCTTTCTCAGGCTTCTTGTTAGTCTTGTTGTGGTCCCCTTCTTCTTTCTGGGTACTCATGTCATGGCTTTGCAATTGCGTTTAAGCATCCCTACCTTTACACTAATCAGTCAGTTCCCTGTTACCCAGTTTACATCATACATTAGAATTTCAGTTAGTCTTTACCAAATGGCAAATGAAGAAGATGACAGTAAAAGTAATTTGATCCATAAAATTACCTCACACTGTATCACACAGGTCAGCACACTATCTGGTAACAAAACATAATTGGACTTTAAAACAAGTTAGAACAATAAATTTTGTTGTAGAATTAAAGGTGATGAATGGCCTTCTTCTGCACAATTGGGTAATATGCAGCTTTAACAGGAAAATTTGCTTCCTTGTCAAAAAAGAAAATTCTGTAAAAAGATTTAACATTGTTTAAAAACCAGTTGGCAGAGACCGCAATTCAGTCACACTGATTAACTTATCCAAGATCTCCAAAGGTCTTAGAAACGTTTTAGAATTTCACTGTGACTTGATTAAAATATGTTATAGAATTAAAAGAAGAAAACATTTTATCTCTTCTATTTAAAAAATAATAAATATCTATTGTAAACCCTGAGACACGTTCTTCAGTACAAAAGTGAGGGAGGAAATCCTATTCCTTACCACAGCAGTTCAGGTGGATTTTATTGTGTTAAGATATACATGTTATGTGTGTGAACTCAGTGAAATATTCCAAGAGAGTCCAGGAATCCATAATAGTATTGGGTCTTCTGCTTGATGACAAAACTAAACAAAAAAGGGGATATATAAATGAATGTCCATTTTGTATCTGTGTATTCAAAATGGTTAGGATAGATATATAGTTACATTCTCTTAATGAACAAATGGAATTGTTCTAATGGTGTTTGTAAATAGGATATCATGTCTGCATCTTGTACAGCAATTAACCACTAGGAAGAATGTATGCAATGTGTTAATTATTGAAACTGTCCTACCAATTTGATTTGAAACTGTCTCATTGCTATTTGTCTCTCAATAAAGTTATGGGAAAAAGATATACATGAAATGCTTTCTTCACAAATAGCATGTAAAAATAGTGTGATGGTCCATATGACCTTGGAGAGAAAGGAAATGGACATGAGGTCTGAGAATTGAACTAAAACAACTACATACAGAATGGGGGTAGGTAGAGGGTTTCTTTCATATTCTTGTTGGAAGAACTATCCAGATTAATGAACTGATACAAAATAGTGACAACAGAAGAAAAAATGACCAATGCAAAATAAGTTAGACTATTCCTCCTTCTCAGAGTAGATGCTCCAACAGCTTACTCACCAGAATGCCTGTTCCTTCTATTGTGGCTTCCCAAGAACTTGGGTAGAAGTCAATCCACTCTATGAGTGTGTGAGTGGAAGAGCTGCTGTTATCTGCAACAAGATAACAAGCCTAAGAGTCACCTGGGCCTCCATGAACTCATGCAATTAAAATTAAGCTGTGAAGACCCAGGCCGACCTCTTTTGTATTGGAAACACCTCTTTAATCCCACCACTACTTTCTCTGTTTTGCCAATGTTTTGCCAATGTTAAGTATTTTTCTCCTTTAATTTTTAATCCTAACAGTAAAAATGTTTTACAATAAACTTTGAAATATACATGACTGTATCCCTTGCATCAATGTTTTGTTCCTTCAATGCCTGAAAATAATTAGTGCCCTACCTTGTGCTTGTGTTATCCTACAAGGCTGCGAGGATCCAAAGCAAGTGAGTGACATGTGAACAGGCTATTGTTAACTTAGGGACTGAACTAAAATTTGCTCATTTTCCAAAGCAATGCTATAATTTCCTACAACCCCCTCAACAACTACAGTGTTACACTGCAGATGTTGCCAATTGTCACATTAGTCAGTGGTTTTACTTATAGTATTAAAAGACGGAGATTACACTGATTAAGAAAACTCTACCTGAGTTTTCTACACCAGAAAATAGAATTTGGGTATAAAATGGTGCTCAGACTTCTGCAGGGTCCAACCTGTCTGTCACTTTTTTGAAGTAATATTCTGTTTGTATTTTTATAATTAGAGCACTGGGTCAAACCAAAATTCCTAGAATGTCTAATAGCATTAAGGAGGCTGCGGTCCTTCCCTATTGCTAAGACAAAGCAGCAGGCACCTGAAACTTAGAGGCAGGGCTACTAGGGTTCAGAGTTTATAGAAGATCAGTCCATAGTTTGCTGGCTCGAACACAGACTTTGTCATGGCAGACGGGCGTGGTTGGCAGCAGCAGACAAATCAACTGAGAAGCAGAAGAGAGATGTACCCCGCTACAATCTGACTGGACACCTGATTCTTCAGATCCAACCCCACCTCCTACTGGTGAAGTGTCTACAAACCACTGTAATCCAACAGCCTTCCAGAGGCCACACCTATAAGACCCTGAGGCTTTGGAGGAAAATTTATTTATTTATTTATTTATTTATTTATTTATTTAATTAATTATTTTACATGTTCTTTAAAGAGAAATTTAGATATAAACCATATTATGATGTTATGACTTAGATTATAAAAATTATGATCTCCTTCAGAATATCTGCACCCTCGTCTGTAATTTGACTAAGTTTTACAATTTATTTCCTAAACAGTTTAGACACATCTTCACCATGGTTTACTTCCTTTTAATAAATTCCATTTTATCTATACAGACCTTTAAGAGTAGTTCTGTCTAATATTTGTATTATCTCAAGGATATGCTGATAACTGATACAGAGTTCATTGCCCTTATTTGAGTGTATTTCCTCAAGGTTCATGATTAAATCCTAATTGCTACTGTGATCACAGCAAAAGTCGAGTTCTTTGTAGGTGAACTGGTGACGATGGCGAAGGCTTTGTGAATGGTGTTAACATCCTTACTGGAAGAAACCTGAGAGGGGTGAATTCTTTGTTTTACTTTTATTTACTTACTTACTTCTTTTAGTACAGGATCTACAGGGTCTCACTACACAGATCGGGTTCATAGTGATCCTCCTATGCTCAGCCTCCCAAGTGCTGGGATAACAGGCACACACCACCATGCCCAGACTCAGTGACTATCTCAGTGTGCTCCGGGGGTGGGATGGCTCGGCCCTCCAGGGATGGAACCTGCTGCAGGAGCTGCCTAAGTAGATGCTTTAATCAGCTGAATTATCTGGCCAGCCCTGTGGCTTCTTTCTTGATGGGCTGAGAACACAGTGAGAGGAAAGCCATATACCAAGTAGTAAATTTATTCTCCAGAAGCCAGAGACCTCATTATTCTCATTCTACAGAAGTGAATGAAATGTTCGTGGTTTAAGCCCCACTTCTTCTTATGCTTGGTTACATTTGCCAGAACTAAAGCCCATTTTGCACATAACATTTTTTATCTTCTATGGGGACATTTAACATTCAGTGAAAATGGGAGAGATATATCATGGAATGAACCTATATTTCATTTGCTGTCACCCAGAATGCTTGTGTTTTCATGTCTAATGTGAGACTTTATATTGCCTTCGTTTGTTATAGTTATGTAGCAGCTATATGAAATGTTTTGCAAATACAATGAGTATTGATTTTTTAAAAAAGATAGAGCAATACACATTGCCATTTATCTGCCTCCGTGTACTCCTCTTCACTTCAAATAGACTTATCCCATCATCCATGATACACTCTGTCACAGTTCCTGACATCCCCTTTCATGAGTGTTTCTACTTACACTGCTGTGGCTTTTTCAGTGCTTTGGATTTATTCAAGACCTTTCATGGTCGATTTGACTTGGAGAAGATCAGAAGTCACGTGGTTCTAGAACCAGTGAGCAAGTTGGGTTAGGACTCACCATCATGGTTTTGAAAGCCAGCCTTTCCTTCAAAGGACACTGGGCACCAGCATTCACCATAATTTTGATCACATCTCATAAAAACATTCATGAAAGGCGACTCCCAAAACTGTTTATGAAAGTGGGAAGAATGATTGCAAAAATTCTAGATGGAAAGTGACATAATTTTCAAACCCTAGGTATATGAGTTATCAGCTGGTTTTTGGCCTGAGAGAATAAGTAGCTACTTAGAGTATAAGACATAAAGCAAAAAGATTCTTGCAAAAAAGAAGTAGACCAATAATAACGCAAAATTTTCTTTTCAACGACATGATTCTTTTAAATGATTCTGATTTCAGAGAATTAGTGACTTTCACATAGCAATGTTTGTGATTTACTAATTTTGATACATTCAAAAATATTAAACACTGACTCATGAAATTTTATTTCCTTCTTCCTCATAGTTATAGAGAAATAATTTTTAAAGACATTTATTTGCCTGAAGTATGTGAATATTGAGCTACAAAAATCCTGCAGAACCAAAGCCTTATTTGGCCAAAAGAGAAAACCAGGAGGAATTACAGTGCCTGACTTTAAATTATGCAACAAAGCTGCAACAAAGAGAAAGGGCATTGTCAAAGGTAAACAAACGTAACAGAACACAGAGTCTAAGAGTAAGCTGCCATCTATCTGCAGCCAACTCATTTGCGACAAGTTTGCTAAGAACTGAAGGAGAAAGGACAGTCTTTTTGGGACACAGTACTAGGAGAATTTGATACTTATAGCAAGAATGATGAACTGCTATCTTTCATCATTTGAATCTATATAGGAATATAAATAATTTAAAAATCTCAAATGGATTAAAGACTAAAGCTATTAAATAGTGATAAAAATACTTCAAAAAATAATTGAGTTAATAGCTAGAATACAAAATGAACTCTGGAAATCCAGTAAGAAACAAACAACAAGCAAAGTGATTAGGCAATGGAAGATAGATGTGAATAGATAATTTTAAAATGATGACATAATAAATATCCAACAGATACATGCAAGAATGCTTAGCACCATTAAACACTCATGAAATTAAAATAAAGGTATCATCATGCTCTGTTATAAAAGACTTCTATCAAAAAGAGTAAACATAACAAGGTGTAATGCTTCACCCCAAGATAGTTAACTATATACAGTAATGACATCAGATTAATAAATGAATCTGGCGCTGGCAAAATAAAAGGAGGATAGAGGGAAAGGGAAAATTAAAATGAAAAAATTTTAACAAATCACAGCTGAAAATACTGTTGCCTAACCAATAAAATAGTTGTTATTTTCATTCTTATAATTAATTTTCTTCCACGGAACAATTTGTGCACTATATAGTGTAATGTACCACTCTGATAATTTCATTTAATAGCTATTGTAAAATAAAATTTTAAAAAGATTTACCAGATGCTCTGTTAATAAGATACACTGCTATTATTTCCTGGGCCATTAACGATTGACACATAGCCTCTGTTATAAAAAATGAAGAAAAGAAAGGAAGAACTAAAAACTAATTTTGCCCTGTTTTAGTATTATTAAAAATCTATTTGTAGAAAAATGTTTCTCTACTAATGTGAATATACATTAGAGTGTATTCTTCTATAGTGTAATGTCCTGTACTTTAATACCTCATTATTATTTTTCTTTTAATTACATCTTTGGCACTAGACCCATAGAATACCCAATCCTGTTGTGGTTGAGGGAATTAGAAAGTTTCTGCAGCACCATCTGCTCATTTCAAGGATCATAGTTCCAAAGTTAATAGCCAGCACATTAAACCAAAAAAGCCATGTAAATGCTGTTTTAAATTAGTTGTTCAGTCCTATGAGCCAACTGGATGAATAATATA
>NW_004524735.1:1564922-1565964 GCF_000260255.1 Octodon degus | reverse complement strand
TGTATGCATGTATGTATGTAAAGGAATAGTTATATATGTGTTACAGGAAAATATATAATTTATAAATTTTACATATTTTATCCTTATGTATAAGATATAGCATATATTATATATAATTCATATATAAGAGAACATAATAAGAATGGCCGAAGTAATATAACTCTTCTTGTTAAGTCCAATTTAGTCTACAATGTAAACCTATATGCACAAATAATGAAATATTACATGCGTGGTTGGAAACCTGCATTCTTTAAATATATGTTACATGCTCGTACTTATATTCCTTCCTAGAAATATCATTTTTCAGAGTATTAAACATAGCCCAAACATTTCTACAATGAATGGTTTTTTGGTGACTATGCATTTTTTGTTCAGATTTCGTTCCTTTAGATTTCCCAACCGTCTCTTAATCCAATGAATATTCTCCAATTCTTTATAAGGCATTGAGCATGATTTCAAGAACCTAACAGATATTTTCTGAATTCTCTATTGTCTTCAAAATATGCTAAGTTTTTTAGGAGAAATATGAAAGTATAGATTCTCACTGTCATAGGTAGACTAATGCCTCATTCAAAGTTTTCTATACCTACATTTTTTTATTTAGGAGACTGTACTTTTATGCACTAAAAACGAGCTCTACAAATGCAATTAATTATCTCAAAAGAAGAGCACTACCATGATTATCTGTAGGGTTTCAGGTAATTACAAGGTTCTTCAAGTGCAGGGCAAGGAGCATATACCAGGATTGTGCAGCCCATAAGCTGAGGAGTGGAGATAGTATAGCATCGGATTAGGATCAGTCAGGAAAGCAGGAGCCCACCTGACTACTAAGAGAGCAAGCTGAGGGAGGTGGAGCAGTCCTGAAATCCCAGATACCAGAGAGAAGTTGAGACAGAAGAGTCACAGGTTTGAAGCATATCCAGGCTGCTTAGAAAAACCCAGTCTTAAAATAAAATAAAGAGTGTAGGTGGTACAGCTCAGTGATAGTGTGCTTCCTTAACATTAAGAAGTGCACCAACAGTTCTTCCCCAAGGACAGTAAA
>NW_004524735.1:1551640-1564756 GCF_000260255.1 Octodon degus | reverse complement strand
TTGAGCTCATGTTTTAGCCCAAGATCGTCTTCAAGTCACAAGGACTCTCCTGCCTCGTGCTGGGATTACAAGTGTGTGCCCCCACATCGGCTCAAAATTTCTTTTGGTATAGTTACTCAGATAGGCCTTTTTCTGACTCCGTTGTTTCATGGTGAATTTCTAATTCTTTTCCTATTATTATTAACAATTTTATTCAATTACAATAATTATTTTTTCTAAAATATTTATCATGTCTTTTCTCCCTACAATGCAAACTTCAGGTGAAATAGCACTGAACTCTCATGTTCACTAGTAACGACCCAAGATCCAAGGCCCAGCATGGTTGCTGACACTTGATTTTATTCCAAGCAATGAAGTTAGGGATGTAGAGAGCTTCTACCTCCTGTGTATCCAAAACCAAATCCTTGGTGCCCTCTAGCACTAGCTGTGTAAGTGCAAATGACAGCATATTGCACTTTCAGGAAGCTAAAGAGTAGAAACACAGGATGCAAAGCACTAGGCCTTTGGGAAGAAGGGCTGGGACTTGGGACCAAACTTATCTTCTGCACTGAAAAATTGATGACATCATATCATTTGCAATAGAAAAGAGTGGAAGAGGCAGGTAAATGTGAGAATCTAAAATCAAGGTGTTTCTTGGGAATGACAGTTGTTATCCTTGCTCATGGCCAGATTTAACCCAGGGAAGTCTTTGTCAAGGGTAGAAAAATTTCTGTAATTATATAAATACTTAGAAGCTATTTACTTATAGTCTCCTTCCTTTTAGAACAGATAACTTTAAGAAAGTCTTCCAATGCCTTGCTAAGAAAGCTCTAAAGCCTGGGAAGTTTATGAGAAAATAACAAGCTCTCGACTAGCAAGGATTCATGTCTTCTTCAATGCCACAAATATATTTTAATGCTCACATACATTTCAGAATAACATGCCTGCAGTGTCTGTACTAATAAATGTCACTACACCTCTGCTCTCCTAAGGCTGATTCTGTAACAAAATTTACTTTCAAACTACTTGCTGGTGGAGTTTGTCAGGACAGACTTTTTGGGACAAGACGCCACTAAATAAATTAATGGTCTTATATCTGAAAATGACATAGAGTGCAGAAGTGAACATCATGAGGCAGCCAACCACCCCATTGCTGCAACGTGGATGACTGTACTAGCCTGTTGGAAGGTTAATCCACATCAACAGGACGTAATTTAAGAGAAACAATTTATTCTGGAATCTTCTCTATAACGAATTGGCAAAGGTGACTGATGGAAGTAATAATTGGAAATGATAGAGCTGTAATAAATGAAACATTTCACAATTAAATGAAAGCATGTTAGCAATTAAAAATGTTTAATTATTGATAGTTTGATCTAAGTTCATGTAACACTCTAGCTCCTTGAAATTAAATGACATTTTGAAAATGTACAAATAAATTCTATTGCATCAGTGAGATCTTCAGAAGCAAAGCCAATGTTGATATGCAACTTCTACCATAGGGCATAATGCATACAATGTATACCAACTAATAAAGCCAAAGACAAATGCACCAGCAGCCACTGGGCATCAACTTCAGGGGAAGGAGTGCCAGTGTTCTGGCTTCTCTAAAGTTACTGGCTGACTGGATCAC
The DNA here is from genome assembly GCF_000260255.1 of Octodon degus. Lineage (NCBI taxonomy): Eukaryota > Metazoa > Chordata > Mammalia > Rodentia > Octodontidae > Octodon > Octodon degus. Next base: position 1,563,144 of record NW_004524735.1, on the reverse strand, counting down.
CCTGGTGCTATTCTTCCGTGAATTTCTGTGTCCTAGCATAGCACAGAGCTCAGAATTGAAACTGATATTTTTCATGAATGGGTTCTGTCATTTTCTGTTTCCTGATCAATTCAAATTTGTTAAATGAAGAAGCAATAATCCCCCGTGACAGTTTTAGGAAGGTCAGCGTATTGAGCTGATTGATTGTGGTAAATGATACCTGTCCCAAGGTTATTAATTCAATCTCTCTTGGCCTTCAACATAAAAAAAAATCAGAAAAGGAATGAAAAACTGAAAAAAAAAAAAAAAACCCTGATCTACAGCAAACCCATATTTATGAGTTCAAAGACTTGGGCATATCCAATTCAATTGCAATATTTTGAAAAAAAAATGTCTTCAAGTATCTTGGCAAGACGGGTATGCAAAATGCCAGTCCTTTTCTTGTGAGGTATCCAAGAGGTACCCAGCATTCTGGCTGTAGAGAGATTATTCTGTAAATTTCGGTTCTCAAATTCTGCCTAATAATAGTAGGCTTTGCTCTTGTGAAGTCCAAAGACTGTGCTTCAACTTTAGCGGTCTGAGCTAAGTGTAGCAGTTTCTGGATGCCGTGAAGTTTGTCTCTGTATTAAGCCTACGGTTTTAAAAATAAGCTTTGCAGAACCTTGTCTATCACCCTAGAGCAATGATGGTGAGCCTTTTAAAGACCAAGTGTTAAAACTACAATTCCCAACCCACTTATTTCTTGCAAAGTGCCAACTCTGCGATTGAACCTGAATATGGAGTCTGTATAGAGCCCTGCGTCCCTGCAGGGGCAGCACGCCGTGGCTGCAGCGCAGGGCACAGAGCAACGCTTCAAATTTCATGGTAGGAAATGAACAGTAGCTGCGCATGCAGGGCAAACCCTCCAGTTCCACTTTAAATGCAGATGTTCTTTGTATCTGTTTTACATATTCATTCCCAATGCATTGTTTCAGCAAAAAGAGGTTTCCACAGCTAAAAGGGTATTACCCTAAGAATTAAGTGATGTGCTCCTTTTCGGCAGCACATATAATAAAATTGGAATGGTGCAGAGAAGATTGGCATGGCTCCTGAGCAAGGATGACACGCAAATTTGTGAAGTGTTCCATAGTTTGGGGGAAGCTAAATAGCTCAGCGGATTAAAGTGCCTGCAAACAGGCGCAGTGGCCAGGGATTGGATTCCCGGGCCTGCCTTGCAGGCCCCGCCCCCTGAGCACTCTGAACCGGCAATTGAGGCTGGGAGTGGTGGCGCACGCCTGGAATCCCAGAATTTAGGAGGCTGTAAACAGGAGAATCACCACGAATCCAATCTAGTAATGAGACCCTGAACACCCTGTAGACCCTTCCCTAAAATACAAAACAAAACAAAACAAAACAAAACAAAACAAAACAAAACAAAAAAAGAATTAAATGGTATCTAACGAGTTTAAAAATGGTAGTCTAACCTGAGCTTTAAGGAATACACCCTGGTAACCATGTGAAAAGTAAAGTAGAGAAGGATTCTATGCAAAACAGGAAAGCAACGCCATAAAGACAATAGTAAACTCAGGTCAACAATTTCTGACCTTGCCAGTCAAGCGGAAGACCCAATACTATTATGGGCTACGGGACTATTTTAGAATATTTTGCTGAGTTTACACACCTATAATATTCAAATAACGGAACTTAACAACAAAAAGGGGATACAGATGAATGTCCATTTTGTATCTGTGTATTCAAAGTGGTTAGGATAGATATATAGTTACGTTCTCTTAATGAGTAGAGTGATTTGTTCTAATGGTGTTGTAAATAGGATGTCATGTCCGCATCTTGTACAGCAATTAACCACTAGGAAGAATGTATGAAATGTGTTAATTATTGAAACTGTCCTACCAATTTAATTTGAAACTGTCTCATTGCTGTTTGTTTATCAATAAAATTATGGAAAAAATAGAATTAAAAAAAAGAATTATCTTGGAAAAAGAAAAGAACTTATTAAGGTGATGAAGTCTTCTAGTTTTCTTATATTGAATAATTTGAATGTGTTGTGCAGTCTACATGACTATGAGTTCATATTCTCATTATTCAGACAAATACTACCTCTAAAGACAGCTCCAAGTTCAGGAAATATGCACATCAATATCCCCGTGCTATGTCAGTGTTGCTTCTTTATCATGCGGAATGCGCAGGTCAAATATCAGAACTGCATCTGCACATGGATAAGCCATCATAGGATGCATATGTTTGGAGACAAAGTAATTCTGTAAATGTCTATGGCAACACTTTTGAAAATGTATGTATTAACGAGCTATGAATTGCTTAATATCAAGGAAATGTTGCATATTAATTTGATGTTGTGAACCTTTTCATATGGATATTTTGCACTTTCTGAATTTGCTGTTTCTATTCTTCAATATTATGTAACATTACAAAATAATACAGTTGACCAAAAGGCCTAAATCCACAACATTACATAATAAAGACAAATGATTATGATTAAAACTGATAGTATCCATATTAATACTTAATACTATCAGTATTAATCAGTAAAACTTGAAGTTATTTTTCTGTAAATTTTAAGATTATTCATGGGAAAAGGAAGTTAATTCTTAATGCAAAATCACTTGAAAGATAGTTAAATCTCCACCATCAACTTACAGCCACTCTGAAAGTCTTGGGTATTTTCTTTTTCCTCAGGGCAAATTTGGCAAAAGCATGCTCAGGATTACAGTACTTTTCTTTGCTCATAAATCTTAATGTCACTACATAAATAGAAGGAAATTAACATTGCATCATGTCATCAACATTTATTTATTTATTTATTCATTTATTTAATTTTTTTTGCGGAACCAGGGATTGAACTTAGGCCCTTGCACTTGTCAGGGAAGCACTTATTCTACTGAGCCATCTCCAGGCCCCGACATCAACATTTATGAAACCTTCTTGGTTTCATGCTACACTGACTGCACTTTGTCTCTCTTTTCCCACTAAAACTTGGCTTGACTATGAGCTGATGTGTTCTGTGCACACTTTAGAGGACCAGTTCTTCCAGGTGTAAAATTATAAGAATCCACTCGTATATAATTTACACAATTAGGTCAGGGGCTTTTCCCATCTCAGAAAGTGCTAGCTGGATTGACCTTTGCTGCTGTATCCCGTAATGCAATGTGTTCCAAATCATACACTCAAGACCCTGCACCCCTGAAGGCATGATCAAAAGACAGCAAGGTAGTTTTTAATTGCCCTACAACACTTTCCTATAGGATTACAAAATGTCTGGCTGAGAGAGTACAGTCAGGAGGCACTTATCTTGCCAATTTGTGTCAGAAGAGGTTGATATGTTGCCTTTTCCCAAGTGACCTTAACAGTAGGGGTTCAGAATAGCTACTCTGGCAACAAAGGCAGGAAATCTAAAAGGAGCTGACAGACTCCCCTGGAGATTGGAGGGGCTGGATTTTCCAGCAGAATTGAATTGATACAGCCCCTAAGGACAAGTGCTTTCCTCTGTTAGTTTAGAAGCTTAGGGCTCTTTGACATTTGAAGACCATCTTGCCTCTGGGGAGGATTTCACACTCTACACTAGCTGAATCAGTCTATGCTGACTTAGTGTGTGATATGGCTCCTGCCTGCTTCCCTTGCACAAAGAAAATGACTATTTAGAGCTTATGTTGAAAGAGAGACAGATTCACCAATCACTGATAGCAGCTGCAAGCTGCTGTCAACTTTACAAGCAATTTGAGCTGAAAGGCAACAAACTTTCAATCTTTTCTTTCACATGAACTAGAATTTTAATACTTACAAGATGCCTAACAATGGCAGATCTGTGAAGCTGGCCTGGGACTCTCCTTGGAAAAATGTTGAGTGTGGTAAGGAGAGGTGGCCCCAGGAGAAAATGCCAAAGGCAATGTGGTGAGACTATGCAAAAAAAAAGTACAAAGCAGAAAACTTTCCCTGAAAAACGTGATTGCCCTTCTCTTTGTAAGATCATGCAAAATTATTTTCTTTCCTGCCCATTCATTTTATCTTGAGAAACACCTGTGTGTAAGGAGCATGAATGTAAGAAAGCACTATACTGCAGGTTTCGAGAACCCCCCTTGTTCAAAAGGGGTACTATCCAAGTGACTTGAAACTTACTTGAGTTTCTCTTGATTTAAATTTTGTAAAAAGGGAATCATATAACAGTGCCTAATGTTTTCCTGGCTTGCTTTAGTTCATTTATGTACTTGTGAGATTCATCTGCACTGTAGAATCTACAGTACTTTTAAATAGTTGAAGGTCATTTATCTTGGTTGATATCCTAGATGGAATATTACTAGTTTGGCTCACAAATATTGCTAGTATGAACACGTGCGTGAGTCCATATTTGGGGCACACAGGCAAGAACAGAACTCAACTTTAGTAGGTAAGTGGGAAACAGTTTTCCAAGACATTTCTCCCAATTATACTTGTTCCACATAATTAATAGAGTTTCATTGTTTCATGTTCTCACAGAAATTTGATGATAATATTTTTCTTTTTGCAATGTAGCTATTTTGCAGGTTGCATTTTTGAATTATGTTTTCCTACGGGTAATAGATGGAGATTTTTTTTTCTGTTTTTATTACTGATTGGCATACTTTATTTTGTGAAACACATTCATATTTTTTGTAGATTTTTCTGTTAGTTGTCAATCTTTTCTTTTTTTGGTTTGTAGGTATTCATTTAAATTATGGTTCCAAACTGCTGAATACGTGCATTATATGTACATTCTTCTAATTTACGGAGTGATTATTTCCTGCTAAATGATATCTCTTTTGAACCAAAGTTCTTTGTCTTGAAAAAAGATCTAGTTGTTATATTTTACCTTTATGATCAGTTTTGTTAGAGTGCTGTTTCAGAAAAATGTGTCTACTCCAAGTGAGATTTCATAAAGTATTTTAAAACTGTATTTGAATATCTCTTGGTGTGCAGTGCTTCTGGGGCTGGTTTAGTGAACTGTGCCAAGTCTTCCAGAACTTCTTGTTCTCTCACATACGCTTGTCCTTGGGATTGTATTTCTCTATTGTGTTTAGCGTCATCATGCTTATAAAAGTCATTGTCCGTTTTGCCAGACTGAATGCTAATACCACTCCATTGTCATTTAATATATAAAAGGATTTATAAAAGGTCTTTGTATCTGGAAGTATAGGACGAACACTTGTTTAATCAAAAATACTGCTTTGTAGTTATGAAGCTGCTACCTATGTATTTTGTGCATATATCCAGATATAAGAAACATATTGAGATTTAATGGATACTAGAAATCAATTTTTCAAAATGCTTATATCAGTTCACACTTCCACAATCAATTTAATACAGTGCAGAGTAATAGAGTAATACACTATATTGAGACAAAATTGAATTTGTGTTTGTACACAAATTTATGATCCTTGCATGTTAATTATGACACAGTCTAATAAAGACTTGTTTGGATTTTTAGTTGAGGTTCTTGGCATCTATACATCAGTTAAAAAAGTATTGCCACAATTATTTCAGCATTTTATAGGAAGGCATCCATTTATTCTTTCAGTTTTCTCAGTTTGTAGAATTTTCAGGTCAGAAATTTTACTTATTTGTTACTATAGTTTTAGACATTTGAAATTTGCACTACTGTATACAGTAGATTTCTTATATTTTATTTAGTTTCTTCTCTTTCCTCATACAAAACTAATTTTTGTAACTAGAATTTGTGGTAAATGATCTTACTAACTGTTAGGTTTTCTGTGCAGTAGAGAGGCAGAAGGAAAGAGGCCTTTATTGAAGACATGAAGAGGAGCATAGAGGAATGGCGGGGATCCTCTGACCTGAGACCCTTGGAGCTGGGGTAATGGTGACTTTTGTTAGGGGTGGAGTTTGAGGGGTGGGCTCAGTGATGCATACAGGGCTGATTGGGCTTTTTATCTTTTTGTGCTTTAAGGATAAGAGGAAGTTGTATTCAGGCCTGGGAGCAAAAGACAGGGGAGTTGGTCATTGGGAAGATGCACAATTGTTTCTGGTTTTCTTCTATATTGGACCCCCACCATGGTGGTTCAGAAATTTATACTCAAGTTAGAACCTATCACTAATTATTATTCTTAATATCTTTATGCATTCTTATAAAGTTATAATTTTATGTATAATTGAAAATTTATGACTAAATTTTCTTTAGTCATTATTATTCCATTTCTTATTCTTTTTACTATGTAATATTTAATATTACATCAAGTCCATGGAGTAGGATGTTTTGCTTTTATTTTTCTTTGTTTTGGGATTAATTGTACATGTGTATGTGTAATAGAAAGTTACTTCCTTTAAGTTTAATGTTACTGAAAAATGTATCATCAGAATTACTAGTTCATGCATGTGTTCTGTATTTATTGCAATGATTACATAATGTTACTATTATTGCACAAATTTCATTACTTGACTAAGCTGACTCTTTTCCTGGGACGTGTACATCACTTGGTACATGTCCTATGAGAGTCAGTAACATTTGTTCTTTAAAAATTATTTCTCATTGCAATACAATATACATAACATGAAATTTACCAATGAGCCATATTTTGTTGTAAAATGTAGTGGCATTAAATGTGCTCACATTGTGTGAAAGCCTCTTTGTCCATTTTCATAACTCACTGTCTGTTGTAAAGCTGATGTACTGTACTCCTTTGGAAATAAATCCCATTTCTTATTCCGCCATCTCTGGTAACCATTATCCTGCTTTCTCCCCAAGAGTTTGATTATTCTAACTATTTCACATAGCAGAACTTCAGCTAATTTTCTTTTTTATGACTGTGTTTATCTCTTAGCTTAATGTTCTCAAGTTTCATCTCTACTGTGACATTTGACAGAAGCTTTTTCTGAAAGGATGAAAAACATGTCATGATGCTGTTGTAGACCACTGAGTTAGATAGAAATGTCATAGGCAGTCAACCAAGGCTGGGCCCTCAAAGGACCAAATGTGGAAGACAAGATGTCTTGCAACTGTGGGAGAGAGACAGGCACTCCTACTGTGGGCCAGACCTGAAGACAAAAGATCCAACAAATGTAGCCACAGACCTCCCTAGGGATAAATATTGGGCTTGATAGTCTAATTAAGTATCAGTCACCTTGAAAAAGCCAGGGGAAGTCAGTAACCCAACCCCCTAGAGGAAGATAAACTGTTCTAAACTCATGTCTGCTTGCCTTGTGACTCACTTCCCCATTTGATCCCCATTAATCAATTTTAATTGAGCAATTGTGCTTGTTATTTTGTTGGTTGACCAATAGTTTTGTCTCACCTCATGCCCATCTTGTGAGTTCCCATGTTTTCCACCTTAAACATCTCCTCACCTAGTAGAATTGCTCTATAAAAATTCATAGAAGAGGCCAACCAGATTGCTCAGTGGATTAAAGTGCCTGCTTAGGTATATCACAGAAGCCAGTCTATGCCCCAGTTGCCCATGCAGTCCCCACCCTCAGATGCACTGTGAAGGTGATTGAGACTGGGCGTGGTGGTACCTGCCTGTAATCCCAGTGCTTGGGAGTCTGAAAAGAGGAAAATCACTATGAGTCTGATCTATGTAGTAAGAACCTGAAGACTTTGTAGACCCTGTACTAAATACATTTTAAAAAGTCCTTAGAAGAGACAAAGTCCTTGCCAACCCACATGGGTCTCTTTCTGTTTATCTCTCTCAGACAGAAGCTTTCTTTCCCCTAATAAATAAATTCTGCTCTTAACCTCTATTGTTCTGAAAACTCATTCTTTGGTTTTAGAAGACATGAACTTGTCCTGAGAATCTTTCAGGTTGAGATTTCTTTCCCTTCTATCAATGCTTCTGTATTTCTTTATCCAGTTACTGTCAGTGGATACAGTGTCCTTTTACTTTCTGTCAAAACCTTTCATTCTTTATTAAAATTATGTAAGCCTGTGTAGCACACACTCTTGTTTGTTCGTCTGCTCCTGGGGAATTCCTTTATACACTTATTCTCAAAGCTTCAGTGCATGTTTTCATCTGTGCTCTCTGAGTCTACACATCAGCTTCTCTTTATTTATCCTTGTTTAAATTTCTGAGGGAAAAATAGAAAAAATATTAGCTATGGAAGAATATTTAATTGTCTTTTGAATTGAAGGAATATGTTCAGCTAATTGAAGTTGTGGGTTACCCGATCTAAACTCAATCTTGTGCTCAGTAGATTCACAATAGATCAGAACTATCAAAAAGCAATCATTCTAGGTACCCTTTGAAACACCATAAATTCTTTTTTATTTGACATACAAAGTGCAATTTTCTTTGTCAAAGTTTTTATGACATTTTGTCGTAAGATCGATAGGTGAGTTCCCTGTTCAGCTACCAGCTTTCTTGCTCTCTGATGCTTTCTAGTTTGGATTAGAAGATTTTTTCAATGTTATAGCAAAGCATAGCTATTGTGAAATGGAACTTAAACTTTGTGTAATCACTTATTTTATTTTTACCCTAAAGTTTAGACTGAAATGATATTCATTTGAAAAAAGATAGTCATTTGAAATCCTGCTCATTTCTGATCTACAATGACCAAATGTAATATAGTACAGATTTCTAAGTTTGTTTTTAGAAACTAGAATAACAAAAAATTTGAAATATTTTCTCTCTTTGTATCCATTACTGCAAACAGAAGGCACAGTGTGAACCCATTATGGAATCCTTGAGCTTCACTATGTCTGCTACATTTTATTGAATCTTCTTGGTTACAACGAATACTGTACTTGTAGTGGGTTGAATTCTGCTTTCCTAGAACCTTAGAAATGTAAACCTATGTTTAAAAGGAGGCACTTGTAAATGTGGGTAAGGTAAAGATTCAGACACTCAGTGACAAACTGGAAGAGACACAGAGAACCAGGGAAGAAGGGCCTGTGACCCTCTTGTCAAGGTTGAGGAGGAGACTGGAGCGCAGAGCCAAGCATTACCTTCAGCCATCAAAAGTTGGATGAGACACAAAGAATTCTGTCCTCGAGCTTTCCAAGTGAGCATGATTCTTTGGCAGCTTGACTTCTAGCTATCAGAACTGTGAGAAAATAAATTCACACTACCCTAAGCCAACACATTATGACCAATTGATTTTGGCATACCTAAGACAGTTCTTCAATGTTATATTTTAAATTTTACTGTTTGGGATCACTTTGTAAATTCTTAGGTGATTCTGCAAGCTCATTTTTTACTTTGTTTCACACAAGGATGTCTTCTTATTTTAGGTAATTAATTTAAAGTCTCATTTTCTAGACACACAATCAATCACTACAAAATTCATAACAAATATAAACTTGGCTTAAACAAACTTTAATATATTTAAAATTGGGTGTCTTTACAAGTATAATAGGCAAACCAATATTCTAACTTTCTGTCTAAATGTGAACATAATTGAATCAATAAAAAAATTATTTTATGCTATGACTTAACCGTGTGGAAGTCCTAAGGTAGTGAAAGCATTGAGCTACATATTTGTACAATTTACAAAAAAAATTCAATAATGCCTTTGATATACTGCCAAGGGAAGATTTTATTTTCCCTTGTTTGTTAATTGCTGCTTTATAATTAGCCTCAGTTCTCTACATATAAGGCCATCCTTGGAAATGCAATGTCAAGTTTTGAATTCTAAAGTTTAAAAACAGTAGTAAAGAAGAACTTCACAGGAATGAAACTAGAAATGAAGAGCCTCGAATATATATGCAGACTTTGGAAAACTGATATTCTTTTTGCTCAGCTAAGTTACTTTCTTCATGCTGAGATATACTACCTGACTCCCTGACACCCACAACTTAATAAAGGGCAAGTTTACTTTAGCTCACAATATGTTGAGTGCTCAGTTTGTAGCCAGCGGGCTCCAAGGCATTATGGGAATGCAGAGGGGCAGGGCCAAGGAGAAACAGCACATGGGTGGGGGCAGGAAGCAGAGAGAGATGGGGAGAGAGGGACAGGGACTCTTCCAGACCACGCTTGGGGACCCAACATCTGCACAGGGCTCCATCTCCCAACATCACATTTAGGTGTGAAGTCGTCAGTGCACTATCCAAAGGGTGAGTGTCACAGCCCTGTGGCCCAGTCGCCTCCCCGGGGCTGCACCTATGAGTCCATGAAGTTTGGAGGGACTTTCTGGTATAAGTCAGAACTTTAGCTTTTAGATGTAAACATGGTTAGAGGAAAATTCTTTTCAAAAAAGTAATTAGTAATATTAAATAAACAAGAAGAATTTTATAAAGACTAATATGTTCTCAAAATGGTAAGTATTGCCCCAGGCCAGAGTGAGCAACACAGGGACATCTAGTGTTAGTGTGAATAGATCGGCCTGACCTATGGCAAGCGTGTTATTTGTTTTCCTTTTAAGATGAAACATATTAATGTGTTAATTGTGTTTTCTGACCTCAGAATTCAGATTTAAGTCCAGTGTTGGAACATTGTGAGGAACAAACCAGTTTTGGGTTGCAGTTTAAGCATTCATCTCTGAAATGTTTACCCTCAACGGCCAAGACATATACAACCTGGGAGAGGTTGATGACATGTGTGACTGCTATGTAAAAAAAATAAAAGAAGGGCTGGCATGATAGGACAGTGGAATAACTCCCTGAGTAGACAAGCGTAGGGACCAGGGTTCGATCTCCAGCACCTTGCCAGCTCCACCCCTGGGCACACTGAGCCAGCCACTTGACCAGGCATGGTTGTGCACTTCTGTAATCCCAATGCTAGGGAGGCTGAAAACAGGAGGATCAATACAAGTCTGAGCTGTGTAGTGAGACCCTGTACCAAACATATTTAAATAATAATAATAATAATAGAGATAAAAATAAGAAAGCCTAAAAATAGCACAGATTGAGGGTTAAGATTATAGATATTATTTAATGAGAATTTAAGAATTCATGATTCTTCCTTAATCAACATGATTTGTGAATAGGACTAGGAGTATTTCTATAAAGCTTCTCCCTAGCTACACATTGTAATACAGATGTTCACTTTCTTAACATACAATTTTCCAATATACATATTTGACTTATTAGAAAGTTACAGCAGCTCTCCAAAATTAGCATAGATTATACTTATGCATTTGAAATAAATGGAGATGAAATTGAGAAATATGTAGAGCTTAAGAAATACAAACATGAATGGGGAATTAGAGACAAGCTAAAACATTTAAAAACACAATAAAATGCATTACAAAAAATAGGAATGCAGTAGTCTTATGTTTCTCATTCATATATTGTACTGCCAACACTAGAGTCATGAAAGTATGTGGAGTTTTGTTCCTCAGAGAGATTATAAAATTCCCTATAAGTCTACAAGAAATCTCACACATGCAGGACAGTACCAATGAAGTATTGTATGTTACTGAGAAAGGCCTTAGACTTAACTGTTACCACTAGGGGTTACATTTAACTCATAACTTAACAAGAAAACAATTGCTAGGATAATTTAAGAGTTTAGAAAACATTTCATGCATTTTGAAGGTGATTTCAGCTGAACTGCATGATTTTACTTTGCCTCGAGGTTATAGGAAAACCTTAGTAGAACCAAACTTTGCTT
>NW_004524735.1:1549055-1551540 GCF_000260255.1 Octodon degus | reverse complement strand
GGGCTAGGACTCTCTTTTCACTTTAATATGAGTCCACAGTAGCTTTTTAAAATCAATCACCCCAAAATTGAAATTTTCCCCAAGTCAGATTAAACAGGCCTTTTGTCTCCAAAGGAAATTTGAGGACTTGTGGCTATCAGACAAAGAGGAGCTACCAGACATGGGAATCACTCATGATGTGGACATTCATTTCTACAAACATTCATTCCATGCAAACTTCACAGACCATGTATGTATTCTTTCATGGGAGCTTCACTGTGCATAAATACTCGTGCTTCTACAAGCCATTGGACTTCTGTCATTTGCTCAGAGTTGTTTCCTCAAATCTGTAGCTCAACACAAAGACAGATGCCATAGGATATGTGGCAAAGCACAATACTTTTTTTGTTTTTGAAAACAAAGATTTTTTCTACTCAACTGAAAGAACAGACTCCTTACTGATATCTCTATAAGGTCCATCTCTTGATGCTTTCAAATAGGTTCTTTGTAATAGAAAATAAAATCATTTTCTTTAGTACCTCACATAATATCCTTCATGTATTGGGTTACTTAGATTTTTTTTTTTTTAGAAAGAGATGGTAGTAGGGTTATAGGGAAAGAATAGATTCCATATGTTTATTAGGTCTAAGGGAATCGCCATATTCACTGCAGAGCTCTTATGTATTAGCAAGTTTACACTCTCCTATTACATCGTTAACTGTTTTCATTGAGGGACACCAAGTTGTATTGGGCCCACAGTTCTTTTTTTTCCCCATAATTTTATTGAGAAACAAATAGCAAGGAGAGAGTTTCAATCCAAATTGGTAGGACAGATTCAATAATTAACACACTGCATACATTCTTCCTAGTGGTTAATTGCTGAACAAGATGCAGACATGATATCCTATTTACAAACACTTAGAACAAATCCCTCTATTCATTAAGAGAATGAAACTATATATCTATCCTAACCACTTTGAATACACAGACACAAAATGGACATTCATCTGTATCCCCTTTTTTTGTTAAGTTCTGTTATTTGAATATTATAGGTATGTTAACTCAGCAAAATATTCTTAAATAGTCCAGTAGTCCATAATAGTATTGGGTCTTCCGTTTCACTGGCTATGTCAGAAATTGTTGACCTGAGTCCCGTACAGCTCAACATAACAGCATGACTTTACTTCTCATACTTTGTTTTTATACTTTTATGCTGGATGGTTAAGATCAAGGTAAAGCAGGACCTATGCAACAAGAGTTGTAGCTTTTGGGCCTGATAAGGTCAGTGAAATCTCCTCAGGATTTATCCTGAGATCCTGTAGCTCAGATTGTAGAACCTTTGTCAGTGTCAGCCATATGGATGAGTTACAGCCATCAAGGAAAGTGATCAGTGATGTAGAATGTGCATAAGGAGAGTCACATGGAGAGAAAACATTCTTTCAGGCTTTCACAGAGAGCACATTGGCCAAGCAATGGCTGTGATTCATCTATATGGCTGACACTGACAAAGGGCCCATAGTTCTTGATAAGCATGTTTTAGATATAAATCTTAAATTTTTACTGAACTTTGACTTTGTTTCCAGATTTTTAAAATTGAATTAAAGTCTTACTTTTCTTTCTGTTTTCTTATTGTGGTACCATAGATTGAACTCAGGACTTTGCACTTTCCAGGCAAGCTCTTAAACCTTTGAGCAGTCTTCCCATACCAGTCTTACTTTTTTTTTAGTCTTGTTTTGTATAAAAGACGTCTACTGACAAGGTCTATGTGAAAACCAATGGGACATTTATTTCTAAAAAGTTGTACATCTTGTTGCCTTCCATATCTGATTTCATGATAGAATACTCTTTTTTTGATTTCATTTAATATTTTGTTGCATTTTCAGTTTGAGGATCCTTTCCTCAGTTAAAACACTTCTGAGGATGATGCATGTTCTTCATATTGTACTCAAAAATTATTTCATGGAAAACATCATATATGTCCATCACCAAATGAATGAATGAAGAAAATGTGTTGTCTATATATGATAGAGTACTACTACACTATAAACAAGGATGACTTTGAGTTATTTGTAGGACAACTGATACACATTGAGACATTACATCAGTGTAATGTAAAATGAGACACAGAAGCTGAAATAGCACATGGTTTTTCTTATATAAGAAAACCAAAGCATAAAGAACAAAACAAAAATAATAGAAATAGAGTGAGGTTTTGTGAAAGAAAGGGAGGCCAAGAGATGGAAGAGGGGAAAGGAAGAGAGGAAAAAGGCATGAGAAAGATTGATGTCCTTGCTATGTGCATGTAGCCAATTCTCATGATGAATGCAATCATGATGTGCTGCAAACATGTGCTGAGAACAATCAAAATTTGACAACAGAACACATGTTTCATTCTTTAATTGATGTTAGTCTCTTAGCTTCATACCATAGAAAGCTCTATACACACTTTCCCTGGAGTGTATAGAGCTCTATACACACTTTTCTCTTGTCTTGGTTACTTTTGTGT
>NW_004524735.1:1542901-1548955 GCF_000260255.1 Octodon degus | reverse complement strand
TTTTTTTTTTTTAATTAAGCATCATCCTATGCCAGGAACTATGTCTTTTAGTTGTTTGAAATGAAAATTGTAAAAGCATACTATCAAAGACCACAAAATTAGCAAAGAAAAGAATCTAAAAATATAAATATAAACTTAAGGGTAACAGTCATATGAGAATTGAACAAATGAAAACCCCACTTCTGGGAAATGGTGAGGTAGGTACAGAGGGTCTCAGTGAGCAAGTGATATTTGAACTGAATTTTAATGAGCCTTTGGAAAGGCAGTAATGACAGAGAGGGAAAAGCGTGCTTGTCAGGGGAAATCTCATGAGGAAAGGCCCAAGGGCAGGGTTTGCTGGATTTGGTGAGTGACACTGAAGAAAGTAATTTCCGTTCAACTGAAGAATTCCTAGTGAAAGAAAATGGATTGCAGCATGCCTGAGATCATGGTATTACGCTAACATCTCCCTGCAAATGCAGTGAACAGCTAAAAAATGAGTTCATGCACCACTTTGTGACTTCATTTCTCCGGAGAAACCTTCTACGGTCTTGCTAGCCTCCATTCCTTCTGTCCTATTCTGCATGCCTTCTTTGATGCTTTCTGGCCCTAATGCAGTCGTGATTAGGATCATTGTTGATATGATTCAACTTCATTCCCAGAATCATTTCTGAGATCTTTTAGAGTGTAAAGGTTGATATATTGTGCCAACAAGAAGTTAAAGCTTTTTGTTTGTTTGTTTTTTTAGGGAAGGGTCTACAATGTGTTCAGGGTCTTACTACTAGATCAGACTCATAGTCCACTGCCTGTTTACAGCCTCCCCAGAGCTGAGATTATAGGCTCGTGCCACCAGGCCCAGTCTCAATTGCTGTCTCAGCACGCTCCCAGGGGCAGGCCTGCACAGTGGGCCCGGGAATCAAACCCCCAGCCCCTGCGTCTGCCTGCAGGCACTTTAATCTGCTGAGCTACTTGGTCATTCGTTGCCGTCCATTTGTGCTCCTGCTGCTTTAGCCTTTTTCTGCTGCCATGAACTGTTGCCTCTCTGCCACCCCACCCCGCTTAGAGTCAGCTCAGTATGAACTCAAACCTCCACAAAGCATGCACTAATAAACCTTTCTCTCTTTACTTTTAGTTATCAGATATTTTTGTCTCAGCAATGAGAGAAAAGTAACCAAGACAGAGGCAAGGGATATCCTTTTAGAACTTCCAAATCTCAAGTTAACGAGACAAGAAAAGCCAAAGTGTTCTTCCTACTTTCTTGAACACAGTTAATTCTGGCACCAGATGTGTTTTTTTATTCCACACACCAAGCAATTTTCCACTGCTCATCTGCCAGGTATCCTGGAATTCCACTTCATTCTGACACTATCTGCTTACATTAAGTTACAAAATCTGCAGCTTGGGATCTCAGTCCCACAGGATTTCTTTCTATTTTGGAACCAATCACACTTTATTTTTGTTTACGGTTCACAAACAAAATGTAGGTTCATAGATGTTACAAAGAATATGAATGAATATCCCAACAGAAGCGCTTCATAAGACAAGGGGCGAGGGGGATGCATGGCACTTCTGTTCCCTTTCTGGAAGCTGTAATATGTTCAAGAATTTCCACGTGGTATCACAAACACACTGCAAATTCATTCTTCTGAGTGTCTGTGGCATTTCTTTATATGCATGCATGACTCATTCCATCATGGGCATTGATGATTAGCTTGACATTCAGCCTTTCTCCTGGTTCTAAAGTTTACGGGATCAGACACAAAATTCCAAACTCAAATCATGTGATTGCTTCTTTCATTGATCAGCTCATAGCCTGAGGTTCTCTGTATAGTCCACCAAATGTCACCACCTTAAAACAAAGGATGATTTTATCACAGGATTTCTTAAGTCTCACGAGTTGTACAACTCACTTCAGAGATCAAATATGAGGACAAAAGACTCTTCTGGTGATTTTCTGTATGAGAACTTTTTTATAGTATGTGTATTATTTAAGTTTTTATTGGTACGATTTTGCAATACATCAAATCTTAAAAATGTTCATCATTTCAATAATTCATTGAAAAGAATATTTAACCCAGAGGTACATTATCTTTTCCTGTTATTTATAAGTATTTCCCATAATGGTACTTTCTAAAGAAACCAGTTGTAGGCAACAGATATTTACAGGTGATCTCAGATTTAATTCATATTTCTACCTAGAAGATCTTGACCAAGCACTTACTTCTGTAGCCCTTCTCTCTTTAATTCCTATCCTAGAGTTTTCTTTGAATTGATTAAGGTAACAGAGTAAAAAACTGGTACCTTTTAGAAAATCATTGTATTTTTATAGTGACACCATATTCTTAATTATGTTATCTTAATTTAAACAGAAATTTCAAAATACTTTCCATTTTGCAAATAACATATTTTCTTTGGCTTGAATTTACCATGTGAGGTTGTATAGATAATAAGAAACAAATATAGCTGTAGAATAATCTTGAAACAATGAATAACTCATTCATGTCTTGTTATTTCCACCTTTACCCATGAAAGGATCAAAGAGTCACAAAACTATTTAGGGCTTTGCATTTTTTGTAACTTAGCTTTATTTTTCTGTCTTTGCAACTATACAATATGGTACTCTATTACTCAACTTAATTCTGAATATTGTTCATACCCTAAAATTTGGGCATTAAGTATTTTAAATTTATTTCTTCTTTCAAAATCTTGATTATACCTTTAAAATTTTTTGAGTTTCAAATTATATATAATGAATAAAATGAAAAGATCTTAGCTGTAGAACTTGATGAGTTTTTAAAATTCATGCTCATGTAATCCATAAGGAAATAAATTTTTGAACTCATTTTATGTTTTCTGAAATTTATTTTTCTGTTGTTTTGAATTCATAACCAGTGAGAGAAACAGCATTTTGATTTTTCCCACTGCTTGCTGAGATCCCAGCATATGGATTCTTTCCACCTCACACCTTTCATGTCTGGCATTTTTCCACTCAATATGACATATATGAGTTTGACCCATGTTTTTTTGTGTACTAGGTGTAACAACAACTTTTTGAAGAAAAACATTCCACTGTATATACCACAATATGCTTATCCTTATTTTTCAACTGGGCATTTCAGTGGTTTCCATTTGGGTAAAATTTGAATTAAAATACTATCACCATCCTTTATACAAGTTTGCCTTTTTTCTTGTGCAAACATTCAAGAGTGAATGAGAAGCATGGATTGAACTTTGCAAGATAATTCTAAGTAGTTTTCCCTATAGTCAAACCATTCCATACAAACAGCAGCAAATTATTTGAGTTTCAGTTGTTTGTCATTCATGAAAACATTTGAAGGGAAAGAACAGTAACACCCCAGGCGCACTTGCAACAGGCCTCTGAAACAAAAGACAGGCTAACCGCAGCACATATGGAGACTCATTAACACATCTATTTCACAAAGACACAGGAAACATGCAGAGAATGAAGAGTTGACCAAAGTGCAATTTTGAATTCTATTCTGTGTAGCAATTTCAACACACAGCAGTACAATTTGAGAGGAGTGACAAGACAAAGAAAAAGGATTTTGGGTGTGGTAACTTGGAGAAAGACAAATAACTGGCAAAAGAAGATTGATTCATTAAACTTATTATTATTACTAAGAAAGACTACTAACTGATACCTGGCAGTGTCTTCAGACAATGAAGTCTGGTGATGTCTCCTGTCGTACCCTCTTAACTACTTTCCTAGAAAGTGGGGTCAGGTTGTTTTCAGCTATGGCCGATCGAGTGTTTTAAGCCCACAGAGGAAGTACACAGAATTCTTGAGTGTTAATTTCTTCTTGATGATCTTGGTATTTTGTGGAAACATATTCAGACCTTACTTACTTACCTTTTATACTTTAGTTATATTAGAACAGGAGACATAGCATTCCACTGCAGTTTTCAGTTTTGTGTCCTTGATAGGATTAATTAAAATTTTATCCTTTTAGACACTTGCCTTTCTTATTTTTTTGAAATAATCCCTCTTCCTCCCATGTTCTCTTTATTGGTTACATTTTCAGTTTTGAATTGAGTCCCTTCTACAAACTAGATAAATAGAGATAGTTGCATGTTTGCAGTTATATTCCCTAAATAGTTCAGTAGGGACTGGAGAGATAGCTCAGCAGTTTAAGCACCTGCCTGGCAAGAGAAAGTACCTGGGTTCAGTTCCCAGTAACTCATGCTGTGTTGGCCTTGGAACTCTGGGTGTGCCATGCCTGGCCCAAAACTGAGCAGGGTGATCCATGCCTGTAATCCCAGCACTGGGGAAGCTAAGACAAGATGATCAGTATGAGTACAAGCTCTACAGTGAGACCATGTACCAAATAAATAAATATATACATAAATGATTAAAAATAGTTCAGTTGTCTGCTTTTGCTACCTTTTCTCTTGATCATTTTCATAGCTTGCCTGTGTGTTTTATTATCTACATTGAATAGCATATCTTAGAAGATGAAAAATGAAATGAAAAAGAAATCTAGACAATGTTGTCTTCCTTTAGAAATGACTCACTGTGAGACTCGAAGACAGTTACAACTGGGTGCATAACTTTAACCTAATTGAAAGTTTCTTATGTATACATAAACCTGAGGACCCACACTGGTGGGATTCTGGTTATTCCATTTTACAATACTCTTCACTTCCAGGACTTCCACGTCACGACTGAAAGTGTGGACTCCGCCGTCTTCTGATATGAGCCACACTTTCATGACTTTTATTTCCTCTTTCATCTCAGCTGAATTTGTGGGTGAAATATATAAGCAAGTTTGCCTTGAAATTCTACCTATAAATCTCTTTCTAAACATACTGATAAGGTATTCAGAGATTTATGCTTAAATCTCTTGAAATACAAAGAGTTTTAACACTTACCGTTATTGCCTAATGTTTTAAAAATGGCTAACACATGCCGTTGTGACAAACATAAAAAGCCTTCGAGATAAGTGTCTTCAGGAAGCCTGGCTCACCCAGGTCACTGTCTGTGGAGTACACGTTGGCATCTCAGGCCCTGAGTTGCGGCCATTCCTCCAGCCAATGAGTGAGCATTGCATGACATCTAAGAAGGTGGGTTACTGTGAGACAGGAGACGAACTTGAATTTTAAACTTGTCAAAACCATCTGTTTCTTCCAGAGGCCAAATTAATATAATTGAGGCATTAACAATTTCCTAAACCTGCCTTAATTTTATTTATTTTTGAAATTTATTTTTCATAAATATTATTGAGAAACAAATAGAAACAAGACAGTTTCAAAACCAATTAGTAAGACAGTTTCAGTTTTAATACATTGCATATTGTTCTCTTCAGAGTGGTTATTCAAAATACAAGACGCAAACATGATATCCTGTCCAAACGCTATTAGGGCAAATCTTTTTTCTCACTGAATTAAGAGAAAGTAGCTGTATATCTATCCTATTATTTACATGCAGATACAAAATGATCCTTCATTCCCCTCTACTTTTTTGTTTAATTTTGTCAGAGATGGGTTTAAGTTTATTTTATTGACTCCAAAACTGGTAGTTTGATGGGACATTTCAGAAATGATTTCATACACAATTTTTTTCCAAGTTTTCTCCCAGGTTCCTTTCTGCCTCAATTTGATATGCCATTACTCACTTATAACACAAATTAAACTAAATCAGCAGGCACAAGTACTGCACTGCTGCTGAGTGGAGTGTGTTCTCACTGTTTGAGGCTGTCCAAATTCATCTGTACTCATGCATGGCTGGTAGCTAAATATTTTGACAATTATTCTTGAATAACCAACACCTAAGATATTACAAGTCACATTTTACCTTGTTTCCCTGCAAGTATTTCACAAGAAACTAATTTTAGCGAAGCACTTTGTGTGTCCTCATTATAGTAGAAAGTGTGATGATTTCAAATACATGCCTTGGCACTAAAGTTTAATTTGTGTGAGATTATAGGTAAGTGTATTAATCTTTTCTAATCTCTGCTTTCTCAATTCTAATGAAAATAATTCCACCCACTTTATAAGTGTGCTGTGAAGATCAGGAAAAATATATTAAAGTGGACAAGACAAACAATATAGGTTAAG
>NW_004524735.1:1530509-1536371 GCF_000260255.1 Octodon degus | reverse complement strand
TAGAATGTGCATAAGGAGAGTCACATGGAGAGAAAACATTCTTTCAGGCTTTCACAGAGAGCACATTGGCCAAGCAATGGCTGTGATTCATCTATATGGCTGACACTGACAAAGGGCCCATAGTTCTTGATAAGCATGTTTTAGATATAAATCTTAAATTTTTACTGAACTTTGACTTTGTTTCCAGATTTTTAAAATTGAATTAAAGTCTTACTTTTCTTTCTGTTTTCTTATTGTGGTACCATAGATTGAACTCAGGACTTTGCACTTTCCAGGCAAGCTCTTAAACCTTTGAGCAGTCTTCCCATACCAGTCTTACTTTTTTTTTAGTCTTGTTTTGTATAAAAGACGTCTACTGACAAGGTCTATGTGAAAACCAATGGGACATTTATTTCTAAAAAGTTGTACATCTTGTTGCCTTCCATATCTGATTTCATGATAGAATACTCTTTTTTTGATTTCATTTAATATTTTGTTGCATTTTCAGTTTGAGGATCCTTTCCTCAGTTAAAACACTTCTGAGGATGATGCATGTTCTTCATATTGTACTCAAAAATTATTTCATGGAAAACATCATATATGTCCATCACCAAATGAATGAATGAAGAAAATGTGTTGTCTATATATGATAGAGTACTACTACACTATAAACAAGGATGACTTTGAGTTATTTGTAGGACAACTGATACACATTGAGACATTACATCAGTGTAATGTAAAATGAGACACAGAAGCTGAAATAGCACATGGTTTTTCTTATATAAGAAAACCAAAGCATAAAGAACAAAACAAAAATAATAGAAATAGAGTGAGGTTTTGTGAAAGAAAGGGAGGCCAAGAGATGGAAGAGGGGAAAGGAAGAGAGGAAAAAGGCATGAGAAAGATTGATGTCCTTGCTATGTGCATGTAGCCAATTCTCATGATGAATGCAATCATGATGTGCTGCAAACATGTGCTGAGAACAATCAAAATTTGACAACAGAACACATGTTTCATTCTTTAATTGATGTTAGTCTCTTAGCTTCATACCATAGAAAGCTCTATACACACTTTCCCTGGAGTGTATAGAGCTCTATACACACTTTTCTCTTGTCTTGGTTACTTTTGTGTCCTTGCTGAGACAAAATACCTGATGCTTAAATTTAAGGTAGGAAAGGTTTATTTAGCTCATGGTCTGTGGAACTTTTACTCTGTAATCAGCTGGCTCCAAGGTAGGGTGGCATGGTACACACACAACAGCTCAAGGTGAAGAAACTGCAAAAGCAGCAAGGGCAAGAGGAGGGGAGAGAAAGCCTCTTGCGCTCCCACGTGTTATAAGCAGGCTGCCCCACTCCCAACCCCAGGTGGGTGTAGCACTCACATCTGCTCCATGCTGTACCCTTGCACAGGACAAGAATGCTTACAAAGTGAGGCCCCTGAGCCTCAACTAGGTGCTTAGTCAAACTCAGCTTCTTAAGTTGACCCATTATATCAACCATTACACCTCCTTTTCTATACCAAGGGTCAGCTAGCACTCTCAGGCCAAGTTCAGACTATCATGAGCCAAATTTGACCAGATTTTACCCTACAATAATTGCTCGGCTTAGGTGCAGAGCCAAGGTATGAATCAGAGAGCCTGTCCTTTTAGAGAAAAACTTTGCCAACCCTTGATTTAGGACCTGGACTTATTTTCCATTTCACATGTTACTAGAATAATAATGTTAATGAACTTCCTATCTGTACAAAACACAATCTCACTCTCTTCTAGTTTCTGTAAAATTCTTCTAACTTTTCATTGAGTGCTAATTGTCATCCCTTTCCATTGCTCTTTTTCCTTTTCTTTTTTTCTGTATTTGCTTTTACAGGGTCTCACTATGCAGCTCGGACTCATGGTGGTCCTCCTGCTTTCAGCTTCCCCAGCACTGGGATTACAGGCTTGCACCACTATGCCAGGACTCTGACTGACTCAGCCTACCCCGGGGGTGGGCCCGGCAATCCATGTGGTACTGGGGATCAAACTGTGGTCCCTGTGCTTACCTAAGCTTGCCTAAGCAGGCACTTTATTCCATGGAGCTATGTCGCTGGCCCTCTACTAATCTTTAAGGATCTTCTATGTTTCTATTTTGTCTGTGTCAAAAGCAGTGACATGTTTCGGAGGAATTTAGTTTGAAAAAGGCCCATTCTCATTGTTAGGTAAAAATTACACCAAATTGAAAAATATCTAGGCAACAAAAATTATTTTGTTTTTTTATCATGTGTTGAGAACTCAGGAAGCATTTGTTGGAATGTCTTGCTTTGTAATTCCCATGATTGTGTTCAGGTGGTTCAAAGCCCAAGAACAGCTGACTCTTCCTCAAGGCTCCAAGGTCCTTCCAGAGGCTCTGCACAGGGGCAGGTTTCCTTCCTCATATGCTGTGGCAGAGTCAATGCAGTTGCAATACCTCACAAATAAAGGCACCAAAGTGATGTAACAGCACTTGAGTTTCAAGCTCCCTGGACTGTTTCAAGACAACTCAGGAACCACAGAGCTGCTGTATTCTATTGGCAATAAGAGGGTGGTGAGATTGTCCATATTTCTGGAAAGGCAAATTGAACGATATGTTTTAATGTGGAGCAGCAAGACAGGAAATGTTTAGGGTTTCTTTGGCAAACAGAATCTGCTAAAGTCTTTAGGATGCAACACAATAGCAGAATAGAAAACATGCATTTCCTTCCACAAAGGAGGTGTAGGGGTGACCCACGTTTTATTTCTCTAATCTTCAATTTAAATTATCTTTTTGGCTATCTAATCAGACTATTTCATGCAAATTTCACATATGTCATTTAAAATGAGTGATTAAAATAATATTAATTTTTTAGGGTCTGCTTTGTTCTAATAGAAACTGTCAAATTTGAAATAGCAAACACTTTTGTAGTTACAAAAAGAAAATAGTACATTTTTTGGAATTTCTCATGTTAAAATATAGCTCTTATATATCTAACTAAACCGCAGAAAACTTTGATGAAAGTTTAAAATCTTTGATGACAAAACAAGTTGAGCTTCACGTGTATTAGTGAGAAATGGTAGGGATGCTAGCCTGCAAGTGCAGATCCATTAAACTCATTGCATCAAAACATAGGGTGGTGTTATGCCTATTTATTGACCTATAAGCCCCACAAAAGAGACTTACAATGGACTGATGGTAAGCAGCACAAAACATTCAAATTATCTGATACATTATTAGGGATGCAACAATCTATAACATCAAAGATGATAAGGATTATAATTATAATATTGAGAGTGTCATACACAACCACAGAAATGTAAAAGAAATGCTTATACTGAGGAGAATGGCTGGACAATATTAAAATGTATCAAATTATATCCAATATAAGTAGTTGGACAAACTCATAACATAGTTTAAATGTGACATTTTTATATGAATTATTAACTTTTTTTGCACACACACACTTTTGAATTTTTATTGGTACATTTTGGATATAGATAAAGATACCATTCATCATAAGGAATTTGTACCTTTACACAGTATATCTTACTTCTTTTTTCCCATCCCCCTCCATTCAACCCCTTTGCCCTTCTTTATTTATAAAAGTTTTATTTCTATTTCTTCTTTCTATTCTATTTTCCCATATTTTATTGAGAAACAAATAGCAATGAATTATTAACTTTTTAACAGTGATTTATACCACACTCTGAGTCAGATGCAACTTCAGGACCTCTACCATTTTATTGTGGCATCTAAGCCATCTGTTAATTCTTTTTTAATTGAGAAACAAATAGGAGTGAGATCATTTGAAATCAAATTAATGGGACATTAACAGTTAATACATTGTACATTGTTATCTTCTTAGTGGCTATCCATACTACAAGATACAGACAGGCTATCCTGTCGAAGCACTATTGCTACAAACCTTTCTTCTCATTGATTTAAGTGAAAGTAGGTTTATATCTATCCTAACAATTCTGTATATACAGATGCAGAATGGTCCTTCCTTTGTATACCCTTTTATTGTTTACTCCTGTCAGAGATGGGTATTCCATTGGCATCTAAATACTATAGGTGCTTGAATTCAGCAAAATAATCCAACACAGTCCAGCAGTCCACAATAGTAGTAGGTTATCTGTAGAAGTTGTTGACTTGAGCCTTTCACAGCTCAGCATATTAATATGGTTTTATTTTAAATACCTCATTTTTATACTTTTGTGCTGGATGGTTAACACCAAGATAAAGCAAGACCTATATAACAAGAAATGTAACTTTTGTATCTAAAAAGGTCAGTCAAATACCCTCAGGATTTATCCTGTAACCCTGTACATCAGTTTGGAGATCCTTTGTTGGTGTCAGTCATGTGGCTGAGTCATAGCCAATGCTTGACCAATTTGCTTGCTGTGAAAGCCTGAGAGTATGTTTTCTCCCCATATGACTCTCCTTAGGCACATTCAACATCATCGATCACATTGATCTGTGGTCCCATAATCTTCTTGCTTAGAAAATTTGGGTCACAACTGAGTTACATGATGTTACAGTATAGGTTCTCCTATGTCCTGAGTCTTCACTGACTTTGAAAGGCTAGGGTTAAAATGTTGGCTGTCCTTGCAGCCCTAGTATTTCTCTAATTTTTGGTCTGCAAACTTAGGTTATTAACCCTCCAGAAGAGAAGATTATTATTACCTTACTACATATGCAGTTGGGTTTAACTTCACTATCAGTCTGACTATCAAACATCTTAGGCATAAATTGGAACAGGTATTTTCCATCAAGTATTGATATGTTAAACTTTAAGTCCCTACAGAATATGGAGATAAAAATTTTAAAAATTAAAAATATTTAAAGAATATAAATAAGCAATTACATATTTTTACACAGAGATTTAGAAATCTAACCATATATGGCATTGTAGCAGGACAGTCTTGTGATACTTTTTTTTTCTTCTGTCTTTTTTTCATTTATTACTCATTTTAACAATTACTTGAGAGACAGTATGGCAAAACTTGGTATGTCATGCCAAGAAGTACGTACTTAGAAGATCAGAATGACAGGCATTCCAAGTATGACCCTTCTATTACTCATTGCTATCTTCAGTGCAGTTGCTTGGTTCACAGGTATCAGCATGTATAGTTAGTCAGGGTGAGAATCCTACCAAGTAACTGCTAGTTTCAAAAACCTGTTCATGCTTCTGAGGATCATTGCCTTAACCATCTTCTGTGTATGAATGTAAGGTTTTACCCCTGTCATGTTTCCCAGCTTTTCTCCTTGCCCTCTCCTCATTGTCCAATCCTCAAGTTCTCACTTTCCTTTTATTTGTGTTATACCTTTCCATTTGTGTTTCTTCTTTTGAGTTCTTAAAGTAGGAAGACTATATGATACTTACACATGTGGGTCTGGTTTATTTCATTTATGAGTATATCTTTAAGTGGCATCCACTTAAATATAAGTGTGTTAAGTTTATCACTCTTTATAGCTGAGTAATACTCCATTGTAAAAAATATCGCATCTTTTTCAACCATTTCTCAGGTGATAGGCACCTTGGTTGTTTCCAAGATTGGCTATCAAAAATTGTGCAGCTATAAACACAAGTACATATATATCACTATGATATGATGTTTTCAGTTCCTCTGGAAAATTCCCAGTAGGGGAATAGCTGGCTTGAAAGTGATTTTCAGTCCTAGTTTTTTAAGGAGTCCCCACAAATATTTCCATAATGGTTTCAACAGTTTACATTCCCATCAGAAGTGGAGAAGAATTCCCTTTTCCCCACAGCCTCTCCAACATTTTTTGTTGGTTGATTTCTTTTTGATAGCCATTCTTTCTGAGTGAGATGGTATCTCACTGTTGTTTTAATTTGCATTTCGCAGATGACTATTGATGTGGAGCATTTTTT
>NW_004524735.1:1529000-1530099 GCF_000260255.1 Octodon degus | reverse complement strand
GGCATGTAGAGAGCCAATTTTTCCAGCATCATTTGTTAAAGAGGCTATCTTTCTTCCATTAAGTGTGTGTGATCACTTTGTCAAAGATCAGGTGGCTTACTGTGTTCATAGAGGCTTCTGCATCCTCTAATCTATTCCATTGATCCTCACATCTATTTTATTGCCAATACCATGCTGATTTTATCACAGTAGCTTTGTAGTATACTTTCACATCTGTAATTTTAATGCCTCCTGCCTTGTCTTTATTGCTCAGGATTGCCTTTGCTATTCTAGGTCTTCTCTGGTTCCAAATAAATTTTAAGGATGATTACTCTAGTTATGGAAGGTATGACTGTGGTAGTTTGATATGGATTGCATTAAATCTGTACAACAATTTTGGGAGTATGGTCATCTTCACGATGTTGGTTCTTCCTATCCAGGAGCATAGAATAGCTTTCCATTTTCTGAAAATCCTCTACAATCTCTTTTTTCAGAGTACTGTAATTTTCCATGAAAAGTTCTTTGACTTCTATAGTTAGATTAATTCCAAGGTATTTCATTTTCCTCGGTGCTATTGTAAAAGGTATTATTTCTCTAATTTCCCTCTCAGTGTGCTTGTTATCTGTGTAGAGTAATACTATTGACTTTTGGGTATTGACTTTGTATACTGCTGTGCTACTGAATTTCTGTATCAATTCTAGTAGCTTCTTGGAGGTTTTTTGGGTCTTCTAAGTAAAGTATCATGTCATCTGCAAATAATGATAATTTAAATTCTTTACCTATTCTTATTCCTTTTATTTCTCCATGTTGTCCAATGGCTCTAGCTAATGATTCCAGAACTATACTGAATAGGACAGGTGATAGAGGACATCCTTGTTTTGTACCAGATCTGAGAGTAAAGGATCTCAGTTTTTCCCCATTTAGAATTATATTAGCCATTGGGCTGTCATAGATGACTTTTATGAAATTGAAGTAGAGGCCTTCTATTCCAATTTTCTGTAGGACTTTGAACACAAATGAGTGTTGAACTCTGTCAAATGCCTTTTCTGCATCAATTGAAATGATCATGTGGATTTTAGATTTTACTCTATTGATATAGTGCATTACATTTATAGATTTT
>NW_004524735.1:1526961-1527436 GCF_000260255.1 Octodon degus | reverse complement strand
TATTTCATTTCATCATTCTTGGTTTGAATTGGAGACTGACTGAAAACAAGTTTGCTACCCCTGCTTTTTTCTGAGGTGCTGGGGCATATTGTTTTGTTTTCCATTCTTTGACTTTCAGCCTATGAATTTTCTTTTAGTTAAGTGTTTTTCTAGTATACAGCATATTGTTATATTTTGTTTCCTAATCCACTGGGCCAGTCTATTTCTCTTAATTGGTGAATTGAGTCCTTTTACATTGATGATTATAACTGAGATGTGTTGGCTCACAATTGACATGCTATTTACCTGCTGTTGTTTACTCTTTTTTGTTCTGTGCTTAATTATTTGCCCTATTTGTGGGTTCCTTCTCTTCTCAATGGTGGAGTTCTGATCATTTTGTTCCCTCTCTAGAACATCTTTCAGTAGTCTGTGTAGGGTTAGCTTTGTCATCATGAAATTCTTTAGTTGTTCTTTGTCATGGAAGTATTTCACTTCT
>NW_004524735.1:1515550-1518986 GCF_000260255.1 Octodon degus | reverse complement strand
GTATCTGTAGGGAACACAGTACCTATGTATTAGAATGCAAAAACACACACAAGCTTTCATTGTGACAATGAGGTAGTTTTATTTTTTATTATGATAAGTGTGCTACTTTTATTTCTAGTTGCCCTCTGACTATAACCTCCAGTGTGGTGACTTCCAAACTGCAATATTTTTATTACTATCTAGGGGATTATCTAGGGGATTCTGCATATGCTCATTCAGAATTCAGGGAAAATCTAATTCTGAAATAATTCTAGTTGTGGCTGCCTCACAGACCACATTGTAGGGCACAAACTTCCATACCATTCTGGGATAGTGCACATTTTGCTCTACTGTACATTATCTATTTTCATCCTAGGAACAAAAAACCATTGTAATGGGCCAGCCAAATAGCTCAGTGGGCTAAAGCTCCTGCTTAGGCAGACGTAGGGGCTGGGGTTCTATCCCCATCATGCTGTGCCAGCCCTTCCCGCAAGGCACACTGAGATGGCAATTGATGCTGGGCATGGTGGCACTTGTCTGTAATCCCAGTGCTTGGGAGGCTGAACATATGAGAATCGCTACAAGTCCAATCTGTGTAGTGAGACCCTGTGGACCTTGTGCTAAATGCATTTATAAAACCTCATTTTAACATTTAGTGTCTAAATTCATTTCTTTGTATAATGGATGCCTTTAACATGTTCGTGGAATCATAAAATAAAAGAATGTGTGTCCTGTGCACATTATAAAATACAATGCTAATGATATTAGATATGATGACACTCCAAACTAAACCACTATTAGATTACTTGAGTATGGCTTAACTATTGTTTTATGTCTTTTTCTTTCAAACAATGCAGTGATACTAGAGGGCATAGCATAATTTAAGTCACATCTATTATAATACTATTGAAAACCCAAAATGGGAAGTTGTAGAAAATCTGTCACTTTTAATTATAATCAAAATTTTATGATGCTTCTGAACTAGTTTTTTAATTGCCTTCAAATGCTCATTGAAAGCATAATGGAATGCTTTTTCTTTCAAGCACTGTTGTCACATTTCCGGCCTCTGGAGATACCTGTGTGTAACTCCCCACTTCTTAAATGCTCCCGTCTTTTCCTGCCATGCTCTCTGGAACATAGGCTGTTACACTTAGTGATTACTAAAACAATGAAGGTTCATCATTTGATGTCACAAATTCAGCTGTTCTTATGTTGTCAAGAGAGAGCGACTTGGGTTTGTTACATAGGTGTGCACATACATACTTACATTAGAGCATTTTCTTTTACAATTATTGTGAAATGAGCCACCAGCTCAAAAGTACTTCCCAGAGAATCCTCTGCCAGGATGGCACCAAGACCTCTGTGTTCACCCTGTCATGTGGAAGACTGTCATTATATAAGGGCATTTTCAAAAATAGGGAGATTTTTATTACCACTGAGATTTTAGCATATTTTAGAAAGAAATTTACTTGTCTGCAAGTTAAGCTTTTCAATTCTGTGTTCTCCGATATACAAATATCCCTTGGAAATTGAAATTTCAGAAGTTTTCTTGGATGGGGGATTTTACAAATGTTCTAAGAAAAAATCATTCCTCATATCATCCTGAGTTATATACACATTCCTTAAGTGACTCACTTAATTGAGATGGAATCTGCCTCCTTTGCTCATTCTGTCTGCGGTGTTCATCTTGCAGATCCTGCGGGTCCTCCTTGCTCACAGGCTGCCTTTGGGGAGGAGACAGAAGCGTGGGGCTGGGAAACTCCTTCCTAGATTTGTCCACAGATGCATTCAAAGCTCCATGTGATGCTCGTCGGAGGAGGCGTCTTACTGGAGCATGACCTGTAGGAGTCGACCTCCCAACTCCTCCTTTGATCCCTCACTTTGCTTCCTGCCCACCATGCCAGGGGCTGTTTATCCTGTGCCCTGCCCCTTTGCCAACCCATTCTGCCTGGTGACCAGTTAAGTATAGATTGAAACTCTTACAAATGGTGAACCAAAAAAAACTTTTCTTCCTTTAGTTTATGCTAAGTCTTGTGTCTTGGTGATGAGATAGCCACTAGATGACTTGTTTCTGTGTAAGAGATGGTGTAGACATGATGGCTTCAAATAGACTTTTGCTTCTAAGGTAAGACTAATATGAGTACATTTCAGAAAAAAAGTTTATTTCTTTAAATAAATAATAATCTTTGCAAATATATTTTTAACCAGGAATTGAGTTCAGGACCTTGTACTTGCCAGGCAGGCACTTATTCCACTAAGCTATATCCCTGGCCCCAAAATTATATTCTTAATGAAAACATCTGTTTGCCATTCTGTACCTGAACCAAATTCCTGACACATAAAAATCATATGTAGTTAACTGAGATAAGCAAGAAGAATAAAGATCCAGGAGGCAGAAGGCAGGACAGAGTAGTAGTATTAACAAAATTGTCCTGGACAATGTCACAATGCCATGGAAAGTTGAGTGCCAGGCTGTGTGACTCATCGATCCTGGTGCCGATTTCTTTCCAGGAACCTAATTAGTACTTCACTCTTATATACAGAGCTACTCAGTTTTATGTGCATGAATTTGTACCATCTGCTCTGTTTACTCCTAGAGAGGTTTGCCACTTGCTCTCCATGTGCTGGGTGACAGAACTAAGCTGCTCAAGCACCTAAGCTTGCCTGGAATAACTTTTTGCCTCTTCAAATACTATGCGACATAAATTATGGAAGTTCAATTTTAATACTTCTTTCACAGTTTATAGATATAGGCTCTTTTCAGACATTGCTAGTCTGTAGTTCCCTTGTTTATAGATGAAATAGCAAAATAATATGATAGATATTCAATATGAGGAGAGTCCCTATGTAGAATACATGATGAAATAATTGACTCCATGTTTGGCTGCCTCAGGAAAGGTCACAGTGGTGACTGGGAGCCTTCCTTTTGCTGAACTATAAGACTCCCAACACCTACAACTAAAAGCAAAGAGTTTTTATGTAGTTCAAGGGTTCAGATGATTCAGTCCCTTGTTGACCACCTGCAAGGCCGAGACACCAGCAGAAGAGAATGTTGGAGCAAAGGTTCCTAGCTTGTGCTGCTCGGAATCAGGGCAGGAGAACAGCATGAGAGAGACAGGAGTTTAGGACCAGACTCAGATCCTAAACCAACAGTTTGGTGACCCAGTCTGACACATTAAAAAGCGTGTTCTGCCAATTTCCTGGGCTAATTCCAAGACCAATCAATTTCACACTGCATTTTAGCTGGCAAGGTTATCTTGTCCATTTTGGAAATCCAGAATCATGCCGTCACACCAGATGCTTAAAAAATATAGCTCACTGAAATAAAGTTAGGAAGACTGCTGTTATGCAGCAGAATAAGGGCATAGAAGATCTTACTGCCCAGGTAAAGCCACATGAGCTGGAAAGAGAGGCACATTAGCTTTATTGCACTAATTGGTTCTCTCTCCCTTCCCCC
>NW_004524735.1:1502817-1515378 GCF_000260255.1 Octodon degus | reverse complement strand
AGATGATAACCTGACTGCCTATGGAAGGACAGTATTAAAGAAATTGATTTAATTGTGTAAAATGACATAGACAGGAAAAGTACCAAGTAAATAACACAAGACATAGTGTATCTCTCTGCATCACCAGTGTGAAGTCAAAGATTTAATCTTCCTTGAGCACTTGCAGTAAGCATTGCTGAATTCTAAATGGCTTTGCACCCTGTAGTTTTGAGCTGGGCAGACACTACACAGGGCCAGATGAAATGCAAAGGCTGTGTTAGTTTCTCATGTAAATTGTCTTTTGATCATCCACTCATTCAACATTGTATATTTAGGTCTACAAACATGCCAGTGAGATGCCAAACTTTTTGGTGTTATGTCAACTGAAATTATCATGATTAACATTTTTCTCTCCCAGCCCTACCGCCTCATTTTCAATGCTGAACATGTAGCTGAGCTTTCTTATCTACAGCTAGCTGCACTCACCATTCTTGCAAAACTACAGGTTGAATTGCAGTTGAGTAACACAGTGTAGCTATCTCACACCTATCTTATCATTAGAAGAGAATAATATATCCACTAAGTGGCAACAGAGGAGCCATTCCCTTAGTAATACATTAATTTGAAGTAGTAATTGTATGATTTTCAATTATACAAATGGATCTGGAATTCAAAAATCTGCTTAAAGCTTAGGATATTACAAATAACTAAATTAAAATGGCCTTTTCAGGCCACTAAAACAATTAAATTTAAATTTAAAAATTGGAGTGAAATGAGAATACACTTTCCTATATACAATCCAAGATAGAAAAATGCAGCTATTAAAAATAAAATTGAAGATGTGACAGATATTTCATGTGGATAATTAAATTTACAAAGCTTTTTTTCTAAAACCTGACTACACAGCAAAGTGTGTCTAGTGCTTGTCTTATTTCTCATACACTGAATTAATCCAGTATGCAAAGGGAAGAGATCAAGACCAATGCCTGAAGTGAAGGGAAAATAAAACTGAAAACAGCTACCTCAAGGGTCATTTTCAGAATGATTAAATGATTGCAACATGAGGTTTCAGTTAGAGATAATGCTATTCTTAGACATTTGCAGAAGAAATTATTAATACAGAAAAATTTTTTTATCCAGGAGATGGGAATTTTGATCTGCTTTGATACAGCAGAAATGAGTAAGGGTGAAGGATTGGATAACAAATGACAGTTGACCAGCACAGTTGGTAGATTCCAATTGACTCCATACAGCTCACTGCAGTGCTCCAGTTAGTAAAACAGATTTGAAGAAACTCTGAGTTCCTATCTGACACTGAGTTCCTATGATTCAGTGAAATAAGTATCCATTAAACACCAACATAAAAATAGCTTTCTTAGGATTAATTGCTAGCTCATATAAGCTCTACAGTCTAAATATATAACAACTCCTGGGCTCTAACTAAAGAATAGAGACATCAGATGAAAAATATAAAGACATAAATTAAATTTTGTCATATATTTATCTGTTTGTGTTTTTATCATTTTGAATCCTTTAATGTGCCTACTATTTGAACTTCCCTATTTTCAATCCTTCTATAATTATTCTTCCCCTGTTACTTTAAAACATTTCATTACTTTTGTCTTATGATTCTTCTACAATTGTTTTATAGACTAAGGATTATCATAGAAAACATTTCATTTAATTCATAGTTCATGTTTGTCTTTTCATAATAATTATGTCTTTTGATACATGGAAACATCCTTCCTTTTAACAGTCATTTTAACCAACAAAATTTATTCATTCTAGAGTTACACTTTTCCATTTTATTAGAAAAGAAGCAAAATATTTAAGCAAGGAATATGTAAACATACTTCTCAAAGAAATGAAATTATATACTAAACTCTAACCTATACCTCTTCAAAGGAAATAATTATTATTTTTAACATGAAAATCTGAAAGCCTGTGATTCAGAAGTACAGTTCGAATTTTTATCGACTTTCCAAAAGGCTGTTTGCTTATCATTTATGAGTGTGTATTTTCTTCATACAAGGACTGTGTAAGATATCTCTTGCTAACATCTTTCAACTAGAGAAATCTGGACATGACAGCTACTTGTAGATGAGTTCTGAGATCAACAAGATAGTAGCCTCATCTTTTAAGAACCTATTCTTGTTATTCTACCTAAACTCACTCTTACGGTCACAGTTTTAGACACTGGTACAAAGAACATTCAGTACCGGAGCACTTGCATATTTGACCTTTCAGTATAATGTATGCCTGCAAGAACAAGAGCTCAAAGTGAAAATTTAAAAATGTATTTCAGCCATTTCCTGATGCTTTGTGAGATGTATTTCTCAAAACTCTCTTCCATAAAAGGTTAGAGTTCTTTTTTTTAAGGCCTGTAGCCCTAACCAAGATACTTTTAAGGAAGAAGTTGGCTCTTAAATTTTCTACAAACTGATAAGGCAGTGATGTGGAAAATGGTTAAATTAAGAAGCAACAGCTGCAGGTAAAAAATTTTCTGCTAGTGTGTAATAGTACAGATCCCACAATGACTCCACATTTTGCTAATAATTCTGAGCTCAGAGCCAGCACAGTAAGAAGAACTGCCCACAGGTTTCCATGGAGAATCCATTCCACAGGCTTGGGCCAGAAAAAACCATTACAGCTCTCAGAGAATATGCTCTTGGCTGAGATATGAAGTGAACAGTCTGTGTGGTGGGGTTCGATCCCTGGTACCCCATGCTGCCTGGCCTCTGGGGCGCACTGAGCCAGTGATGGAGTCCGGGCGTGGTGGCGCATGCCTCTAATCCCTGCTGCTGGGGAGGCTGAAAACAGGAGGAGCACTATGAGTCTGAACTGTGTAGTGAGACCCTGTACAACAACAAAAGTGTATGTGGGAAAAGTGTTGGAGAAAGGCGATTTCATGTAAAATCTGATGAGTGAAACCAAACAAAGTGATAAAACAAAATTAATATGAGTTTCAATGTCAGAAATGTCAAAGGTCCATGAGGAAATGAAATAAGAGATGCAATATGGCAAGTGAAAGGTGTTTACTACATAATTTTTTGAAAGAGAGTCTCTGTGTTCAACAGTGCATGACCTCCCAGGTGGTCATGGACACACCCAGAGGAAGCAAAAGAAGCTCAGAGAGTCTTCTGTTGGAAAGACCATGGACCTGCCTGCAGCCATCCATGCAGACGCCCTTCTCACTCTTCCCCTGCCAGACAGCCCACCCTTTCTGCTTCTCCACAGGCTCACTGCTGTCTTAGCAAACCATCTTGGAACTCCACAGTGCCCTGAATCTAAAGAGACAGATTCTACCTCCTTGGACCCGTACTCTCCCCTTTCACCATTCTTCATGAGATCTCAGACTGTCTTTATCCAGACGGTGCTCCTCCAGCACTGTGTGATGCCGGCATGTGCTACTTGAGATCTTTGGTTTGCTATAATAGAAACAAACAAACAAGAAACCCACTATGACACAGCAGAATAATGAATCCTTACCACACAAGGCTTCACAAATAGTAGGGTCTCCAGGGAGGTGATTCTTTTTTCTCTCTGAATCCACTCCAAGGCAAATGAAAAAATACAGAAGGAATGAAAGGAAATTAAAAGAGTAATAAGGAGAGATTAAATGTATGAAAATATAGAATTATGAAAACATTAAGAATAAATCAGTGATAGTAGATGTGTGTGAGAAAAACATAGGTTAATACTCAAAGTGGAGTAGAAACAGAGTGAATGTCAAATGTAGAAATGTATTAAGAAACCAACTCCACAATAAAAAAACCTCTAATATTTATGATGTTGCCACTGTAGATGTCTTTATTCCACAGCTTCTAGGAGAAATATACCGTTGGACAGGAATAGAATGTTTGTATCCACCTCGTTCGACCAAAATTAAAATACCTTGCGTAAGTATCGAGTAAGTTTATGCTATGCTTGTGGATTTCCAAGTCCTGTTTCATTGGAAATTGTTATTTTTATTTCATGTATAATTAGAAATTAATACTTCAGCACTGCTCTGGAAATATTTTCCAAAGTTTCATGATGTTGTGTCCCTTTTGTAGTTCAGGAAAAATAGACAGCAAAATCCCATATCATGCTTGCCTCACCCTTCAGAAGTGTGTATAGTAACGAAGTCTCTAGTGAAAGGCTTCCCTGCTATGTGGCTTCGAGCTGGAGATCAGTTAGTTCTCCTGAACATCCCCTCATAAAGATGTGGCTATACAGATCTTGGAATGGTAATAAGGACAAAAATATGGAAAGTAACTTATCAATACATATAATGGAGAATGACAGTGTTTGGAAGAGTTAGCTCATTTTTCTCTGAAGTCACTAGTATTAAGTGAACTGCCCATACTTGTCCTCAGTTGAGACAGGATTTCAGCCAAAATCATGTTTGAAACATGTAATATACTCATAATGATTGGAATATTCATTTTTTTTCTCAAAGTCTTGGCCAAAGTGTATCTTTTGATAATATTGGAGACTTTTTCTGCTCCAAATTTCTGTCATTTTTCTGGGGTTAGTCAAATAACTAGAAATTATTATTATTATTATCATCATTATTATTATTATTGGTACTGGGGATTGAACACATGACCTTGCACTTGCCAAGTAGGCATTTATGCCACCGAGCTATCTTCCCAGCCATTGAAAACATTCTTGACAACAGCCGTAATTCAAAACAAGCTCACAATAACATCTGATAATTAAAATCAAACTTAGAACTTTGTATACTATTTGTCCACTTACAAAGTCATGTTAATGCCCACATTGAAATCAAAGGCAGTGGGTAGGAAGAGGGGTGATTACATGGTACAATAATGAAATGCTGTGCTGTGGCGTGATACGTGCCAAAAGCCATTCCAAGATCTGAGATCAAAACAAGGAAGACTGTTTGCCTCTTGTAGCTGAAGTCATTTTAGCAGATACTGACAAAGAACAACAACATGCATGATGTGAAATGTTTCAACAAGACAACTGCAAAACGCTTAGGAAATGAAAGGCTCAGGAAGGATATAGATGAAATGAAAATGAGTGTTCTCTTTAGATAAGGGCATGCCAGGCCAGATGTGTTTAGTCAAATTGATTGGCGTGGGAACCATCCAGGGAGCTGGTGCAGCACCCTCCAGGGCGTCTGAGTGGCAGGTGGAGGTGTGTCTTTAGATGCCTTATCTATCCTATAGCTCATTCTTCTCAGGCACTGCAGCCTTGATCTGATCCCTGAGCCTCTCTGCTCCCTGCTGCTCTGATGCTTCCGCCTTGCAACCACTGACCATGGACAGAGTGCCCAGAAACAATGAGCCAGAGGAAATCTTTTCTCTTTAAATTTGTGAAGGTTGGTGATCCTCAGCAATGAGAAAGCTAATGCAGAATATTGACACCAAAGAAACAGGGGCAACACAGGTCCTTGTCTGACCACATAGTTCAAAACCTTTTGAAGTAGTTGGTTAGGCCTTGGAAAGCTTTGTGGATGGGCACTGGAGAAGCCTTAGCATGCAATAAGCAGAGCAAAGTGGTGAGATCAGAATGCTGATGGCATTAAGGACAGTGAAGATCATATTCCTGAGGTACATTTTTTGCTCCAGAAGAAAGTGTGTGTAAAGCTAGAGTCAAATGAACAGTAGCTGCTAAAGAAACTAGTACCATTAAGGAAGAAGAACAAAGATAGTGGACAGCATCTCAAAAATCAGCAGGACTCTACACGTTGCAGGCTCAAGGGTACAAAACGTTAAGCCTTTCATTCGAGGAGAGTCACTGGTACCCCTGCTCAAGTAGAGCCTCCTTTGGAACTGGCCTCCCAAGATTCATTTCATGGAGCTCAGCTGTGGAGGACTTCAGAGGTCCCTGCAGTCATGGGCCTAAGGGGCCTGGCTACTTCTGCTGATGGTGGATCTTGCTATCATCCATGAGATTCTGGTTTTAATAACACATAGAAGACAAGAGGTATAATATCATGGAGCTGCAACTGGGATCTCAAAGGAAACCCTTGGAATCTAAGCATGGAGAAGTAAAGAAGGGAAGGAAGGAGGAAGGGAGGGAGGGAGGGAGGGAGGAGGGAGGGAGGGACCGAAGGAGGGAGGAGGAGAACCTGAGAATAGGGTACATAGTACAGTGGCCACTGCAGGAAGCTGCAGATGCCAGAAATATGGATTTTTTGTGGCAAAGCTACAGACAATAAAGCAAACTATGCTAAAAGAGAGCCCCTGTGGGATGCAATAAGCAATGGCAGGAGTAGGGACGCCAGGGCTTTGTGGAACTCATACCTTAGTACCATGAACACCACACTCTGGAAATAGACCTATGATGTTTAATGTTCATACTGTTTGGATTTGTTCAATTTTTGTTTGATTCTTTTCTATGTTCCAATTCTACCATGTTGGAAGAGAAAACTTACTCTGGTATTGCTCCTTGGGATTGTGTAATTTGCTTTTGATTTATGAAATTCAAATAATAATTTGCCTTGAGTCTCAGAAGAAATACAGTCCTGGATGAAAGATGTCAGAATTATTGATCCTTTGAGAAGGATTTAACTGTGCCTTACATTGTAAGCAAAGAACTATGATCGTATACTTATTTTGGGCATATTACTTGCAAATGTTATGCTAGGAAGTGTATTGGGTGTCAAGCTGACAGTGCTTGAGGTGTGAAAATTAAGCCTTACTGGTCATCTTGATAGCTTTTGATTTGGAGCACACTTCTGAGTGTGCCTGAGTGTGTCACGGAGTCCTGACCTAGTGTACATACTGCATCTGCCCTTGGCCTCTGCCTCTCTGTCCAGTGCACCAGTCCTGCCTCTCAGTCTTCATCTTTCTGCTGCCAAACCCTTCAGCTGTGCTATGTATACATTTAAAGCAGTGACAATAGATTGATCTCAGCCAGATTAAAGCTTGTGAATGATGGTATTTGTACATGGTGTCTCAATGACAAGAAAATTCACTAAAATGGTGATAAGCACACTGACAGTTAAGCCAAACTTAGGTTGTTGCTCCATCCTGGAGGTGAAGTTTTACTGGAACAGAGCTAACCTGACCATTTTGCTGGAGAAAATAATTGGCCGTTTGCCATTAACAGCCTAACTTCTGGCCTTCCACCATTACACCAGTGTCAAACACAGAGCTAGATATTTTTTGAAACCCTCACTGCCACTCCTTTGGGAGCACCTGAGTTTGAAGTTCTTTGTCAGCAGAAGAATAACTGCACTGGCCGTGATTTAGATTTCATGACTTACGCTGGAATGACCAGTATAAGAATTGAATCCTATCTCTTATTTGTCAAAGGACTAAAAGGCAAAATGAAGCTTGATGCTGCTGAGAGGTTGATTGATTTTCTTAGTTGCTTTTCATCTGTGTGACATGTTGACAATTGCTTTTTACTGATTGTTGAGGAAAGGTTAAACTTATACTGGGCCTGAAGTTATTTATATAAATACTATCATTTGGACACATTTCTACTCAGGGGCTCAGAGAAATGTATTTATCTTTTAAAAATGACTCAAAACCTTTACCATTTAAAGAAATTCTACAGGTACATTGCCTCCTCTTTCTCTAATTATGTCATGTACAAAAATAAGAGAGGCACATTTTTTGTATGGAAATATATTTAAATTTTTACAATGATATTATACTCACTTTTAAAAAGAGTGATCCATTGGTGCAATTATGTTCACGTTTCCAAAGAACAATTATAAAACAACAAACACATGTATGAGGGGCTGAGCCTTAGTGCAATGGGAGAGGCCATGTGCGAGGCTCTCTGTATTCCACTGGGCCTCCCTCCAAAAAATGAGGATTATATTTATTTCTTCTTTCCTGGAAATTAAAGCTTGTTTTCCCCAAATAAATCTATAAATATAAGATGCTGAAGTAAAATGAATTGTGATGGACTGTCATTCGAAATGATATACTGAGTAGAAAAGTAACATTCCAATCTCATCACCTAAGGCTCATTTCCTGTGTTCTATACTTTATTTAAATCAAGTTTCTTAGCACTTGTACTGGATGTCTATAATTTTTTCTAACATGGCCTGTATTTTCCTATACATATGATAAGAAATCCTTTTTCACCACTAAGTACATACCCCATCTCATATATAGATTTAGACGGAGCTTGGAGGCCCTCTGTATGATTTCTTTTGTGTGTGAGTATAAATAATCCCCCCAATATTTTTATCTCCATTGCCATTAAGTAACTTTTTTTTGGTTGAGATTCTCTTCACACTGTTATGTGGATTTGTGCGTGTATGTAAGTGTGCGTGTGTTCACGCACATGTATATGTGTGTATGATTTGCTTCCTAAGGAACATGAACTCCAAAGGGCTCTATTAGTAACATTTTACTTCATTAACAAAGGGAAAGGGGGGGGGAAGGGAGAGAAAAAGAAAAAGAAAAAGAAGAAAGAAAAGGGAGAAAGTGGAAGGAAAGAAAGAGGAAGGAATGAAGGGAGGGAGAAAAGAAGGGAAAGGAAAGAAGGCGGGAAACAAACCTAAGAGCTAATGCTAGATCTGTGGCTACTGACCTGCAATTTAAACTCTACATGTTACAGAATCTATGAAATGGGCCTTAATACCTAAAACATCAAGGCTTCAACAAGAATTAATAATAAAATTAGTATTGAACAAGTATAGTTTTCTTGTCCCCAAGACAGAATACCCAATAAGGCCCAATTTAAAAAAAAAGAGAGATTTATGCGGGATCAAGGATTTTCCATGCTGGCCCTGCCCCTGGGACAAGCTGAGGCAGTAACTGAGACTGGGCGTGGTGACATGTGCCTGTAATCCCAGCTCTTGGGAGGCTGCAAACAGGCAGATCACTATGAATCTGATCTAGTAGTAAGACCCTGAGCACCCTGTAGACCCTGCTCTAAAAAATACAAAAAAAAAAAAAAAAGTATTTTCAAGGTTCAGTCAACAAACACCTGATGCTAAGACAGAAACCTTATGGTCCATGAGTCTGTATGAGGGAAATTGCTATTTCATGGCTGAAAGGAAGCAGGGAAAGAAATGAATAACTGGTAATGGAAACACCCCCTTCTACGCCTTGCTCCTAGTTACCTGCTTTCAACCGTGCCCTAATTCCTAGCAGCAAATCAGTGATACAAATGGCATAATGCAACCATTTTATAAAAGTCCTGTGTTTTAGCTTATGAGATCTTTGAGGGAATGTCCTAGATCACATGATAATGTGCTACCCCTAAAAGACTCATGCTGATCTCTTCATGCAATCTAATTTTAGCCCATCTCTATGAGTTGCAATTTTTTTTGGGGGGGTGGGTACCAGGGATTGAACTCAGGACCATAGGCTTGCCAGGCAGGCCCTTATACTGCTGAGCTATCTCTCCAGCCCTGCCAAAATTTTAACAGTACCAGGATTGCAAATAGTTCAAGTTCAAAGTTCCTTTTCAGACTCAAGGCAAATTCTTGGCAATAAGTTTTTGTGAAAATCAAAAAGAAATTTAGACACCACCAACAGAACAAGAGAAAGGGTAACCACTATTTTAAAAAGTGAGAAGTAGCAAAGTTAAAGGATCAGAGCAGAAGAAAAACCCAACGGTGTAAACCTTGAATCCTGCAGCTCTGTGCCCACACCTTGAGTGTGATGTGGTGAGATGTGTACTTCCACAGGATGTGGCAGCCTTTTAACCCTACAGCATTGATGGTTCCAGCCCTCCTGGCCTCTACTTTGGGTTAGTTCTACTAACAACCTGTGTTTACTCAGATATTTCAAGGTTCAAGCTTCTCTGATTTTCTGGGGTCTCCACTGTACTTTTGGCTTCACCTTCCTAGTTTTTCCATCTGCCTTATCATGGGGGTATGTCCTGGTCTCACAAGCCAATTAAAATCTGAATGGAAGCCTGTCTGACTCCACAAATCTTGTTTCCTGCATACCTATAAACCTAGCACCATGTGGATGGCACTAGGATCTCCAGCCAGCTCAAGCAGTGGTTGTCACCCCTCAGATCACATCCTTACAGTCT
The DNA here is from genome assembly GCF_000260255.1 of Octodon degus. Taxonomy (NCBI): domain Eukaryota; kingdom Metazoa; phylum Chordata; class Mammalia; order Rodentia; family Octodontidae; genus Octodon; species Octodon degus. The sequence continues at coordinate 1,505,433 of NW_004524735.1, read as the reverse complement.
TCTAAGTGCATGGATGGTGAAGCACTGTGAAGTGAGTTACAAGGAACCAACGTTCTAGGTGATCTTTCTCCAGAAATCTGCCCAGGAGCTCCTTTTCCAAGGCAAAGCTTTTCAGTTTTTTACCCTGGATCTGTGAAGCCTGGATCTTGCTGATTCCTAAGATGCCTTCAAGTCATCTTTCTTATTGTCCTGATTCAAAGTACTTTGCTTTGTTCTAATGTTAATACTTTTATTAGCCTTGCTTCTTTTTGCCCCACATGATGAATACTTCTTTACAGATGAAATTCAAAATTTGTAAATGGACATTCACTCCTGTGTCTCATGGTAAATATTGGTAAAATCAACAAGTATTTTTCATGTCTTGGCCGAATTTTAGGATTCTTATAAATTTTATTCTGTCAGATTAATTAGTTAGCTTCTCTTGAAATTAACATCACAGAGTTGTAGAATAAGGGCAGAGTGTAGATATTTTTTGTAAGAGAACATGACACACGTAGTGTCAAGTCCATTTGCCGATGGTGTCTTCCTCCGAACTGAAAATTCCTAAAACTTACCTTTACTTTCTTCATTCCTATCATTATTCTGACATTTTGATCTCTGAAATATATTTCATCAAGCTCTGCTTAAATCATACTACTTCTTTGGTAACAGACATTGCCAGATCTTTCAAATGCCTCTAATGAATCCAACCCAAAGCTTTTAAAACAATCTTTTCATTCATTTAAGCCATAATTCTTCTCCTCTTATACTAGGAACCAATTAATTAATGTTCAAAAATGCATTGTGTAAAGGACATGTACACTGATGTCCTCATGTATTACATGTGTGAAGCTGTTAAGGATCAGTTAATAACTGTGAATTTCATGTTCCACAGTCATAGAGCCATGGATGGCACTATGTCAAACCACTGGGCCATGAGGAACGGGAATGATGACTTTTTAAAGACTGATACAGGACTGGTATATAGTAGTTTTTCAATGAATGTTTGTGATGATTCTGTGTTCTTATATTTTGTTTAAACACTAAATTGAGCTTAATATTTCTTATAAATTGAACAACTGGAAAAATACATCATTTGAAATTGCAGCCCTAAAGCCATCAATAGCACACTTAACAGATACACATAAAGAAGATCAGGACAGTAGTCTTGGTTTCCTTCCAGTTACTCCATTTTTTCTTTCAAATTCTATTTCTAATTGGAACAGGAGAAAGACATGGGCCAGGGCATGTTGCTTCCTAATCAGCTCTGCTAAGAGCTCGCTGGTTCCTATAGGTAAGACATCATTCAGTTCCTGAGAACAAGCAGAAGTTCTGTAAAATTGGCAGGCTGTCATTCATAGAAAAATGATTTCTATCCAGGAATCTCTGGTCTTGTCTCTTCCACATGAAACTGCCACCTCAACCAGAAATGTCTAATAACCCTTGTTCATTTTGAAGATTTTTTTATTTGAAGAAAAAGGGATTAAAATATTTGACTCAACTCTCTTTCAATGTGTTTATAAAAGCACTACAGGCTATAACGTAAAATAACATGTAAAGTTTCATGGTTTGAATATCCTAGACTGAAATATCTGTGTTCCAAATTCTATGATCTTGCATTATACATGTGATACTGTGTATCGTGGAGGAGCTACTTCAAATATTACTTTTGTTTTTCAGAATTTTTAATCATTAGTGGATGTTTAGCTTTGTAAAATGTCTTCTCTTCATCTACTACAAGATTTTGTGATCTGTACATTTATCCTGTTGGTCTGATGTACTACATTATATCACTGAAATAAATTCCAGATACATGGTCAGAGGGTATAATCTACTATTTATGAATTGATTCATTTTTTACAATAAAATCCAATTCCTTGGTAATGGTAGCAAATTGTTCTCTGTTATTTATTGCATATAAATACCTTTCAAATGTTTAAAAACAATTAAGATGTCCACTCAAAATTATAATCACTAAAATACTTCATTTTAATGCCATTGGTTTCAAGATTTCAAGCACATCACTGTCTCTGGGGCCTTCACTTTTCTCTACATATGGATGTGGCTGTTAACATTCCACTTACATTGTGCTGATTAAGTGTAAAAGTCAATAATTTATTTATGGAGCACAGGGGATAGCTCTGCTGTCTAAGTGCCTGCCTGACCAGCACAAGGTCCCGAGTTCGAACCCTGTTACCACATGCTGTGTTGGCCCCAGAACCCCATGTGGGGTACAAGCCTGTCATCCCAGTGCTAGGGAGGCTGAGACAGGAGCATCACTATGAGTCCAAGCTGCATAGTGAGACTCTGCATCAATCAAGTAATAATTTATTTATGGATTTACATACGAAAAGCACATCAAAACTTGCAACTTTTTTAAATGTTTAATATATTTGGTACAAGGTCTCACTACACAGCTCAGAGTCATAGTGATCCTCCTGTTTTCAGCATTCCCAGTGCTGGGCTTACAGGCATGCACCACCCTGCCCAGTTTCAAATTTTTTAGATATTTTTAACTGACAATTTCATCACATACCTTTCCACTGTCCTAAAGGTTAGCCACATGGATCCAGAGTTTTGTGCAATCTCGTTTTATAATTGTGTCATATCCAATCATTCTTTTAGTTAGTGATTAAT
>NW_004524735.1:1489738-1502547 GCF_000260255.1 Octodon degus | reverse complement strand
AGCCACTCTCAGGAGGCTCCAGGCCCAGTGGAGTCATGGCTCCAGGCTGAGCTTTAGTCTGAAAGGTGATGTCACTAGCAATGACAGTTACTTTAGATCAAGAAGTGTCACCAGGCAAATCCTCATGCGCGTATGTGAGTGGAAGTGGCGCTAAGCGCCACAGAGACCTGAACACCTCACAGTAACCCTGTCATATTTTATCAGAGCTGTGTCCTGGTAAAGAATGTATTTAGCGTTGAGCAACATTTCAAGAACAAAAACAGGATGGAAACCTATGGCCGTGCTCGACATGTGTGTAGTGATATCAGGTCCAAGCAGGTACGGTGGATTTGCCTACATGGTCATTGTCAGTGGAACAGTGGGGTTATTCCATGGGAAACGGAAAATCAGAGGGAAGAACGACTTGGTTGTTCTCTCTGGGGTGAAAGCCAAAATGATCATAAACATAGTGATGACAAATAAAAGATGAGGGACTAGAGCACTTGGAGATATTTATTTCTAGAAAACAGACTTGTGTACCTGAAGATTCTTTTGGAGAGGCCCTAAACTGTCCTCACAGATGTGGCACACTCTGTCTGTAACTCTATTACTTTTAGAGTCCTGATATGCCGAGAATACTTAGAGAATCACATTAATCCTAGAAACACAAACCCCAGCAGTAAGCAATTGTGTAACCTCCCACTGATGAACCTACATTTAATTAAGGAACACAATTATATACAGATGTACACACAGACAGGTTTTGTGATACTGGGGCTTGAACCAGGGCCTTTGTCCTAAACTTTAGCATCCTCCTCCTCCTTTGGTATCTTAAGAGTTCCTCACTAAGCCACTGAATTGTCCAGGCTGGGATCAAACTTGAAATCCACCTCAGTAATCTATCAACTGCTTCAAATAGCATGTTATCATTTGTCTTAGTTACTGACTACTTACTGAGACAAAATGCCTGACACCCACAAGTTAAATAGGCTGCCAGTTTGAAATGATTTGTCTACAGAGTTCTCTGCAAGCCAAGGTGCCATGGGAGACCAGCACAGCAGAGGAGAAGCAGTCCGTGGCCAGCCCGGCAGGAAGTTGTGTGGGAGGGGGTAAAGCTGGGCTGCACATCTGACCTGGATATCCCCCTCAGGGACCTCCTCATCTCACCAGGCTTCACTTCCCAAGATGCCACTCAGCTAAGAACTCATGGATGGACTAATCCAGCATCATACACTCATGATCAGTCACCTCGTGAAAGCTCCCCTGCAGCCCTATGAGGCTCTGGAGGTACATATAGATAAAAGATAAAACATTAGTTTTTTAAAGCTTTATTTATTTATTTATTTATTTATTTATTTATTTATTTGTATTTTAGGGAACAGTCTACAAGGTGTTCAGGGTCTCACTACTAGATCAGACTCCTAGCGATCCTCCTGTTTCCAGCCTCCCAAGAACTGGGATTACAGGTGCTAAACTTTATTTTTGTAATATTTTAATTTCTGGTTTTTTGTTAACAGAGATTTAAGTATATTGCAAGCCTTGGTTACGTAAGACTTCCCAACTTGTGAATTATTTATAACCAAGTACTGGTTTTCTTTGATAGAATTTAATGCTTTCTTGTTTGCATTTGTATAGAACATAATTATAGTCACATGCAGAGCTACACTGCTGTACAGGTCCTGAGTTTAACCCCTGGAACCGGAAAACAAAAAAAAAAAAAAAAAAAAAAAAAAAAAAAAAAAAAAAAAAAAGAAACACATAAAAAAAGAAAGGAACCAGTCTTGAAACATAGACCTATTGTGAAATATTGATATTTGAGTGTAAAGATGGATTTCTTTAATAAATATTATGAGAAAATGAGTAATACATCATAAGCAGCTCACTTTGTTGCAATTGAGTGGGCCCAAAATAGTCAAGACTCCAGTGTAGGGCAAGGAAAGAATTGTGGAGAGCGCATCTCATAGTATGTAGTAAATAGCTGCAGCTATTGCTATTTATTAGGACAAGATCTACTGGGTCTCACTACAGGACTGAACTCGTAGTGCTCCTCCTATTTACAACCTCCCAAGTGCTGGAATTACAGGTGTTCACCACCACGCTCAGTCTCAATTGCCCTCTCAGCTCACCCCCATGGGTGGGGCCAGCTCAGCCAGCCTGGGGATAGCACCCCACGTCCCTGCATCTGCCTAAGCAGGCGCTTTAATCTGCTAAGCTATTTGGCTGGCCCTACATTCTTTATCTATACATCAAATTTGGAAGTTGTGTAGCAGTTAGCTCAATTGCCAGGTTTGTCAGTAGGAAAACACATGCTCAGGAAGTTGAGAAGACACTATTAAGTGATACATAAATGTAATTTATTTAGACTAGTTTTTTACTTGTGCTTATGTGTATTGGTGTGCATGCAAACCTCAAGCTAGGCATTAGGGATATATATATATATATCTCACATAATTTTGGCTAGCACATGGATGGACAGGACAGTTTTATGTGTTTAGGATTTATGAAGATGTACAACTGTTCTGTATCAGTTAGCAATGTTTGGTTGTTAAACTTCCCAAAGACCCATTTTGTCCTGTTTTATGGCATAACAGCTAAATCCTCAATCCTCCCAAATGTTCTGCTTTTAAATTGGCATTAGGTTGGAGAGTCCCTGAAGGTGGAAGGGATGCTTCTCCACGTGGTCTAGCCAGTGGTGTGTGTGAGGACCCGAGATGTACAGCCCCGGCATGTTTCACCTGCAGCATAAAGCCTGTACGAACCCGCCGAGGTTTGTGTGGAACTTGCAAGGTGGTTCGCTTACCATCCCCAGCCTGTGAATCTTGGAGAGTTGATTGTTATTCAAAGGGCTTCAGACACCATCTCCCTTTAAGGCAAACACATCAGTTTTCCTGTCGTGGGAGACATTTGCTCCAATTTATTTTTTGTTAGGTTCATGACTATGTTCTAAATAACTTTCAAGGCCAAACTTTCCTCACTCAAATTGCTCATGTGACGTTTGCCTCCTGATTGTATTTCCAACAGATCTATGTCCCTAAGAAACTGTCTTCTGGTTTTCAAGAGTACCTTCCATTTCAGATTTTAAAATCAAAAGCCTAAAATTAGATTGATAGAGTTTGAATTCTTGCTTGGTTCCTTAATTTCTCAGCATGACATGGGAAGTTTTCTGCTGCCCTGAGCCTACGATTTCTCAGCTGCAAAATGGCTATATTAGAAATTTATATTTGCTTCATAGAGTTTTAAGTGTTGAATAAACCATTTCAAGCAAGGACATGACAGACTTCCATGCAAATGGAACACATGTGATTAATGCTAGCTACCATATTTTTATTTCTTTAAGTCATAGAAGAACTAAATATAAATTTTATCACAACCTTGATAAAAGTTCTAAGAAGTAAAAGCTAAAAATCTAACTTAAGTATTCATCTTTCTTGGGACTCCCTCCTAAACATTTTCTCTTTTTCATTTCTTTGTATTACTCATGACTTTGTCACTGAAATTGTACCACAAATTGTTTCTCTAAAAATCAATCTCCAATCTGAAATGAGAGTCAAAGGCTACTTCTCACTTAGGCCTTACACATGGGCAAATTCTTTTAAAATATTTAACCACTGAGGGCAGGAGGTAAAAAATGAATACTTTTTTCTATATCATTTCCTTCAATTTTTAAGGCACAAAACTAGCTTGAAATGTAAAACTGACCTGCCACCTCTCATCAAAAGAGCTATTTTATTTCCTCTGACACAGAAGAGAAAGAGGAAAATACACAGCTAATGGGTCAGGCATGCATGGAAGCTAGGCGGAAATGTGATTTGTGCTTAACAGTTAAGAACCTGTAGGCTCTGCTACTGCCAGCTGAGGGAAAGAGACGGTATTTGGTTTCTCTATCCCAATTCACCACTCTTCCTCTTTCTTAATTAGATTGTTAATGAGCTAATGTTTTTCAATGGGCTGTGAAATTAAAACAATGTGTTGTCTGCTGTGATTGCTTAACGTTTTCACTGGACCTAAAATGTGTTTCACCCTCACTGTGATTTTTGTTTTCTTTTAACATTTATAATAGAATCAAAAAGGCAGCAGCAAAGAGGTGCAGGTGTCTGGTGAGTGAACAAATAAGCACTCCCAGCATGTGGAACAATTAAATAATCAGAAGCAAAATAGGAGAGACAGATGCAGATGCCACAGGAATGAGGCTTCGAAGGTTTCATGGGCAAAGGGAAAGGCTCTGTGGGATAGTGAAAGGCACTAGCTCAGCAGGCTGGGAACCCCGTGCAGGTTCCTTGGGCCACGAAGAGTCGCTGGACTGTGCACACTTGGGAAGACGCTCTAGCTGCCTCAAGGTGGTAATGACGGCATTCATAGGAGCATTTATGCTCCTAAAACTAACCTGGTACCTTCCTGCATTTGTACCATCCCTCTCCAGCTAGCATGTTCCATGTTTCACTTAGATCATGCATGATTTTATAAAGAACACTCAGTATAAATAAATATGAAGTCAATATTTCCATTATGTGGATAAAAAAGCACTTTCTCTTTAAAATCTAATAAAATTTATTATAAATTGAAGAGGTTTATGGGAGCATTTCCTGGTATTTCTCATAAAGATGGAGCCTGTATGAAAAGTATGGCCTGCAATACACTGTGGAGAAGACACAGAAATTACAGCAGTTTGTCAGGAGGATAATTTATTTCTGGTTCGGACAGTGTAAATCATTGATAGAATGTAGTGAATTTCAATTTGAAGAATCAAAAATATCTCAATAGACAGAGATGATGACAGCATATTCTAGTCATAATTGAATCCAGAAAGAAAGATAGGACTAAGGGAAATCATGTTAGATTTGAGGAATTACTAACTGAGCTATTTTGATTCTTGGATCTTATAAATGAAGGAAGGCTAAAAAACAGAGTAAGTGTAGAAAGAAGATAATTTAATGTGAAGTAGGTTCTTTTGGATTTATTGTATCAAATATTTGAAGATCACTAATTTTTGGATTTTAGGAAATTACCTGGATTCTGTGCTTAGTCTTAAAGGGCAAAAGTTTATATTTTAAGGGGAAAAAGTAAAACAAATGGTAAAAAGAAGTGTTCTTAATTCTTTTCAGTTACTGAGAAGGAGAATAACATTATCAGATTTTAATAGATGTCTGAAAGGAGGGAGAAATGCAGCTGTTGTATACATATAAAAATTGTAATAGTTGAGATTTCACAATTCACACTTATATATAATGAAATATATGGAAACTCAAAGACTTGTACAACATTTCCAAGTAGTAGCTAAGACATTAAGGAATCAAGGAGACTGTCATAAATATAATAGCATGTGGGATATATAGAAAATTTTCAATTAAAATTTAAAAGACATGTCTAAAAGAAGTTTTGTGGACTGAGGAGCTAGCTCAGCAGTCTAAGCACCAGCTTGGGAAGCACAAGGACCAAAGTTCAATCCCCAGTACCAAATGCCATGCTGGCCACTGAAACTGGATGTGGCCCTGCACGCATGTAATCACAGCATTGGAGAGACTGAGGCAGGAGGATCACTGTGAGCCTAAGTTGCATAGTGAGACCATGCACAAAATAAATAAATGAATAATTTACTTATTTATTTTAAAATTTTAAAAAATGAAAGAAGTTTTGTAACAGTACACTCACTGTATGATGAAACTTTCAACCCTATATGAAATGACATCATACAGATGTTAAAAAGCAATAAGGCTATCTCGTGAGAAGAAACTCGCTCCCATGGGCCAATGTCATGTCATGAACCGAATGCTTAACATGAGAACAATGATATGTGAGTCATATTCCCTGAGATCATAGCTTAATCATGGATTACACAATTTTACCTTTCTGTGGTTTATAAAAGTCTAAAATGAATCATGTTTGGAGCAAGCATAAGAATCATTTAAAGCACAGTACTAGAGAACAAACCAGTTGGACACCAGGTCAGGGATGTCTGATTATAGGTGGAGCATGGCCTATGCCAGAGCTCGAGAGGCCAAGAAGGAGCCAGGGAGTAGAGTGAACTGTAAGGGGCGTCCAGGCTGAAGCGAGTAGGGACTGATGTCCGCAAGAGGAAAATGACACAGTGCCCATAACTACTATTTTTTAGCACAGCATTTTTAAGGAGCAGACAGTCTGGTGAATGAGAAAATGGATTTAAGAATGAGACAGGCTGGAATTGGGATCCCAGTTCTTTACTTTTAAAACTATAAATTATGGGGCTGGTGAGATGACTCAGTGGTCTAAAGCACCTACTTAGAACAAGCTCAGCAAAGCACAGGGACCACGGTTCAATCCCCCAGCACCACATGCCAGCCAGCCCGCCCCCTGGTGGACTGAGCTGGCCACACACACACACACACACACACACACACAAATAAATAAAATTAAAAAAAAACTATAAATTATATTTGAGTTTATGTTTTTCACTAACACTATAAATTTTAGGTAGTTTGTACTGGTTTTTAATTTGCTTATTATTTTTCATTAAAAAAAGGTTAAAGTAATACTTTAAAAAGTATACTTTTATTTATGTATACTCGAATTTAATTCAATCCCAATTAAAATAGCATTAGTATACTTCACAGATCTAGAGAGCATATTTCTAGAATTCATCTGGAACCAGCAGAGACCTAGAATAGTAAAAACTATCCTGGGTAACAAAGGAAAGGCAGGAGGCATTACAATTCCTGACTTGAAATTATACTACAAAGTGACTGTGATAATATCTGCGTGGTACTGGCAAAAGCACAGACCGGAGGATCATTGAAACACATTAGATGTAGACGCAACCAAAAGCACACTCAGCTTTCTTATCTCTTTTACAAAGGGGCCAAACTTATTCACTGGAAGAAAGATAGCCTTTTTAGTAAATTTTACTGGAAAAACTGGCTTTCTACATGTCAAAGGCTTAAAATAGACCCATGCCTATTACCATGAACAACACTATAGTCAAAATAAATCAAAGATTTAAATATTAAAACTGAAACACTAAATATTCTGGAAGAGAAAGTAGGTAGAAACCTTGATAACATAATGGTAGATAGAGAGCTCATGAAAAAAAAATCAAACAGTACAGGAAAAATTCAAAGAATCAGAAATTGGCAACTCATCTTTTTGAAAAGTTTCAGCACTTCAATAAAAATCACCAACAAAATAAAATGAAAACCCATGAAATGGGAAACATTTATAGCAGACTGTCCTTCAGACAGAGGACTCTTTTCCAGAGCATACAAAGAATTAAAAAAAAAAAAATCTGTTGTCCAAAATTCAAAGACCCAATCCAGAAATGTGTATCTGAGATGAATGTAAACATCACAAATGAAGAGACATAGATGGTAAATAAATGTATGAAATAATGTTCAACATCATTGGTTATTCAAGAGATGCAAATTAACGCTGAGAAGCCATCCTATGCCAGAAAGGATGGCTATCATCAGGAAGCCAACCAATAACAAATGCTGGAGAGGCTGTGGGGACAAAGGAACCCTTCTCCACTGTTGGGGGGAGTGCAGGCTGATACCACCACAATGTGGAGATTCTTCAAAAACCTATGCTGGAAGGTTCCCTTCAAGCCGGCTATTTCCCTCCTAGGTGTTTTTCAAAAGGAAATGAAATCCTACCACAGCAATGTGTGTGCACCCTTGTTTACAGCAGCTCAGTTTGTCATAGCTGAATCTTGGGAACAACCCACATGACATTAACTGAGGAATGCACAAAAGAAGATACTGTATTTTTACACAATGGAGTATTATTCAGCTATTAAAAAAATTGAGGCTTTCGTTAGATAAATAGATGCACCAAGAGACTATACTGATAAGTGAAATGAATCACATCCACAAGTGCAAGCATCATATTATCTCACTGGTGTGAGAATTTGAAAGAGTAAATAAAATCTGAAGGATACAATAGATACTGTGAAAGCAAAACCATTTGTTCAGTGGGAAGGAAAACCTGGGATGAAGAACAAGACAAATGAAGGAAGAGAAAAAGATAAATGTAGGCATATATGTAGAATAGTTTGGCTAATTTGTACTGTGGATTTCTACTGGTGTTTTCAAAGGAGCAGTTAATTTTTTTATTATTATTTTTTCTTTCTTTTGGATGTCTCACAAGTTTTTTTTTTATTATATTTTTCTGTTTTTTCTTTAAACCAAGCTTGCATGTTTATATCTAGCAACTTGAAAAACTAATTTAAAGAGAGCATCATACAGCAACCACTGTTGAATTCTCCTTATTTTGTTTAGTGAAACTTTGTACTGTTTCTACTGCTGCTTTTTTTTTCTTTATCACTTTTTGCATTCTTTCAAAAATAAAAATGTATATTAATGAAATTTAAAATTCACAGCAGAGTATTATAGTGTTATGAATAACTAGAAGTTATTCAATTTGCTTCATTAAAATTTTAACCCATTAAACATTAACCAATTTCCCTTTTATTCTACTCCTGAAAATTATGCTTTCTCTGATTCAATAAGGTTGACTATTTTTACATATGCTATTAAAGTTAAAGTATACATTGTTTGTCTTCAGAGACCTCATTTAATCAAGTATGAAGAACTTGATATTCAAATTTGTTGTCTAAGGTAACATTATATCCTCCTTTATTAAGTGTGAATGACATTCCCATGTATATAGGTGTGGATAGTTTTCCTAAATGTACCTATCTTTGGATGTTTGCATTGCCTCCATATCTTTCTATTTATTTATTTTTATGTATTTGGTACAGGGTCTCACTAAACAGCTTGGACTCATAATGATTCTCCTGTTTTCAGCCACCCCAGCACAGGGATTACAGATGTCTGCCACCATGCCCAGTGTCGGTGGGCAGCTCATCATGCCCAGAAATGGGGCCCATGCAGCATGTGGTAGTGGGGATCAAAGCCTGGTCCCTGCTCTTGACCAAAGAAGGCACTTAGTCTTCTTCTTTTTTTTTTTTTTTTTTTTCCTGAACTGGGGATTGAACTCAGGCCCTTGCACTTGCCAGGCAAGCACTTATTCTACTGAGATATCTCCCAGACCCTCTTGCTAAGCTATCTTGACAGACCTATCTCCATATCTTGCCTACCACAAATGGTTGTACAATGGATATGACAATTCATGTAGTTCTTCCAGAGAGTGACTTTATTTCCTATGAATATATAACCAGATATGAATTTGCTCAGCCTTATAATAATTATATTGTTTTCCATAAAATAGTTTCCACAATTTATTACTCCACAGTTCCATTACTCCAAATCATAGAAATTCTTTCCTTTTGTTTTCCTTTTTTTGTAATAGTCATCCTAACATATGTAGTGCAATTTCTCACTGTAGCTTTTATTTATGGTCTTCCAGTGATTAATGATATTGAACACTTTTTTATATATTTGATGATCATTTATAAGTCATAAGCAACAGATTCAAAATAGATACATGGAAAGATTCGAAATACGAAGCTTCTCAAAAACAAATAAAGCAATTAACAAAAGTAAAATACAACATGAATAAAGGAAAAAAATCTGCAAACCCTACACCTGACAAACTGTTAATATATAAAATATAACAGAAAATCATATAACTCAATAGCAGAAATAATAACTTCATCTAAAAAATAAATGAAAGTCACTGATAGATTATGGCCCTAGTATGAATTGCTGAATAATTATGATGGTCGTCTGCTATGGCTGAATCCCCAAAACAACAGCTTATCTTCTCAATGACCACTTCCTCCTTCCTCACGCCAGACCTGGATACAACTTCCTCTTACCTTGCCCGCCCACACAAGGGAGCTTCTAATCAGCTCCTGGTATGTTACTAAAACTGCCCCTCAGACTCCACCCCCAGCAAAAGTCCATGATGTCTCAGGCTCCCCGTCTCAGGTCAGAGGATCCGCCCATCTCTCTGCCCTGGTTCCTCTCCCTGTGTTTAGTGAATAAAGTCTGTCCCTCCCCTATTTCTGCTTCTCTGCTGCGCCACCGCCGTCGCCATCGCTGTTGCCTCTGAAACCTATCATTTTTGGTGCTGTGACCTGGAAGGGTGAGCAGTGTGGCTCCCGGGGCATCCTCTGCCCTGATTTTGAGCCTCCTCACTGAACTGCCTTCTGCTTCTGCTTTTGCCTCTGGCCGGCCATTGCTAGCTCACATCCAACACCAGCCAATCTCAGTCCTCGCTCATGAGCCCATAACTATGGGAGTCTTGCTCATCTTTTCTCTCATCTTGTCTTGAAAATCATGAGCCAACATCGGGACCCTCCCAATCTTCCTCAGCCATGTGGTCCTTGGCTCCCCACTTTTTCTAGTGACAACTGATAAAGTGGGTGTTGGTATCTCTCTCTCAACTCACTCCAGGCTAAAAAGTGACAGCTTTTTAGTGGGAAGTGACGTCAGGCTTTTGTCCTAATCTTTGGCTCATGTTATTTCAGCCACAATGGGAAATGCTCTTCCCATCCTCCAAAGCACATGACGCTGGGTTGTCTCATGAAGAACCTCAGCACTCTCAGATATCAAGGATATCTCAAACCCAAAAGACTAATTTTTAAGTTCTATTGTCACAATGGCAAATGGCTAGTGATCACTTAAAAGCCTTTGTTGATTCTAAAAACATGTCCCTCCCACCTTCTTCCCTCTGCTATCCCCTGCCATATCTGCAGGTACTTCTTCATTCCTCTGCTCAAAACTCTGTCTAGTCAGTCTCTTCCAACTGCATCTTTACTTACTCCACCCTCTGCAACAACATCTCTGGCCTCTGCTTCTGCCTCCACTTCCCTTGTAGATTCTGCTGCCTCTCTCTCTCTTCCTCCATATTGAAACCTTGGGCACCAGCATTTTCTCCTTCCATCTTTTCTCCTCCCATGTTTCACATCCACCCACAAAGACTCAACCTCCTCCCAGTGTTTTGACAGCCTGTGGCTGCCTGCCATGTGGCCAGCCAGTGCCATCTTGTGGGCCATGAGGCTACCTACTGCCATTGTGCAGTTGTTCCTCCTATGAGGCCAGAGTGCCAACACTCAGGGCTCTGTCACATGATAAGCCACCTCCATTTTATGCACCATGTGGCCATTTATGGCCACAATAGGGTCACTCTTCCTGTGACGTCAGGGCACCAGCTTAAGGTGCCCCGTCACATGACAAACTGCCACCGTCTTTTATGCCTTGTGGCCATCCACCCCTCTGTAAGGTCACTCCTGTGACATTAGAGTGCTAACTTGCTGTGCCAGCCGCATGATGGGTCACTGGCATTTTCCAGGCCATGTGGCCAGCTGCTACCATGTTACAGTCACTTCTCTTGTGATGTCAGAGCACCACATTTTAGTGCCTCATCACATGATAGGCCAACACATCTTGCGGCCTCTCTTTGATACATTGTAGCAATAAATAAGATCGCTCTCAAATTCTTATGAGAGATCTCTATAAATTGACCTACAAAAGTTCTGACTTTTATAATCACAAACTTACAAATTATAATCTAATTTAGTCAAAGTATATTTGAGTACACTCTGAGCTTGTGAGGATGTTTATTTGTGTCATGTGTATTTATGTGTTTGTATGTTAACAACTGTTCTTTTTATTTGAAGTTTGCAAAACAGACTGAAAAGCATACTTTCTCCTGAGTTACCACCTGGTCTAGGTGATTAAAAAAATAATTAAATAAAAATAAAGATTGTTGGACAGGACTCATGACTGATGAACAGAGGGAGGTCAAACTTATTCATCAATAGAGAGCCCCCAGTAATCTCCTTAAAACACAATCCCAATAATTTGGTTATTGTTAAAAGACAAAGACATTTTTCAAAAATTAAAATAAGGTTTTCTCACCTCCCCCAAACCACCTGCCAAGAAAGAATTTTTGCCATGTTCCGGGAACCCCTAGACCCAGTCCTAGCCCAGGTCCAGTGAGTGTGTGGGAGAGTTCCAGCTACCCTGCACCAGTGGGACTTATTACCAGTCCAAGCACAGGCGAAGCATGGGTAAGACCATTTTCCACCCCCTTGGGACATCCCTCACCACTCTGCAGCACCTCCCCAACCCCACACGCTGAGCAGGAATTTCTCCCTTATTCCAGGAACCCACAGACCCAGTCCTAGCCCTGACCCGGTATGTGGGAGAGCTGCCTTTTCCCCCATACTCCACCTTGTCCCTGCCAGGCTAGCTCAGGCCTGGCATACAGGCCTGGGGTGTAACCCTGCAGCTGCAATCCCTGCAGAGAGTGTAGAGGATAGAACAACTAAGCTAGTCCAGGAGCAGAACATCTTGCCACAGGGGCACAACAGGTTCACCCTCAAGGGTAGCAGCAGGAAGGGGCTGAGCACAGCAGCCAGAACCAAGCCAGGCACAGCTGGATAAATCCAAACTTTGTAGATCTGCACCTGAACTTCAGTAAGTGCTAAGGTTATAACTGCAACAAAGATCTACGACAAAGGTCAGAAGACAGTGCTACACAAAATGACGAGAAGGAACAAAATGCAATTTCAGAACCCAAGACCACCCATAACAAGTGCAGAGGACACTAGAACAGAACAAATTGGGAATCACATAGCTGAAAACAAAGAATCAATGGCTTCTGAAATAAAGAAACAGCTGCAGAAAGGTATAGAGGAACTCAGATTGCAAATAAAAAAAGAAATCTCTGAACTAATAACATCTGCAGTAAAGAATAAAATGCAGAAACTTATTGAAGAAACACAATGACCACCCAGAACAAGTGGAGAGGACACTAGCTCGGACAAATGCATGAATTAATAGCATCAATAGTAAAAAGCAACAGCAAAAAGTTGGAGAGGAACTCAGAGTGCAATTCTTTTCTGAAATAAAAAAAGAATTATCAAAAATCGTAGCATCTGAAGTAAAGAA
>NW_004524735.1:1479001-1482693 GCF_000260255.1 Octodon degus | reverse complement strand
AGGAGGATTTTGCATGACTGTTATGGTAGGCTGTGATATATGACTATTGATGTCAAATGATGTCTACAAAATTATATAACTGTTGTGCATTAACATTCTACAAGGATTTAACTGCCCATGTTTGATAAGAAATAATTGTTCTCTGGTTACACTTTATATTTCAAGGTACTTCATACTCAGATAAAATTCTAATAATCAAGTTTGTTGTTCCAACCGAAGTATACTAACGTAGACCTAGATTCCCTTAAGGCAACAATTGTTATTAATTCCTATTTTATATCCCTATCTGTTCCTGACATGCATGCAAATCTAAAAAGACCAATTTCAGCCCTCAAACTCCACAGGAAAACTTCTTAATCTAACTTCCCATAACTTCAATAATAGAGATCAATCTTAACGATATACACTGCTAACTTTTGGCTGCAGCATTCGGGAGTCCCATCAAAGCAGGACCTTGACAACATCCTGACACCTGCGCCAAGTGTGGTGAACACTTGGCATGAGCCTGCCCCCACTTGCAGCCATACCTAGGAAATCTACAAGCCTGAGGGTCACTGGAAATGCTACTGCCCTGTCCGCCACAGCGCGGGTAAGTCACCCAATTTCCTGCCCTCACAGGAAACCTTGCTACCACCAGATCCATGTACTTGTCCTGTTTGGTCTTGCCGCTGAAGAGCAACAACAGAGCTTGGATTCCATGGCCTGCATCGAGGCACCTTTATCAAGAGTCCCAAAGTCTCGCTGGACATCTCAGGTTAAAGAATCTCTTTTCTTGCTGACATGGAGACCATGTGCAGTGTTCTTCCTGAGTTCTAAAACTGTTTTATTAGCTCTACAGTCTCCATAGTGGGTACTGATGGCTGACTTACATGACCCCTTCAGACAGGCCCATTCCTTGCTGACTTCAGACATTGTTCTTCACTCATATTTTCCTTGTGATTCCAACATGTCCCATACCTCTCATGGGGAGAGACCTCCTTCAAAATCTCCACTCCTCTTTCACTACTCTCCCCCACAATATACATCCTGCAAACCCAACCTCAATGTACAGTTAGCTCCTCCATCCTTTTTCTCTTGTCAACCTTATATTCTGAGACACTTCCTGTCCCACTCATGCCACACATGCTGTTCCAAGACTAGTGTGCCTCAGAGGTCCCACAGTGTTTCACTACATTCCCCAATACCCAGTAGCTACCATACATCAAGAGACTCTAGCCCATCATTCTCTACCTCTTACCAATAGTTCTCTTAAAACTGTCCACTCACCATATAATACCCTCACTCTTCCTGTACTCAAACCAATGTCTCCTATCATTTAGTTCAAGATCTCAGAATTATTAATAGTGTGGTTACTCATATTCACCCAGTAGTGCCAAACCTCTCTTTTTTTCCTTCCTTCCACTACTCACTTTACTGTTCTAGACCTCAAAGATGCCTTCTTCACCATTCCCTTACACCCAGATTGCCAGGACCTCTGCTTTCTCATGAACTGATCGAGACACTCTCTGATCTCCACAGCTCACATAGGCAGTCCTACTTCAATGGTTCAGAGATAATCCTCACTTCTTTAGCCAACCCCTTGCTGCTGATCTCAAAATCCTTCATTTCAAGCCCAGTCTGCTCCATCAATATATTGATGACCTCCTTCTTTGCTCCCTCTCTCATGCCCTGCCCTAAAATACACAGCTACTCTTCTCAATTTTCTGTCAGGATGAGCTTACAGAGACTCTCCCTCCAGAGCTCAGATAGCTTCACCAAAAGCGAAGTATGTAAGACTCACCCTCATTCCCACTACTCATCCAATCACTGCTGATTACAAAGCTTTTCTTCATGACCTCCATGTGCCCACCACAAAATAACAGGTTTTGTCCCTTCTTGGTCTGGCTAATTTCTTCCACTTCTGGGTTCCCAACTTTGCTTTCCTAGCACAGCCTCTCTATAAGACATTGAAATGTTCCTTTTTAGAGCCCT
Source organism: Octodon degus (assembly GCF_000260255.1). Classification (NCBI taxonomy): domain Eukaryota; kingdom Metazoa; phylum Chordata; class Mammalia; order Rodentia; family Octodontidae; genus Octodon; species Octodon degus. The sequence goes on along the minus strand of NW_004524735.1, from coordinate 1,480,722 downwards.
TTGATCCTGTTGCTCCCATACAGTCCTCCTTTCACAAGCTGCAGCAAGCCATCCTAAGGGCCCTAGCTCTCTCTTTACCCAACCCAACTCAGCCTTTTACCCTATATACTTTTCAAGGTCACAACACAGTGGGCATTTTACAACATAAAAAGAGACCATCTTTCCAGGCGATAGCTTACCTTTTTAAACAACTAGACAACACAGCTCACAGATGATAGACTCCATGTCTTCACACAGTTGCAGCAGCAGCCACACTAACATGAGACAAAAAGCTTCCTTTAAGACAGTCTATCACAATCCACTCACCTACCACCTTAGTGAGCTCATCTCACACAAGACAATTCCAGCCCTAATGACTCCTTGATTATTATTTATTTATTTGTTTATTTGTGTGTGTGCATGGCCAGCTCAGCCCACCAGGGGGCGGGGCTGGCTGGCATGTGGTGCTTGGGGATTGAACCGCGGTCCAGGTGTTTTGCTAAACGTGTTCTAAGTAGGTGCTTTAGACCACTGAGCCATCTCACCAGCCCCCAAATGACTCCTTAAATATAGCAAATCCACTTAATGCTCATGAGGATCCATCTATCACTGTTTCCACCTGTAGCCTGCTCAATCCCACCACCTTCCTCTATACCTCTGGTGAGGCCCCTCAATACAGTTGTGTCAAGTTTCCACAGATGACTCCACCTCCCTTTCTTCAGATTGATGTCAAAAACTAAAGATCAATACTCCTCTTCAACATGGTCATGCTACAGTGACAGTCAGATCATAGGATCCCCGCTCTTGCTTCCCCTCCTGTGTCCTTCAATCATGATGACATATGCTCATAACGTGATGTCTTTTTAAATGTTTTGTAAGGTTTCTTCAGTCTCCAAGGTGAGCCATCACTAATGATAAACTTCTAGTCCTAGCTGACAGACCTGGCACTAACTTCTACATGGGCATAAGCCGTCATCCTGTCAACTCCCCTCATCCCCACGATGATGCCTCAGTTCAGCAGGAAGCAGTGTAAGAGACATGTTTCCCCTTTTATAACAACCAAAAGATGGGAATGACAGGTTATGGCTCTAGTATGATTTGCTGAATAATTATGGTGGTCGTCTGATATGGCTCAATCCCCAAAACTACAGCTTATCTTCCCAATGACCACTTCCTCCTCCTTCCCCACTCCGACCTGGGTGCAACTTCCTTTGACCTTTCCCACCCACACAATGGAGCCTCCAATCAGTTCCTTGTATGTCACTAAATCTGCCCCTCCGACTCCACCCCCAGCCAAAGTCCATGAAGTCTCAGACTCCCTGTTGCAGATCAGAGGATCTGCCCATCCTCCTGCCCTCAGTCCTATCTGTGAGTTTAGAGTTAATAAAGGCTTTCCCTCCCCTATTTCTGCTTCTCTGCTGTGACACCACCACTATTGCCGTCGCTGTTGCCTCTAAAACCTATCAGTCATATTGGAGCTAAGCTTCCTATGTTTGAAATGAAAAAAAAAAGACAGAAGTGTTGTGGAGGAAGTGTTTCAGCTGTACATTTCCATTTCAGATTGTGTTCTGGGATGAGTCTTAAACGAAACATATCAAAAATAAATAAAAATAAATCAAACATATCAAGTGTATTTTTTGTTCTGTTATGAGATGCAGGTTATGGGGAGGGGACATTCACTCATATGGGAGAAAGAGGCTGCACATAGACTGTCCACCAGGAAGCCAGAGAGAGAGAGAGAG
>NW_004524735.1:1476625-1478044 GCF_000260255.1 Octodon degus | reverse complement strand
CAATACAGGAAAAAAAAAAAAAGATCGCATGAAGCAGAGTCAAAGAGATATAGAGGAAATTAAAATCTCAATCACAAGCTTGCTAAACCGTTTAAGTGAAAGTGAAGACAGATTTTCAGATCTTGAAGATGCTGGTGCAGCTAGTGAAAAGGTAAGAAAGGATCTCTTAAACAGAACGAGGAGGCACTAAATAATAATCCATCACTTGGAAGATGATGCAAAGATGAACAATGTGAGACTAATAGCGATCAATGAGAAAGAAGGAGTCAATACAAATGACATTTAAAAAATATAGGCAGAAGTAATAGCAGAAAACTTTCCAAATATGAAACGTCAATCTGACATTCAGATAACCGAAGCATACAGAATGCCAAGTAACCTCAACACAATGAAAAACACACCGAGACATATAATAGTCAAGATCCCAGAAATTCAGCACAAGAACAATATACTGAGAGCTGCCAGAGAAAAGAAGCAGATTGCATTCAAAGGAAAACCCATCAGAATTACGGCTGAGTTCTCTTCACAAACCATGAAGGCAAGAAGAGCATGGAGCAGAGTACTTCAAGTCCTCTGTGAAAACAAATTCCAGCCCAGACTACTATTCCCTGCAAAACTCTCTTTCAAGTTTGATGGAGAAGTGAAATACTTTCATGAAAAAGAACAGCTAAAAAATTTCATGAAGACAAAGCCAACCACACAAAGGCTACTGAATGATGTTCTAGAGAGAGACCAAAATGATCAGAATTCCACGAATGAGATCAGAAGCAACGAAATAGGGAAAGCAATTAAACACAGGAGAAAAAGGAGTAAATGACAACAGGTAAATAACTTGTCAACTGTAAGTCAATACATCTCAATTCTAACCATCAATGTAAATGGACTAAATTCAACAATTAAGAGAAGTAGATGGGCATAATGGATTTGAATACAAAATCCAACAATATGCTGTATACAAGAAATACATTTAAGTCATAAAGATATTCATAGACTGAAAGTCAAAGGATGGAAGACAATATTACATGCCTCAGCACCTCAGAGAAAAGCAGCTGTAGCAATTCTATTCTCCGACTGTCTCAACTTCAAACCAACAATGATCAAGCAAAATAAAGCAGGCCACTGTATACTGGTTAGGTGAAAAATTCAAGAGGAAGATGTAACACTCATAAATATGTATGGACCAACACGGGAACACCCAACTATATAAAGCAAATCTTAATGGACATGAAAAATCTACTATCCAATACCAAAATTTTAACGGGAGACCTTAACACCCCTTATCTCCAAAAGATAGGTCAACCAGACAAAAACTTAGCAAAGAAATAACAGAACTGAACCAGAGTTTGAAACGAATGGACTTGGTGGACATATACAGAGTGTTCCACCCAAACACAGCTGAATACACTTTTTTCTCAGCTT
>NW_004524735.1:1463789-1468144 GCF_000260255.1 Octodon degus | reverse complement strand
TTTTTTTTTTTTTTTAATTAGTATAGGATCTACCGAGTCTGACTACAGAGATCAGACTCAGTGATCCTCCTGTTTCAGCCTCCCAGGCACCGGGATTACAGGCATGCGCCACCAGGCCCAGGCTTGTTCCTGTCTCAATGCACATGGTTTATGGAGCAAGGGATTGAACCCCTGATGCTGCGCTCTGCCTAAACAGGCACTTTAATCTGCTGAGCTATCTGGCTGGCCCTTCCTGCTTGTACTTCGTTCAAGCCTACACTTTCATTCTTTGAAGTTTGCCGTGTACAATACAAATACAATAATCAGTCTCACAGATTTCCTAGATGTGGTAAAACACATCTTATTAGCTTTAGATAATTATTTGCTTCTTGGTTGTTGCAAACAATTATATGGTTTTATGGGTCTTTTAAATATTATTTATTACTCATAAAATAGCAAATAGGATCAAAAGATAGAAAAATAAATGAAAAAAATACAAAGCAGAAAATGATGAAAGGTTGACCAGAAAATCTAATCTAACATAATCCGTAACTGGAAAGCTTCTGCAAGTATCTGTGATGAACACTTGCATTAGGTGAGATCTTATGCTCTGCCTGTTGGTGTGATTGTTTTATTTTAGTTAAGCCATTCAGGTAAAATAACTCAGCTATTTCCATTCTACATGATATGATTACCCTGGGAAAACCTGTTTGTATTTATTTTATTTTAATAAAGCCAAACAAGCAAAGCACTCAGAATACATAATTTTCTCAAAAAAATAAAGAAAAAGAAAAAGAAAAACACACCCAAATTGTGTTTTAAAAATGGTCAGGACATCACAAAGGTGACATGGCACAGACTAGTAGACACTCAACTTGCTCCAGAGATCCCGCTGTGTTACTCCCACATAATTGCTGACTTTCTGCTTCAAAGGTAAAGAGAATTTTGCTACTTTTCTTCCTTCCTCCCTCTCTTACCCATTCCATTTTTTCTTTTTCATTTTCCACCATTCTTTTTTATTCTTGTTATCACAGAGTTTTTCAAACAAATACTTTCCCCAATAGTCTTTTAAAATATTGTTGTTACATGATTGTTCTGTGCAATTCCACTTCGATCATCTTCCTAAGACACATGTGACATATAAATGTAGGCTGCAGCAAGTTTGTTGTGCAGTAAGAAGACATATTTTCATATATTTTTAGAGATGCAAAAATGATTTTATTATGACTTAATTTTTATGGATCTGCATATATAATGTCTTCCACTGCACATGAAGTGTTCCTAGGATCCTGTTAGCCTAAGGACAAGTGCAGCATTAGTTCAATCCAGAAATAAGATCCATGGTCTAACTTTGATACTACATCCCAGTGATGGAAGGCTCAACCTGAAACTCAAAAGACTGCTAAGAAATGGGATTGTTTTTCTTTTTTTCCTTGAGATCAGCCTTCCAATTTAGTGAAGGGAGCAGGGTACAAGAGAAATCTGCTGGTAAATGTCCTCAGGCAGAAATCAGCCTTAGTAGGGACCAATGGCTGGGATCATCCAATTCAAGTGAGAGAACACACGTCGCTTTCTAGAAATCTTATCAATTAGTCAAGGTGAAGAAAGTCACATTTTGGGTTAAGGACTTTGCGATGGGATTAATTATGGTCTGTTCACAAATCCTGCTCTTGGAAACTGGCTCTTGGGTGTTCATTATCTCTTTTTCTCTGATTTTATCTTTCTGCACTCTAAAATAGAGTTTTCCCTATTTAGTTTCTTTATTCCATTGAATTTTATAACATATTTCCTATCTTTATCAAATACTGGGCAATATAGTGTCTTCTTGTATATTGTGATCAAAAGACTTACTGGAATTCACTAGACATTTGCAAATGTTTACTCACTTGGTTATTGTTAATCACAGTTCAGAGATAATATATTCTGAAATGTGATCTGTAACGTCCAGTTTTATTTATTTTCAACATGAGTGAGGCAGAAATTAAAGGGGAATATTTCATTTTTGAAAGAACGATGACTTCCACTTCAGAAAGAATCATTTATTTAAATTGAAATATTTTGAACCATTGTCTTTCGAGGTGTAACAAAAACTTGGAGAAACACTTCAACTACATTTAAAATTTGTTCTCTTTATGCTGATCATATTTTCAATAAAAATTGTAACATCTAAGAATAAACTGGCTCTAGTCTTGAAGCAGAATGTTTTTCACAGTTACATGATTCATATACTGACTGAAAAATATTTGTACACATGAAATTCTACTGTAAAAATGAAAAATTGAGGTAATGTGCCGCATGTTAAATTTGCTTTAACATCTTTTAGCAAGCTGCTACCTTCACATAAACATCCTTTTTTCAACACTACAAGGACTAACGCACTGTTTATTCACATGGACACTTTGACCAACAAAATGCAAACAAGAACCAGAGTCCGGTAATGAACTTGACAGGAAGATAGATGACTACAATTAGCTTTCTCATTAGTTTTAACTAGGATTACTTCTTCAGTCAAGACTGCTTTATCTTTGTTTCACTTCTCCAGGGCTTCAGGAAGCTACCTGACAGACACCAAAGGCAGATAGACGGAGTTCATTTAACACTGTAGACAACAAGCTCTGTCCTCAGGATTGATCCATTGCAGGCCCTCCAGGTGTGGAACTCATGTGTGAGCTCGTATGCCCTTCAATGGGAACATGAGGAATGATACTGAAAATAAATATTTATAAGATAGACGAATGCTTTTATAGAATAGATTTCTGTGTGATTAAAAGGAACACTATATAGCAAGTATTGAGGACACTGTGGAAAATCACTCATAGAACTTGCATTCCTGACTCAGTCTCCTTCCCAGTTCCCCCTTTCTGGTAACAACATAAAGTTTGGGGATTCAGATTAGGGGAAAACAATGTATATAATAAACTGGAAGATTTCTTTGAGGCTTTAGGATTCTTAGATGATCTCAGTTCCTAAAGTGAGAATCATTAATAAACTTCATTCTTCTTTAAGCTTAAGAAAGCTGTTGACCTACAACACGGGGAAGACTTTCCATATGTTAACTGCATTGGTCTGTAATTTATGAGTTTAGGCAAGTGTTCTTTCCCAACCTCCCAGATGTTGGAACTATCTGTGTATGCCACCACTCTGAGCTGACTTTATGTTCTTCAAAACTCAGGAAAGATTAGCATTTTGTGATTTTCTGGCAAAGCTTCTGTTTGTATAGTCATGGAGGTTTCTTCTGGGAAACTCTACGTGCATGACCTATGTATGATGTAAGGAAAAAGTGTCCCAAATATTCTACCTTGTCTTCCCCTGAGTGGTGAGCCGCGGAAGCAATGATGTGCTCTGAATGTTAATGATGGAAAAGGGAAGGCAGATCTTTATCAAACAGGAAGATGAGCCCAGAGAAGGAAGGAGAGGAGAGGGCAGGGAACGAAAAAAGAATAACGCTTTGTGAGTAAGCACGGAGTCCCCATGATGAATGGAAACATTATGTCCTGCAAATGTGTGCAAACAAAGAAACAAACAAAGAAGGAAGAGGCAAGAGCTCAAGGGAAGGGTGTGGGATGGACAGAGGGAAAGGAAAAGGAGTCCTAGAAGAATAAGATGCCTTATGTATGGATCAACTTCCCACAGGAAATGAAAGTATGCGCTGCACTTATGTGCTAACCAATTAAAATTTTAAAATGTTAGGATTGGAAAAGAAACTAATGTTAACTGGAAACCTGAAGTCAGAGGAGCTCTCTTCCCAAGCCAAAGTAGAGAACAAATAATGTGCTAATCTCATTGGTTCAACACCTGATCAATTTCCAAAGCTGGGAAAACACTGGCATTAAAACACTAGGCAGATAAAACAGATTAAAACATTGGTCACAAAAAGTTCACCTAAACTGAGCATGACTGGTGCAGGCCTGCAATCCCAGCACTCTGGAGGCTAAGGCTAGAAGATTGCTGTAAGTTCAAGGCCAGCCTGGAGCTTACAGCATATAAGTATATAGTTACTTCAAGGGGAGCTTGAGCTATACAGAAAGACCCTGTCTCAAAGCAACTACCCAAAAAGTACTTAGAAGCTGATGATAGAAGACCAATATGAAATTTGGAACAAGGGTTCACTTTGGCAGAGAACCAGTGTAACATTCACATCTAAAATGAGATGTTTGTCAATGTAAATCTTGTTTGACATAGTAGAAGACAATAAAGAAGAAAAATGTGTGCTTGATGAGCTCATTACTGCTGCAAAAACATTGACTCCTGGCTATTTCAGTGGAAGACATTTACAGAATGTTACATATTTTATCTTAATTTTTAAAATAATAATTGTGTCTTTTCTATCAATGGAATCCATTAAATATATATTTTTACAATTTTACTCCATTATG
>NW_004524735.1:1462338-1463689 GCF_000260255.1 Octodon degus | reverse complement strand
CATACTGGTCCATAGGTCATGCTTAAGTATATGCAAGAAAACAGAAATTATCCCATGCACATTATCTGACCACAGTGCAATGAAACTGGAAAAAAATGACAAAATAAACTGGAAAAAAGCATTAAATACATGGAGATTAAATGACATCCTACTCAGCAACCAATGGGTCACAGATAAAATTAAACAAGAAATTCAACAATCTCTACAATTCAATGAAAATTCAAGCACAACTTATCGGAATTTATGGGATATGATAAAAGCAGTTCTCAGAGGGAAATTCACAGCTGTGAACTCTCACATTACGAAAACAGAACAAATGCCCTAAGGCTGCACCTTCAACAACTGGAAAAGGAAGAGCAAACCAAATCCAGAGCCCAAAGATGGGAGAAAATCATAAATATTAGAGCAGAAATCAATTCAATTGAGATGAAGAAAACAATTCAAAGAATTAAAAAAATCAAAGAACTGGTTCTTTGAAAGATTAAATAAAAACGATAAGCCCCTAGCTAACTTCATCAAATAGAGGAAAGAAAGAACTCAAATACAAGCAATCAGGAATGAAAAGAGTGGAATTACTACAGACACAGTGGAAACTCAGAAGATTATCAATAGCTACTCTGAGAATCTTTACTCTCACAGAATAGAAGACACAGAAGAAATGCACAGATTCCTAGAAAGGTACAAATTACCACAACTGAATCGACAAGATATAACCACTCACAATAGCCCAATAACAGCCAATGAATTACGAGATATAATTAAAAACCTACCAGCAAAGAAAAGTTCAGGTCTGGATGGATTCACAGCTGAATTCTACAAGATATTTATGGAAGATTTATTCCCTATACCCCTCAAACTCTTCCACAAAATTGAAAAGGAAGCAATCCTCCCAAAATCATTCCTGGAGGCAAACATTATACTGATACCAAAACCAGGCAAAGATGGAAATGAGAAAGAGAACTACACTCTGATCTCCTTCATGAACATAGATGCCAAAATCCTCAAAAAAATACTAGCAAATAAAATACAGCAAATCATCAAGAAGATCAAACACCAGGACCAGGTAGGATTCATCCCAGGGATGCAAGGATGGTTCAATATTCGAAAATCTATCAGTGTAATACACTGTATCAATAGAGAGAAAATTTAAAACCACATGATCACGTCCATTGATGCAGAAAAGGCCTTTGACAAAGTCCAACACTCATTCATGTTCAAAGTCCTACAGAAAATTGGAATAGATGGCCTCTACTTCAATGTTGTAAAAGCCATTTATGAAAACCCAATGGCTAACATAATCCTAAATGGGGAAAACCCGAAATCTTTTACTCTTAGATCTGGTACAAGACAA
>NW_004524735.1:1459945-1461550 GCF_000260255.1 Octodon degus | reverse complement strand
AAAGGCAATCATTCTAAAATAATCATAATATTATAGACTAAATAATCAAAATCAAGGTAGAAGACTCCCTATTATTTGTGTCTCACACAATAATACACATTTTATAGAAAAAGTCATCAGCTGATAGCAGCAACTGTGGTTAACAAGGACAAGATGAAAGGATGTCTAAACCAAAAGCAGAAAGAAAATATCATGATTCTACTCTGAAGTACCGTATCAGTAACTATTCACGAGAAACACAGATGTATGCATAACAAATTATTACACCAGGCAGAATGTATAAAAGGATGACAAAATACAATCACAGAGCTGTAGAACCACTGAAGAAATAACTGGGAGGAATTAGAAATATTTTCAAAGCAGGAGTGGGTGATAAAAATTTCAAAGAACATGAATAACAGAATTCATTCCAGACTGAAAAGATTAAATTTAGCATCAAACTAAGCTTCATTAAATAATCAGAAGAGTGCATGTAATGAATTAATACAAAATTTTTCTCCTGCTAGTAAGAATGCATTAGATTATGCTAGCATCTTGTCCACTTAGTTGAATATCCAGACAGCGACTGCATTTAATTCCTGAAACCTGAGATAAGAGAATGTATTTTTGTCTGTAGAATTCTTAGATTATTTGATGGTTTTGTGTGTGATTTTCTACTTATGACAGTCTTCTGTCAGGTCTATAATTATTTCTTAACTCTACCAATTAATTTCTCATCACATTTAGATTGCAAGAAATTACATTACTTTGTAGAGCCCCAATTAGACTAGACAAAATAAGTGATAGTTTGAAGTTATGTAATTATAGATAAGGAAGAGTACAAGAAGAGCCTGAAAGTTAATGTACCAGAATACACTACAAAAGTGTGAAGCTCAAATTTATTTGTAATGAAAAATAATTTAATGATTATTAAGGCATTAATGACTCACAGTGAATTCCATAATGTACTCGACTCAGGGATCTCCAGGAAATGATGTATGCTAGACTCATCTTCTTCTTCCAAGAATCATGAAACCTACCTATGAGTGTAGCTCAGCACAAAATAACAAGTTAAGATAGAGAGCATCTCATTGTCTGCAAGTATAATGTATGTTTTCTGGAACAATTTCATTCTTTGACAAATGCACATCTAGTACCAAATAAAATGTGTAGAGTTTTCTGTGTAATAATAGTAATCCATTTCCATTCTCTACAGTTAAAACTAAAGCAACAGACTTTTCTATTTTACTCTAAATTACACCTTTACAAATAGGTATTTATGCCTGCTCTGTGTAGCAAACAGAACGCAGCTAGGCATATTTTTCTTCTTCCACACGGCAGTGAGTGATAACACCAACATTCTCTTTGATTATATTCAAAACTATTTTTGCTGGATGTCTGTCTACAGAGACTGACAAATAGAGACTTGAACGGTATTACATAATATAAAGTTTATAGTGTGGCTGAGATGAGGCCAATTTGACGATCATTAACAATTGGTATTCCTCATATCTTCACCTCTTGTCATTTTTCATATGATGATTTCAGTTTCCAATTCATATGGCAACTGGTGACCCCAACCACTCAACAGACCCACCAAGAGGGGAAGCACTGGCAAAGGAGATG
>NW_004524735.1:1452300-1454905 GCF_000260255.1 Octodon degus | reverse complement strand
ATCAAGGAGATTATGGGGCCAAAGAGGAAAGTGATCGATGATGTAGAGTGTGCCTAAGGAGAGTCACATGGAGAGAAAACACTCTCTCAGGCTTTCACAGAGAGCACTTTGGCCAAGCAATGGCCGTGACTCATCCCCATGGCTGACACTGACTAAGGTTCTACAATCTGAGGTAGAGGATCTCAGGATAAATCCTGAGGGGATTTCACTGGCATTGTCAGACCCAAAAGCTACAACTCTTGTTGCATAGGTCCTGCTTTACCTTGCTGTTAACCATCCAGTAGAAAAGTATGAAGATGAAATATTGGAAGTAAAGCCATGCTGGTATGTTGAGCTGTGGGAGATTCAGATCAACAATTTCTGACATTTCCAGTTAAACAGAAGACCCAATGCTATTATGGGGTACAGGACTATTTTAGAATATTTTGCTGAGTTCACACACCTATAATATTCAAATAACGGGACTTGGGAGAAAGAAGATATACAGATGGGTGTCCATTTTGTATCTGTGTTATCAGGGTCATTGCGATAGATGTATAGTTACATTCTCTGAATGCACAGAATGATTTGTTCTAATGGTGTTTGTAAATAGGCTCTCAAGTCCACGTCTTGTACAGCAATTCACCAGTAAGAACAATGTATGCAGTGTTTTAGTTATTGAAACTGTCCTAGCGATTTGATTTGAAACTGTCTCATTTCTATTTGTTTATCAATAAAATTATGAAAAAAAGAACGAATGCCTGTATTCATTAAGAGAGTGTAACTGTGTATCTGTCTTGGTCATTTTGAATACACAGATGCAGAGTCAACGTTCATCTGTATCCCCTTTTTTTGTTGAGCTCCATTGTTTGAATATTATAGGTGTGATTTTGGGAGTATGGCCATCTTCACAATGTTGGTTCTTCCTATCCAGGAGCATGGAATGTCTTTCCATTTTCTGAAATCCTCGACGATGTTTTTTTAAGAGTATATTCTACATTGTAATCCTTTGTCTGAGGAACAGCTGGTAATTTTTTTTTTCCCACTTTGTGTTGTCTCTGCACTCTGTTGGTGATCTGCTTGCTGTGTAAAAACTTTTTTTGTAAAATGAGATCACAGGCCAGAGAGATAATTTGGTTGTCTAAGCACCTACCTGGCAAGCACAGGGACCCATGTTCACTCCTCAGTACTGCATGCCAAGTTGGCCCCAAGACTTCATGTGCACCGTGCTGGCCACCAAAACCTGGCGTGGTGATGCTCACGTGTAATCTCATTCCCGGAACGGGTGAGAAAGGAGGATCATTATGAGTCTTAGTTGCATAACGTGATCCTGTACCAAATAAATAATTTTTTTAAATGAAAAAAAGAAATAAATGTATGAAATATGTAGAAATACAGGAAAACATTGAAGATCCTTTAGCCTAAATTTGTAGTTAGCAACCATACCTTTGAAAAGTAAAAGTAAAATATTTTCCAGTTGAGCAAAATCAAAATATGCTAATACCTCCAGAGGTAGCATATAGAAAATAACGAAGACCATAATCCAGACGGCAAGAGAAAATTCTGTATGTTCCTGGATAAATCTCAAAATGGTAGCTATGCAGGACTATGTAAAATATACTAGATGCACCCATTTAAAAGATCATTGAAGATTTCTACGAAACAGTGTCAATCTTATGTCAGGTTATATAGAGATTTTTTGGTGTGTGTGTGTGTGTGTGTGTGTGTGTGTGTGTGTGTGTGTAAAAACAAAGAAAGGATATAAAGTCAATGGAAAATGGAAATATACTTTTAAAATATTTTATTTTTTATTCATTTTAGTGAGAAAAAGTAGCAATGAAACAGTTTCAAAATAGATTAGTAGGACAGTTACAATAATTAATACATTGAATATTTTTGTCTTAGTAGTAGTCATTCAGAGGAGAAGATGCAGACAGGATCTCTTGTCTAAACAATATTTGTACAGATTTTTCTTCACACTGAGCTAATAGAAGGTAGCTGTATATCTATCCTAACTATTTCGTATTTATCTATATATTTTTCACTATAAAATGGTCCTTCATTTCTATTCCCCCTTTTCGTTTGTTTTATCAGAGATGGGTGTTCCATTGTTATTAGAGAAGCTGTATTTGGAGAAGCCTTTAAAGGACCTTTCCAAATTTGATGCCAGTTCAAATATTGTAGGCATTTGAATTCAGTGAAATAACCCAACATAGTCCAATAGTCCATAATAGTAGTGCCTTTTACAACTCAATATATTTATATATGGCATTACTTTATATACCTTGTGGTTATACTTTTCTGCTGGGTGATTAAGACCAAGTTAAAGCAAAAACTATACAAGTGAAAATGTAACTTTTGTACCTGGCAAGGTCAGTCAAATCCCACCAGGTTTTACCCGGAAACCATGTACAGCACCTTGTGGATCTTTTGTCATGTCAGCCATCTGGATGAGTCACGGCCATTGCTTGACCAGTGTGCTCTCTGTGAAATCCTGAAAGGATATTTCCTCTCTAGGGACTTTCCTTAGGCACACTGTACCTCATCAGTCACTTTCCTCTGTGTCCCCATAATCTCCTTAAACAGAAAATTCGGGATACCACTGTGCTACAAGATGTCACAGCAC
>NW_004524735.1:1448631-1451765 GCF_000260255.1 Octodon degus | reverse complement strand
TTCCCTATAGAATGTGAAAAAATTACACATTTTTTACACAGAAGTTTAGAAATCAAACCATATATAACATTGTAGCAGGACAATTCTGACATTGTCTTTCTTGGCTCTTATTTTCTTTTATTACCTTTTTCCTTTGCAAGAATTTACTTAAAATAGAATATAGCAATAATTGATATGACATTAGAAGCATGGAAATATATTTTTTAAAGTTTCTAATACTAGGATAAAGTATCATACCATTTGTTACATATGATGTGAAAATACAACCTCTAAGGGAAATAAATAAGTTGGACTAATAAAATTGAAAATCTCTAATTAAATTTTATAAATTTTAATTCTAACATTAAATTTAATTTTAATTGAAATTTCTAATTCTAATTAAGGAATTCTGTCACCACTCAAAAATACTGGCGAATGCAAATTCAAACTGCACTGGGTTCACACAACTTTTTTCTCACTAGATCTGAATATTTAGCCCACAGGTATCCTTACACAAAAATAAGCATAACAAGGCCATCGTATATATGAAAAAATGTTACTTTGAAACTCCTTTCGTGGACTGGTCTGCAGTCTGTAATATGCATCAAACTTTTCTAATTGACAAAATTTCACTTAACTGATGACAAAGACAGCATCTTTTCATATTCCTGTGTTTTTCATCTCGGTGCAGTTGCTGTCAGTATAATGAGTAGTAATTCCCTAAAGTTCACCTTCCGTTTTTTTTTTGTTTGTTTGTTTGTTTTTTGTTTTTTTTGTTTTTTTGTGATACCGGGGATTGAACTCAGGATCTTGTGCTGGCCAGGCAAGCGCTTGTTCTACTGAGCTATGTCCTCAGCCCTGCCTTCCGTTATTTTTGAAATTAAGGAGATGTTTTAAATTATTCGGCAAAGTTTGGAGGGTTCTAATTTCATCTCTTACAGTTGCCTCAACCCCTGGGATACTATGTTGAAGTTCTTGAATATTTCATAACCTAAGGAGAGTGAATTACTCCCTTTACCACTTCCACACAGAACCTGGGCACAGTAGGGGGCCACCTGGATGTTCATATAATAGGTAGTTACAGAAAATAACATTGCAGCACACTCCATCTATTATTCTATAATTTAAATGTGAAAATAACTAGCTTTGAATGTTGTACTTAGGAAGATTACTATTCCTTTGCGTCCTCCCATTTTTCCTTCAATATCAGAACAGAAGAAACAGGATCTTCACAATATTCCAACTGGTGATACTCAGAGAAAGCATTTAATGCCCACCAGACACACAAAGCTTGCCTGGGAACTGCAGAGCAACTGACGCTTATTCTCCGTGTCTCATGCAACTGCTCATCAGCCTCTAAATCACAGTCAGCATTTATTAAGCACTGGTTCCCTCGCAATTTAACTCTAGTTATAGAAATAATAGGCAATCTATTTTTCTGATGAACAGAAAGAATGAAGAAATCCTATACATGCATACAATCATATGTCCACATACTTAAAAATGATGTAGTAAGATATTTTGGGGAATTGAATTGCCTAAGAAATAATGCCCTTTCAATTACTTTAAGTAATGACAGTGAGAGTCTACAGAAATGTCTTATAGTAGGAATGGAATTCATTTCCTGAGCTTCTCTACTATGAAAATCTCCACACTGTCTCCTAGAAAGTTAGGAGCTATGTATTGTAGAGGATTATCGAAATGCTACACAGTAACCACTTTCTCTCTCTAAGTCCGCTGAGCAGCATTAAGCCTCTGCGCATTGCCCACGTTTGTGTTTCTTGAGTGGAAATTACACAGCTGGAAGCCCATTGTCGGGGTCACACAAAGAAGTGAGTGTATGCATTAATAAATGAGCATCTTCTGTTCCATTTTCCATGTATCTGTCTTGTGAGGCGTCTTCTCTCTACAATCTGTTAGAGCCCATGTCTCTCTCCCTTCTGTTCCTTGTAAGGAACTTTGGCTACACAGATTGCTCTCCAACTCCCGCTGTGATTTAATTCCCTCACCTATTTATCAACAAAATGAGGAGCGAGCGAGCAAGGGTTCCCTGAATACTTTGAGTGGAGGTGGGAAATTGGATGGAGGGGGAATTGGCAAGAATGTACGTAGGCAGAGGTGATAGAATCAAGTGGAATCGGATCCCATCCAGACGTCAGCCTCCTCCAGCTGGTACACGCTCCCGGCCCACAGGAAAACTCATCTGGCACTTCTATCTGCTTATTTATCTCTGAGAAATACTTCCTTCACTACATTTAAATCAAATGAAAAAGAGCAGAATCGCACCTGTATTTTGGGGGACTCAGTGCTTGGATGTGCCCATTATCCTGAAGCTCTCGTGGGACTTGAGAGTGTCTGCATTTTCTTTTCCCTGTCATTGACACAGCATTCAGATGAATGTAAAGAGAAAAGGGAGCACATTAAGTCCTGTGTGGTGGCCAACACACCCTTGAGACCCCACTTACGAAGGATTGTCATTTTCCAGCCCAGAGCAAACCCTTTACATGAAGATATCACCTACAATTTATGTTTTTGAGCTTTTTGTTATCAATTATTGTCATGTTTTTCTTTCTTGCTCCTTAAGCTTCTCTCCTTATGAGAGAAGCTTTCCTCCCTTAGTGATTCTTACGTTTCCAATTATGCCTTTTGTTTGTGTGAGCGAAGTTGTTAAATATCATTCTCCAGTCAATTGTAAACTCCTCGAGTTAGGAAATGCTTCCATTATGCTGTATTTGCATGAGTCAGAACTATGTAAATAGGCACTCAGTAGTGGGGGAAATGAAATTTTACAATACAGTAATAATTTTCCAATTATAAGCATAATAGTTTTAATGATATCCAGAGGGGGAGTGGAAAGCATTATGCAGTTGGGGTATAGGCCCAATTGTGTTTCCTTAGTAGCCTTTGGTGGAACATCTGGCAGAAAAATAAGGCAAGAAAAGTAACACAGTGTCATTAAAGCAATCAATCCAAACACAGTTGCTCATACATTAAAATGGAAGGCCGCTGACTATTAATGTGGTTTCAGTTAAATGGCTTAAATGACGCTGCTCATTTTGTTACGTTTGGTGCAGTGCCATCAGAGTAAAAGTCTAAAAATATTGGCAGATGAGATTCAAAGTTTTGCTAGTTTGCACATATCTAAAATAGTACTC
>NW_004524735.1:1434116-1447861 GCF_000260255.1 Octodon degus | reverse complement strand
CTCTCTCTCTCTCTCTCTCCTGTCTTTCTTTCCCTCACCCTGTTTCCCTCTCTTTTGTCTGTTATCCCATGGTATCATACAGCAAGAACCCCCCACCCGAGGCATCAATCTTGTACTCTCCAGATTCTAGCATATGCGAATAGATTTTCATTTATTGTAAATTACACAGTCTATGAAAGTATATGGTAGTTGCATAAAAATGACTGAAATATTCCCCATAAGAAGTCAGTTAGTATTACATGTAAGTTAGTAATGACAGTTACATAAATGAGACCCCAGTGAGCTGGGAAGTTGCAGAGAAAGTGAGATGGAAAAGTGTCTCCTTGCTCCATTTTTGTCTTTATGAACATGCATATGAAAATCTGGATCCTTCCTTGCTTCTGTGTGTGCTCCTTTGGTTGCTCCAGTAAGGTTAGGTGGCCCTATGGACGGGTCTATTCAAATGCAGGCTTAATGAGTCTCTTATACTTGATGTGCTAAATGACAGAGGAAAACAAGAAAGGGGGCATGGGAAGCCATTAATATTAAGTATGATCAACTATCAATTACCCTACTGCTCCTACAGCACTCACAACACTATAGGCAAAACCTTTTAAGTTTTGGATATGAAAATCCTTATTGATAACAAGAAAGTAAAACTCAAACATGTCATCACTAGTCATCAGTTTAATGGTCAATGGTGCAGTCAATGAGAGATGGTTACCAATCTTCGTATTTTATGTTTCCTTTGAAAGTTTTACTTAAATGTGAATGTATGCATCTTTGTCAAATTCACATGTGATAGCTCATAAAAAATAAGTTTGTTTAAAGAAAACTGAAAAGGAAATTATGCAATTTTGAAATGTATAATTTTAAAATTGGTGTGTGTGTGTGTGTGTGTGTGTGTGTGTGTGTGTGTGTGTGTGATCGGCTGCTAGAAAACGCTGGGGAAGCGACTGAGCTGCAGAGATTGCAGCAGCTTTTTCCATGCAGCAGGTGGGTTTCCTCAGACACTGCACTCATACTGTGCAGTTTTTTTTTCTCTTTCATAACATAGACATGAGCACTGTATTACTGTTTTTCTGTGAAAATTAGGTGAGATATTCCATGTCAAAATTTGCTGCATACTGCAAACAATGACCCAAAATTAACATAACATTTAACCATGCAATTAAACACTTGAATTCTAATGGTGTCACATCGTCTTAGTCTGCTCAATGTTCTTGAGATACTGTAAGTAATCTGTTGCATAAATTCTGAATACCATGCTTGGCATTTAAAAGCTTGAACTCAGCAACACCTCCAGTCCTCTCACACAGAGTTAGCATTGCTCTGCATTTATAGGGATTGTGGGGACTGAAATGCCAAAGAGCTATTTGTGATGCTCCTTCCCCTGCACCACCTGCTGAACACCAGAGAAGGCAAGAGCGATGGTGAATTCCCTTACTGAAGTCTGTTTCTGGAGAGCTCAGCTTGTCAATATTGACTCTACAGAGGTAGACAATATTTTTAGTGTGTTACAGTGAGTAGACTGTGTTTCATTTCCTTCTGTGTTCAGTCAGGTATAAAAGTAGCTGTAAGCAGAAGCCCGTCTTGGCTCACCTGTTTGCAGACCAGCTGTGTTCTCTGTGGGCTGCTCCTCCGAAGTCTTTTCCTCACCCCAGGCCACAAAGCGCACAGGGTGTCCATGCACGGCCTCCTGTGTACCTCAGAGGGCGGTCACAGACTGAGAACACCAGTCCATGTGGGTCAGCAGCACTTCTCCAAGTACGATGCTTCCAACTTGCCCTTGCAGCCTATGGCTCTGCATTTTCTTCCTTGTGTATTGTGGCATAATGGATCAGCTTTTCTGGGACCTGAGAATGTATACTGACATTTTATGAAGCATCAACTGCCTTGACTCAAATATAAAATCCAAATTTTTGTGCTACAATTTTAAGTACTCTATATGCTATGTTTTTTTCAACTTCTGAATTTCTATGTCTTACATAGTAGAGTTTTTATAATTTTTGTGATATTTATTCAAATAAATAAAAATAATCAATGTACTAAGTGATGGAATACAGGAAAAGCAAAGGACTTACTGACATCATATTCCCAAACTGGCAAATACCCCAATGCCATCTCATTAAATAAAGCATATGTAACCAATCCAGGTGACCCCTAACATTTTTTTCTGGGAATTCAACCTAAGAACTTGCATATACTAGGCCAGGGTGCTACCCCTAAGCCTCATGAGCCAGGTGTGGTCCCTAAATTCTTAATGAGAATGCTTTTTTTCACGTTGTTTTTATTAGTATGTGCTTCTCGTACACACACTATGCAATCACCTCGAGGACTGACTATGCACACAGAACAGCCTGGTTCTCTCTTCAGTGGCACCGCCCTCATCTCCCTCCCTCTAAAGCTCCTTTCCCCATGTTTGTTCTTTCTCATGTCATCAGTGTTGCCTCGCATTTGGTATATAATGCTTCCATTGGTTGAGGGTGCTACATCCCAGTGGATAGCATGTCTCTTTCCTATTTGTTTCCCCTTTCCCTCCTGATCGCTCTCACTGTGACTGTCTTGGCCCCTTCCCACGTACAAGATGTCTCTCCCTTGGCTCCTTCTATCTATCTTTCATTGGGCATTTTGTACCTCTCCTTATTTAAATGAGAGATACTATATGGTATTTAAGCTTGAGCACCTAATTTATCTCACCCAATTTTATGCTTTCCAACTGCATCCATTTTTCTACAAATGTTTTGCATGTGTCCTTCTTTATAGACAAGTGCTATTCTTTTTTATTTTTGTATTTTAGGGAAGGGTCTGCAGGGTACTCAGAGTCTCACTACTAGATCGGAATCATAGCAATCCACCTCTTTACAGCCACCCAAGAGCTGGGATCACAGGTATGCCCACCATGCCCAGGCTCATTCACTGTCTCAGCACACCCCAGGGGCAGGGCTGGCACATCAGGCCTGGAGATCCAAACTTCCACCCCGGCACCTTCTTGCAAGCACTTTAAAAAGTTGAAAAAGATTTTTTTTTTGGCTGGCTCAGGCTGCCTTAAGGGCAGGTCTGCTGAGGCAGGTAGAGCTGGGGATCGAACTATGGTATCCTGTGCCTGACTGTGTTTGCATGAGCAGGCACTTAAACAGCTCAGCTAACTGGCAGGTACCCCAAAGTGCTATTCTATCATGTATAGATGACACATCTTTATGTCATCATCTGCTGATGGGCATACAGCTGGCTGGCAGGTTTCAGCTCTTATGTGTTGTGCTGCTATAAACATGGGTGAACGCGGGTGTGCACTGAGCACCATAGCACGGTGTCTTAATCTCTTTAGGGAAGCTGATGTTTAAGTAGGATGCTAGCACTCATCCTATGAGATCTTCGCATGGAATTATTTTTCTTCTGTCTTATAGGTACCCAATGCTTCACAACACATGACATTTATGTTTATACTTTATAATGTTATGAATAATTTTGATAGAATAATAGTAGAAGTTTTAAATCTCAAAATTAAAGCCATTAATTCCAATATGCTGAACATTCAGCGTTACCTTCAACAAAATTGTCTTTCTTGAGTTTCATTAATTTTATTATTTTTTTATCCCTAAGAGATTTTTTCTTTCTTTCTTTCTTTCTTTCTTTCTTTCTTTCTTTCTTTCTTTCTTTCTTTCTTTCTTTCTTTGTTTCTTTCTTTCTTTCTTTCTTTCTTTCTTTCTTTCTTTCTTTGTTTCTTTCTTTCTTTCTTTCTTTCTTTCTTTCTTTTTTTCTTTCTTTCTTTCTTTCTTTTGCAGACCCAGGAGTTGAACTCAGGCCCTCACACTTGCCAGGGAAGGGCTTATTCTACTGAGCCATGTCCCCTGCCCCAAGATTCTCTTATATTTATTGTTCACATGACATTTATACTTATAGTGATCTTACACAACTCTTCCTTTCTTCTGCTTTATCATCATCTTGTAACAGTGACATCCTTGTATTAACTTCTTAACTTCGATTGATTTTGGATTGAAAATTATTCATGATTTCTTAATATGCATTTAATAAAACTGTGAAAGCTTAACTAATAATAGGCCACACAATATACCTGCTGAAATTCTCTCGTCGTGGGCCGCGATTTGTCTGCTATTACCATAATCTGCGTCACCCAGAGGGGAAGCTTCTTCATGACGCACTTCTTGTGTTCCAGTTGTGGATGTGAGAACTCTGGGGCCAGTGTGGCCAGTGCTGCTTCTTTCTGACAGCCCTGCGCAGGGGTCAGATCTAAGCCTCTCTTCACGGCTTATGGGTTGCCCTCTTTTTTCTGTGTGTACAATTGTCTTCTCTCCATACACTTTTGTGTCCAAAATCCCACATTTTATAAGGACATCAATCATACTGTGTTAGTATCCAGAGCAATGGCCCAGTATTCAAATATCTTAAGCAATCATTCATCATTCATTCTTTCATTTTTATTATTCTTCATTCATTCATTCATTCATTCATTCATTCATTCATTCATTTTGTACCACTTTGGGTTGAACTCAGGTATTTCCACATCTACAATTATTTGGTGTCACTTGCCCATTGAGAATGTTGCTGCCTAGATTCCAGCTAAGCAAGGGCAGGCAGAGTTTCTTTCTTGCAGGCCCCATGGTATTGGTGGATCCTCCCTCTTCTCCATCTTTCCTCTCTTAGCCCTATGTAACCTTTTATATTAAGGATATATATATATATATATATATATATATATATATATATGATGAGGAATAATTTAAGCTCTTATATTTTTCTCAAATCTATTACCAAGAGTTTCCCAAGACTTCAGAATCTTTAAAACTGATTACCAGGAGACATTTGCATTTTTCTCACTGTAAAATCTCATTGCTGAAACAGTAGAGGTGTATTTTATAAATTCTGAATGTATGCAAATAAATAATGATATATCCCATAAGGAAATCTGTTATTTAAAATATTATATGCTTATGCAATAGTCTAGTATAATTTTATGAGGTTTGTTTTCTTTTTTTTTTTTTAAGTGCTTTTCACTAGCAACCTAACACCTCTAAGCTTTATTTTTCTTGTTGGTAGAGGATTTATAATAAAAATGTGTCAGATTTTTGAATGGCACACCTGCAAATAAATTAGTAGGTCTGACATTGGACACCTTTCAAGCATGGTTGAATAAACATTAACAAGGTATAAGCTGTGTACAGTTCCTCAAATCATTTATAGAGAGAAATCTAAGAGGAGTAATTTCTAAGAGTTTTCCTACAGTAGCCTTCAAACTCCAACAGCCGCAATCACACTACAGGCATGATTACTGTTAATGCCACCAATAATGTCAGAAAACATCTTAACAATAGCTTGAGTTCTAAAAGACCTTCACAAGTGGAGCTACAAGTATCACCCAACAAACCGGAGATCTCGCCATATTGAGAGCACCTCCGGTAAAAGGGGTCTGGTAAGCGCTGGCTGTCAGGAATCTTGCATCTGCACTTCAAAACTCGGGGCGGTCCACCCATGAAAGAGACTGTCACGGCCTCTGATGGTTTCCTGGGGTCGAAAGCATCCTGCTCTTCTGGCAAGGACATGGGGTCATGGAGACAAGTATTTTCCTTTGTGCTTTCCTTCATCAAAATTCTATGGCCTTTGTATGAAGGGAGCCAAGTCTCAATGTTGGTTCTTTCTTATATACCAGAGAGTAATAAAAGCAGTGATACTACATTGGGAAGGCTTACGTGCATACTATGCACGTGTGTGTGTTTGGGCCACTTCTTGGTAGGTGTGCACATACTTCTTATGACTATAAACATCTTGAATGGGTGAAAGAGCTCTTGAGGAAATGAAGCCCTTTGCAGGACCATGTTGATGAAAATGTTATGAGGAAAACAAGGGCTTAAATTCAGCATAAGATGTGTCCTCACATGTGTAGAACTCTAGTGGCTGTGCTCCCGATATTTCCTTCCTTCTCCATTGTGACCCAGGCTTAACTACTCCTGCAGCAGCCTCATAACACGTAGAACTGGGAATGTCTGGTACATGTGCTTCTGAGAAAACTTTTGCTTCTGAGTTTATTTTTCATTTGAATTAATTCATATTTCTTTGAATTAAATCATCATGATATATTTTTCAAGTTTCCCCCTTACCGTTCCTTTAAATTTAAGTATCCCTTGAGTATTAAGTATTTTATCAAGCATAATACACTTATTTATTCAGCATATTCTAAACATTCTAAATATAGAGCTATGCATATGTATTTGGATTTTGCTAATGTTATATGCTAAATGCCAAGATTGTGGGCTAAGATTGCCACAACAAAATGCCGCAGTTAGTTCATCAATAGTAGTTTATTGTATCCCAGTTCTAGAGTCCTGAGGCTTTCGCCTCCAGTGAGGGAGAGCCTCACAGTTCTCTACTTTTGCTCTGTGCCACATGGTCTCGCCCTGATTTTTCCTCAGGGACAGGGCATGTTTTCTTATTCTCTGTCTTTCCTTATAAGCTCACTCAGCCAATCACATTAGGAGCCCCCTTTACCAACTCATTTAGCCTAACTGATTCCCTGAGACTGTGTCTTCAAAAATAGTCTCAGCACACAGGATTTCAGCATATGAGCTTTGTGGGTGCAAAGAATTATTCCACTTTTCATTTCAAATTCTTACAAAGGCATTAAATGAGCCATAGTATTAATGGGTTTGTTTCTTCCTCTTAAGAGTTTTATCTCTCACACTCATTACTTTAATCTGTTCAAAATTAATTTTGGGGTAGGATAATAGGCATTTCAAGAATGATTACAGTAGTTAATTACAGAAGTGAGACTGAGGGCAAAATCACAAAGGTGAAGAGCATAAGCGCATTTAAAACTAAGCAGCAGGAGAAGCATCATATTGAAAGATGTCAAAAGCATATTAAAACATTGGAACAGAGAGGGATGTCTACCTAAGGCTTTCATTTTTCTTTTCCTTAAGGAATGTGTTCATTTATTTTATTTGCCAATTTAATGAAGAGTTGCTATCTCAGCACCTCTATGAAATGTTTGCAGGACACAATGTTGATCACACTATTCTGGTTCAGTTTACATGCCAACTGTAGCACACCTCCTAAAGGTCTATAAAAATCAATCTCTGCCTTTCTTATGGTGCATAGAATTTATTTTGTGACCAGTTGACAATACAGCAATAGCAACCTCTGTCCGTCTGTGTCTGTATGTCTCTCTGTTTATCTAGCTATCATCTATTGATTTTTTTATTGACCGATTTGAATTCACACAGTACCAGAGAGATCGAGCTTAGATATTTGGGAAATCACAAAATGCTATAATACTCTTTTAATGACTTCATATGATTTCGTTCAGGAAAGAGATTTTTCTGGATTGCCCAAGTGGGTCTAAGAGAATGTTAAGAATTAGTGCAAGAAGAACATAAAACAAGATAGAGTGATGGAGTATTACTGATTTGGAAAATGGAAGAATTCACTTTCCAAAGCCGGAACACCATAAAACAGAATCTCAAAGAAAGCCAGCAAATACACACACACGTCTGTTAACACAGATTTTAGACCTTTGAGACAGGTTTAAACTTATGGCCTACAAAACAGAAAGATAATCATATGTGCTGTTTAATCCACTAGCACTGAGATAACTTTTCACACCAATAAAATAAAATACCTTTGCCTGTGTATAGAATACTTCTCTTTCCTCTTCTCCTTTAAAATGTTTCATTGAAGGAAATGTTCTTTGCTAGGTAGCAAGAAACGAATCACTTGTATTTAGCCCTCATTATTAATCTAGAGATGGAGATACTGTCAAGATATTTATGGAAGGACAAATCAAGGCACCAGAAATTTGTAAAATGAAAACTCTTACACACATTAAATTTCCAGAGTTTAATTGAGCACAAAGAAAAAAAACAATCTTGCATCAGTCAGCTCCCGTGCTGGAGAGAGGTTCAGGGAGCTGGATCCCACAGCGGGGCAGGGCATTTATAGATGGATGAGGAAGAGGCCTGAAGAAACAGCTGCATGGTCACAGTGCAGCATGTCCTTCATCGGGTCACCATCTGATCAATTAGCAGCCCGAGACTGGCTGAAACTTGCCTTCTCTGGTGAGGTCCAGCTGCTTCTTATAGTATGCTCTTAAGTTAGGTGATGGAAGTTAACTTACCAAGGCAGGTCACCGTTTGCTAGGTGGGATTTCTTATTGCAGGTGCGGTTTTAGGCCACGGCTGCAATGGCATTTGCTTTACAGGTGAAAGGATCACAGTAGGGCAAGTTTAAGCAAGGCGCCGCAGTGTGCAGTGCACAGTGAGCTCCAGTGAGAGAAATGCGCTCAGAGCACAACGTTTCAGTCACTGAACTGTGCTGCCATGCAGGTCAGCTGGCTGCTCACGCCACTGGCTCAGCAGCCATCGAGGATGAGTAGAACAATACCCAGGTGTGCGGAGAGGCCACAGAGACAGAACCTTGGGCGCTACCTGGGCCTGGGCACTTTGTTTCTCGGTACAATTTATTTATTTATTTATTTTAATTTTATTCATTTATTTGGGTGTGTGTGTGTGTGTGTGTGGCCAGCTCAGTCCACCAGGGGGTGGAGCTGGCTGGCATGTGGTGCTGGGGGATTGAACCGCGGTCCCTTTGCGTTGCTTAGCTTGTTCTAAGTAGGCGCTTTAGACCACTGAGCCATCTCACCAGCCGAGAATAAGGTTGTTGTTTTTTTTTTTTTTTTTCCTTCTTCGAATGCCTTCAGGGCACTTTTGGCCAGCGGGAGAGTTGTGAGGTTCGAACTCCAGGAACCTGAGGCTGACAGCTTTGTGGAAGCAGCCACTTAAAGACTGAGCTAGGGCCAGGCCCCCTTCTCGGTACAATTTAGAGAGACATGATGATCACACACTCCTTATGTAGCTGGACATGACACATTTAATTTCCCCTTGTCCCCATGCCTCTCCCCTCTCTCCTGCCCCTCCTCCCTTTCTTCTTTACAAAGCTTTGTTTCCATTTTATCCTTATTTTATCATTTTTTTCTTTTCCTTTCTCCCTCTTTCTCCCCTAGTTCCTCTTTCCCTTTCAACAATTTCTTCCTATTTCACAGTATCTAGTGTACATTTTGGTCCTAATTTACTCTTTCAGTTTCTCACACCAGAGAGATATTACAATATTTATATACATGTATCTGATTTATGCCACTTAAGAATATGGCTTGAGGGTGCATCCATTTACTTAGAAACATTTCAAATTCACCCCTCTTCATGACTGAGTGGTACTTCATTGTATATTAGAAAAGCATTATCTTTTTTAATACTGAATCTTCTAAACCATCAGGAAAAATATTCAACCTTTCCTTCAAGTTGTATATTTGGTCCCAGTAAAGAAATGTTGAGGAACAGGTGTTCTTTTCACTGCTTTCCAACAAAAGACTCCCTGGTGTGTGCCATGTAAATCACATTTCTGACATACAGCCCTGAAATAAAGCCCAAATGCATAACTAGAATTGCAAACTTCTTTATTTCTTCATACTTAGTCTTAATTTGTTAGCCATTTTTTTCTCTTTTCTAAAAATAAAAGGGAACAAAAATTGCACACACTCCCCAGTAAGGTGAAAATCTTTCCTGCCTTAAGTGGAAAGAGAAACGAGAGCCCATAATATTTCCTACACAATGCATTGAAACACATCCTGCTGAACTGAAGTTTGGTATCTTACATTTGATTGTGATCAATTTTATGTAGCTTATTCGACAGACACGATACTTGAGTGCCATGTATCGCAGTGTGAAAACTTTATTTGTGCATGATCTCGCTGCTCTGTACGTCCTGTGCATCATCTATCAACTGCCACTTCAAGGGCTTTTTCGTACTACCTAACTCACATTTTTCAGTGTCAAAAACTCTCCTAAGCTAAAGGATGATGTTTCGTTTTCTCTACTTATCTGCAAAATAATTTCAACATTGAAGAATGTTAGTTTAAAATTATTTCCCATGCCAGAAAATGACTACTAAGTGTTTCTATTTTGTGACATGCTTTTGATTAAAAATTATGCATCCCAGCTTTATAAAACGCAAGGTTTCACTGCTCAGTTCAGCATATGTGATGTGATTAAATAATATTCTGTGAATGAATGACCCACATGCAGAAAGAAAAGATGCTACAGAAACCATCACATGAAGGATATCAACAAATGTTTAACAAAACCTGCATAATAAAAAACGGCACTGGATAGTGGTATAGAAAATACATTCCCATTAAAACAATCATCTGAAAAAAATCGGTGGAAAAAATTTAATGTATTCTTTGCCATGAATAAAGGAAAACTAAGTGAACACCCAAGCGCATCAGTGCTTTGATGACAAGCAAATAAAGAGAAAACTGCAACAGGAAGGCTGATGGCTTCATGAAAGTGTCTCCCCCAGGTCTGCTATGAAAAAAACTCAGCGCTTTGTTTACGTCAAGCTTTTCATATTTATGTCATCCTTCAGCGTTCTGTACTGATAATTTAGACAAGGCAAGCTCATTTTTCAGAAGTGGAAAAGATAAACATTAGCTCCTAAGAAGGACTTTGAGAAAATATGATAGATCACACTTTTCTATCCAATGATACAAAGCACAGTACATATTCTGTCATGGGTCTTCATAATCTAACTCAGAAAAGGTAATAAAATTATATTAATCTTTTGTCTATTCCTCTGTATTGAGCCTGACAAAATGCAAAAATTCTGACTTTTAAATACAGTTTCCAATACAACCATTCAATAGATACTGTTAATTTCCTAAGCCAGGGAACCAGCATCTGTCACATGATCAATGTTTCCACTAAGTTTTCTCCACCATTGTAATCTGTCTCTATATAATTTCCATATACAATTCCACACTTGAAAATACATTTGAGACTGTATGTCTACCACGTTTGAGCTTCTTACTATGTTATCATGTGACTGTAATTATCCCTGTGTTAGGATATTCTTGAGACAAAAAAAAAAGATTGTTAAAATTATGACAGGAAAATCAGCACAAACTTTCAGATTTCATGGCAAAAGCTCATGGTCGCCGCATATGTAAGAGTCTACAATGCCTAGTCTATGCCTCCATGTTCAGACTTTCATTTTAACCTTCTTTCTTACACTATCCACCCAGTTATCTTTATTACACTTCCTACTTCAATTACTTAAAGGAATAATTGGCCTGCAAACATACCTGAGCCTCTAAGCTCCTGGCAAGTGCAGCAATCTGGGATCGATCCCTGGTGCTACATGCTGTGTCAGCCCTGCCCCATTATGCATACTGAGACCCAATACGAGATATATAAAAAAAGAAATAATTGTTTTACTTCCTATAATACCATTTTTCTTTGTACCCTGTGGTTTAAATGTAACTTAATCATAGCTTTCTTTCTTGAAAATTGTATTTAATAGCATGCTTTTCCCCAAAGTAATGGACTTTGATTATTGCATTCTTCTCTTGTGCTTTGAATGATTTGTGCTTTGAATTTTTGTTTCTGTAATACAAAAATATATATCTCTGTGGAGACAAAAACTCTATCTTTCAACCTAGTATTGAGCAGAGTGCCTGGTACAGAACAGACATGGCAAAGATCAGAGGATGATTGAGATACCCAGGTACTGACCGACTCCAAAGGACAAAAGAAGAAAGAGAAAAAAAATATAAATTATATCCAGGAACAAAATGGAATCATAATGATTACAAACTATCATATGCAAGGTGTGACCTAAGACTATATGTTTTTTTTAAATACAATAAAAGAACATTGCCATCGTTCTCCTTGAAAAATCTTCCTCCACACTTGAAACCGGCTTAGCTCCTTATTCTTGCTGCCTTCTGAAACAGTTGTGGCTTCTCAGTGTTCTGGTTGATAATCTTTTATGACTGAATTTGGGGAAGAAGCTGCTGCTTTGTTCCAGACCCAGTGAATGAGGTAGATGAGGACATGCTATATACTTGCAAACCCACCTATTTTGATGTGACACCCAGCAGCAGCATTCCCAATATTTTTCATCAAAGACACCCATGAAAGAGGACTTCTAGAACAGCTTCAGAAAATGTCAAGATTAATTGGCTAAGTTGCATTGTAATAACGGTGAGTGTTTTGTGGAGAATTAATGGCAATGTGTCTCTCACTATAACAATACTTTTGACATTTCAAGGTCGTGCTGATTGAGCATCCTCACCTCACAGCCCCAATTACACTTCTATGTCACAACCCAAGACAGCTACGAAGATGCTTTTGTTTAATAGATTTTTTTCTGTGCATTTCAGTTTTATTCTAAACTCATTGTTCACATCCTTTACAGATTAACCTTGAACAAGAACTTTTGCAAGTCCCTGTGATTATTTCATTTTTCCTTCTAGTACATTATGCTTCTTGATTCATACCACATATACCATGATATTCTCCAATGCATCAGTTTTTATACTTACATTCTATGCAGGAATGGGTTATCGAAATGTCAGAGATTGTGTCTTTCTCACATACCCAGCAGCCATCCACAGTGAATAAGTAACAAGCTTTCCAAAATGTTGATTTCAAAATTCTAGCAGGAAAGTTCCTTTTTGATTATTCATTACACCGTTCACATACTTCAAATACTCCTACTTCCAACAGGCATTGCATAATGCTTTATTAATGCTGTACAAACCTTTAAGTCTCCATTCACAGTCCCCCACAGCACAGCTGACTTTGTAAATCCATCAGATTAATAAAAATCCTGTATAGTAGTGCAACTTTGCACCATCCCAGAGGTTATTGTCATGAAAGCACCTACCTAAACACTGCCACATCTCTTATGCTAAAACACTGTATAATGTTATAATACATAGTTTTGAAAACGAGTTTTGTTGCTGATGCACATTAATTATATTTTATCTTTTATATGTTGCTCAAGACAATTACTCTTATCCAGTATTTGCCAGGCAAGTCAGAAATTTGGACATTCATGGTAGTAGGAATATTGATATAGGTTTTAACTGTGGCTTCTTGCCACTGTTTTTAAAACTTAGAGTTAGAAGATGTGCTCCGTGCCTGTATCAGTGTGAACACTGTAATCTTTTAAGGTTGACTGAGTAAAGGACAATCAATGTTCTGAGGAATACCAAGGAGAAAAACTGCTGTTCTACCGGCAGGTGTGCAGGACTTGTGGGTGAACGCCGAAGTGTTTGGATGGAAGATCCAAGCTCAAAATTTGTGATTTTGTATTGAAATAGTCTCCATGGCATGACATAACTTTTGGGGTGTGTGTGTGTGTGTGTGTGTGTGTGTGTGTGTACTTGCTGTCACTGGCAAGTAAGAAGGAAGTAATAAATAAAGGGTTAGCTAGGTTGGTGTAAGTAGGGCTGAGTTCCTTAGTTTGAAGATATTACCACAGAAAATGAATAAATGCTTATTTCTAATGCAAATGATTAAACAGGAAAACAAAGGAGAACAATGTATAGCTGATTTTTTAATAATGAGGATACTCCTTTTTTCTTGCTTATTTTCAAAATACAAAATGATAATGACAAAATTTCCAGCAATATCGCACCATAGAAAAAATTACAGTAAAAATAAATAGCATTAAAACTTTCTAGCTCTACTAACACAAATAGCTATATCAATATTTCCATTGGTTATCTTAAAATACATCAAAGTTTAGCCCAAAGACAAAAGAGGTACCAGTCCTCCTACTGAAAATACTTCAAATATTTTTCTTAAATTAAATATTTAATTTGGGGCTGGAGAGATGGCTCAGTGGTCTAAAGCACCTACTTAGAACAAGCTTAGCAAAAGCATCAGGGACCGCGGTTCAATCCCCCAGCA
>NW_004524735.1:1426979-1434016 GCF_000260255.1 Octodon degus | reverse complement strand
AATAAAATTAAAAAAATAAAAATAAATATTTAATTTGAGTATGTTTTCAGGAGCACACTCTCTGGCCTCTTGGGCATAATAATTTTAAAGCATATGTGTTCATTACGTTTCTATTGTTGATGAGACAAAATATTCAACACTCAAACTTAAGGAAGGAAAGCTTTATTTATTTGTGGAGATTTCAGCCCATAATCAGCTGGCTCCAAGGCAGGGTGGTATGGCACAAGGGCAGCATTCGAAGGCACCAGAAGACAGCAGAAGACATAAGAGCAAATGGGGGGCTGGAACAGCCTCTTTTCCTCCCTTATATTGTAAGCAGGCTATGCCACTCCAGGACATGTGCAGCACTCACACCATCTCCACGACCACTTCTTGCAAAAGATGAGGATGTTTACAGATAGAGGACGCTGGATCCCTGGTGAGCCCTTAGTTAAACTTCTAGATTTATCCAATGTATCAACTGTAAAAATCCAACACTTCTTTTTCAACTTGTCAACCAGAGACATTTTTAAAACTAGTTTTCAGATGCAAGCACACTCATTATTATTTTACAACTTGAACATTATAACACAACTTTGACAGTTTTTAAGAACCAGTATTGAATCTATCAACTTTGTATTATCTTAGAACTATAACATTTTACCCCAAAGATCCAGGCACATTCCTTTATGTACAAGATTCTTAGTCAATCTTCAGTAGTTTCTGAAATCCTAATTGTTTCAGAATTAGTGAAAAGTACAAACACCAAGTCTCCTCTGAATTTTAGTGCAAACTTTTAGCTGTAAGCCCCTTTACAAATGAAAATAATGCTACACACTTCCAACATTTAGTGGAATTTTCATTCCAAAAGGTCTGGGGTGAAATCAAGTCCTAAGTTGAGCAGGCAAAGCATTAAGTCCTGTAATTCCATGTGCAGAATCTGAACCAATCTGTGGCAAGTTGTGAGCCCCAAAGCACATGAGTGACTCCATCCCTAGGGCACTTCTGGTGTTTCCAGTTCCCATGCTTTTCTCTTGGGCCCACTTTGCTCCCTCCTTGCAGCTTTCCATAGGCAATCCATATTTTTGGCTTTTTCCAACATATAGAGTCTCTACAGCACCTTTGGCTTTACACTCACAGCTTATATGTTGCCCTCTCAGGTGCATACTCTCTGGCCTCTTGGGCCTTCTGAAATTGAGGTGGAAGCTTTTGTAATCCCACAACACTGCATTATGCATATGCCTAAAACCAGGTTCATATGGAGATAGTTCAGCAGCACAGCCTGGCAAGTGAAAAGACTTAAGTTGGATCTCCACTATCAAAACAACAGGAAAAACAAAAACAGTGCCACCAGCATTGCATTTTAATCAGAAAATCTGGTTACATTTATATTTTTCAGTTAATTGATCTCTTCCCAAAGCTTTTCTAAATTGAAAATGAATTGAATATTCCTTTATAAAATAACTCTTCTCATGACTATGAGATGTTCTTAGGACCTAATTTATTTACTTATGCTTCCAATTTATGTGCTCATCTCTAACATATAAAAGATGTGAAATACGTCACATCATAGAAATAATAATAAAATGACTTTACTGAATAAATTTTCTTGGCTTCATCAAATAATTTTTTGAGGATTGCTAGTGTATTTAGGTCTTGGGTGTACTACTGTAATGCTTGTATATTTAGTTTTCACAAATTTTATAGTAAGTAGGATACTGTCTTTATTTCTGAAGTTTACCAAAGAAACTAAAGAATAAATAATCAAAATTGATTTGTGTGGTCATGCTATTAAGAAGGAGAAAGATGAATGGAAAAAAAGAGATGGATGGAGGAAGAAAGTAGGAAGAACTGCAGGGAAAGTGAGGTAAGAACCTAGAAACAGCCCTGATCTCTGTGGTTATCTACTCATTTCATGCATTATCCTAGAGAATTTGTTAGTCATACCACATTGTTTTTTTTCCTGTATTTTTGAAATGAATCCCTCAAAAAAGATTGAATTACAAATTTCAATATTATTTGTGGTACAGAGGCTTTTTGTGGGTGAGTATACATTCATACCTCAGAATGTACTTGTTAAACTGCAGAATGAAACAATTTTTTGTGTTATTTAAATCAACAAATTTCCTGTTTATTTAAATAGATGATTAAAATACTCATAGCTGAAATACAATAAATAATAAAATTCTGTGTAAATTGTATGTGAATAAAAATTAGTACTTATTCTTTGTATCAATAATTGGAAATCTAATTGAATTTTTTTTTTTTTTTTTTTAGGTTTTTTGTTGTGTAGGGTCTCACTACAGAGCTCAGACTTGTAGTGAGCCTCCTGATTTCTGCCTTCCTAATGCTGGGATTCCAGGCATGTGCCACCATTCCTGGGCTCCTTCATTGGCTCAGCACACCTGGGGGCAGGGCCAGTGTGGCATGAGGTGCCAAGGAGCGAACCCGGGGCCCTGCGTTTACCTAAGCAAGCACTGAGCTATATCGTCAGCCTGTGGAACTCTATTGAAATTTAATAATATTTATCTTCCTATATTGAATGAAATCCATTTCATAACAAGCTTACACACAAATTAATGGCCACAATGCACTAAAGCTTGTATCTCATTTTATTTTAATGCCTTTTTTAAAAAATACATTTACTTTAAAGACAGTATAGCAATAATAAATATGACATTAGAAACTGTACACATTTAGAAGTCCAAGATGCCAGGTATTTCAAGCATGGTTTTAGTATTACACATTGCTGTTTTCATTGTAGTTGCTTAGTTCACAGACATCAGGATAGTTAGTCAAGGTGAGAATTCTACTCATTTACTGCTATTTTCCAAAACAAACTGATGCAAATTCTTAAGGCAATTGCCTTAGCCATTATATATATATATATATATATATATATATATATGGCATATATATATGGTTTTGCCCCTTGCACTAAAATTTATAGTAAGCTAATTACCCTTCCCATGCTCAAAATAGTAAAGCAGTTTATGAACACAAAGCTACTCATTGCCAATCTTCACATTATCCTTCTTTCAGTATTTCTCTGCTAATGCCATCACCATAAATACTGTGCTTGGAGAGATGAAAAAGTTTAACTTTAACATATAGTTTTTCCTTAATAGAAAAATATAAACAAATGAACTCACAAATATATAGCTACATAAATTTCCTCAAAATGAGCACACTATGCATCCAGAAACCATTTCAAGAAATAGAACCTTATCAGTAATCCTGGAGCCTCATGCTAAGTTAAGGGTAGCTAGCAATTATAAACTACAGCAATTATAAACTATATCATTGATTAGTGTTGCCTCCTTCAGCTATTCATTTCACTGGAATCATGTAATACTAATCTTGTGTGCAGTTTCTAATATTAGGCTCATGAGGCTCATTCTTGATATTACAGCAGGGGTAATTCAATCACTCACCCATTCTCATTGCTGTATATCATTGCATCATATAAACACAGCATGATTAAGTTATTCATTAAGTTGATGAAAAGCACTTCTAGTCTGAAGCCATTAAGTATACAGCTCTTGTAAAATTCTACATGTCTGAGGAACACATACAGTAGAGGGTCTGCACTGGGTTGTGTCTACACCTGAACACTGATCTGCTGAGCACTGCTCTACGCATACACTCAGTGTTAATAAGTACTATCCAATGAGTTGTCTCAGAGATTGCACCAGGTTAGCAGACACATAGTCAAATAATTATTCATAGAAAGGTCATAATATATATTCTTATCCAAGTACATAAATACCTATTTTTATTAGGGAGTAATTTTTAGCATTTCATGAAGGTTTTGATAAAATAGAGTATTGCAAATTACTTGCTGATTTAATGAATATTTGAGAAACAAAAATACTCCCAAAATGAAACTAATCACAGCACAAAAATTCACTGTAGTGTTCTCAAATTCAAGGATCCCATTGGCTTCTTTTCTTTTCTGAGATAGTGGGGATTGAACTCAGGACCCTGCACTTGCCAGCCAAGTACTTATTCTACTGAGCTATCTCCCCACAGCCCCCATTGGCTTATTTTCTTATTAATAGCTTCCAGAATCTTCCCCTGTTTTCTTCCTACATTGCTTCAGCAGGTAGCATTGTCTTGGAGAGGGAGCAAAGACCTAACAGTCCAGTTTCACAATTTTTCTTTTTCTTTCTTTTTTTATGTGGAGTGTCACTATGAAATTCAGGCTGGCCTTAAGCTTACTTTGTAGCTGATATGGTTTGTGTATAGGTGTGTCCCCAAAGCCTCATGCAGTCATGGGGTGGACTAGTAGACTTTGTGATTGAATACTGTGCTTGTGGATGCTGCACCAACCCTGGGAAAGGTAATTTGCTTTGCAATGTACAGAGGAGACAAAGGCTGGACAGCTGCGGAGTTGCTGCTCTCCTTCTGCTCTCTGCTTTTCTCTGCCACCACAAAAGGTTGCTCTTTGCCTTGTGCTATTCTGCTTTGGAGCCAGCCAAAAATGGACTAAAACTCCATCAAATGTGAGGTAAACACACCTTTCTTTCCTTAATTTTGCTTATTGGGTATTTGTCTCAGCAGTTAGAGAAGAGTAACTAAGACAGAATTTAGTACCTACGAGTGGGGTCATTGCTAAACCCGACCACGTTGATTACAAGCTTTTGGGAATAGCTTATGGGAAGAGATAGGAAAGGTTTGGAGATGTTGCCTACCAGAGAAGCACTGGAACAGCTTTGGCTCTTCTGTAACGGAGATTCTGGTAGAGCTCAGAAGACCAGAAGGCTGATAGAAATCCTACCTGAAAGGACCAGGCTGGAGAGGCTTCTGCTTGGAAGAAGCACTGCATCATTGGTTTTAGGACTCCTGATGATTCACCTCACCTCACCTCACCTTGCCTCACCTCGCCACATGTTGCCTCTTTTCTCTTGTCCTTTCTGCTCCCCTCCTCTCTTCTCTCCCCTCCCCTCGCTTCCCCTCCCTTCCCTTCCCCTTCCCTCCCTTCCTTTCCATTCCCTTCCTTTATTTTGTCTTCTCTTTTCATTCTTTCTGTGATTTCACAGATGAAAGCGAGAGCCTTTGACATGCTATGTACCCACACAGGTGTATGCTTGATTCTCTTGGCTTTAGATAACACCAGTCTTCCTGGAGCAGTGTTACAGTTCACTGTGGATATATGCTTGCGCGTCATTTGCTTGACTTTTTCTCATAATTGTCTACTTAGTTCTGTTGTACATTTTTAATCAGTTTATTTTCTTTGCTTTTTAAAGACTTGTTTTGGTTCTTTCTGTATTTGATTTTTGCTACTGAATTTTTCAGTACATGTATATAGCGACATTAACTCTTTGTTTACAGAGGTATGTTGTCTTATAAATAAAGTCTCAAGGCTCTCCTATTAGACTATGACAAAAGAATTTAGGAAATCTATATAATACAAAATCAGTACAGAAAGCTCAGTAGAATTTTCATAATCCCATTACAGTTAGCAATTTTCCTTAATATGTGCTGCTCTAAAATATTCATGACACTATATTTTTATTTGAGTCCAGACTGGGATACTCTAGGATATTTCACATAATCAAGTTTCTAAATTTTTGTGTTGGCTTTAAAAAACCCTACTAGCAAAACAACATTTCTTCTTGTTGTTTTTCTTCTGGTTGTATGGTGTCTGTGATCAGATAGATCTTGTAAGGTTCATGATTAGAATTTTCCTATTTGCAACGTTATGTGAAGCCAATTCTGATAAGACAGTTTGGAGAAGAAATTGTCTGTTGAGAAGACAATTTTGTTCCGCAAATTCATATGTAGTGAAGCAACTTTCCATTAGAAGAAATGATTTTCAGTTGGCAGGAGGCCAAGTCAAGATTTACAGATGTGATTTTAATGAAGCTTTATTTGCATGACAAATGTTCCTATTTGAATATAACAGTGTACGCACAATTAAGCGTTTGCAGTTGTCTATATATTTGAATACTGTCAATCCACTCATCCTTACATTTGTAGCAGCCGAACTTTTAGAATAATTTAATTCTTAACCCAATTTTCACTCCTATGTAGATAATCCTTCAACTAAGTACTTTTGTGCTCCCAAATGAAACTGAGCTCTGTGATTTTCAATTGTCTTTTCTACAATTCTGCTTTTAAGTAGGTAAAGGAAACTTCAATAGATTGTATATTTAATGTTCATGTTTCTGTAGATTTCTCACATATATTAATCAGTAAATACAAGAAACTCATGAATGATTTAGAGAATTTCACATTGTCTCTTTAATTCAGTGGAGTATATAAATCTTTAATTGTAGTGCCATTTACTTATTGTATAAATAAGCTGGCTCATTTAA
This sequence comes from Octodon degus, assembly GCF_000260255.1. NCBI lineage: Eukaryota > Metazoa > Chordata > Mammalia > Rodentia > Octodontidae > Octodon > Octodon degus. The sequence continues at coordinate 1,427,717 of NW_004524735.1, read as the reverse complement.
TTGTATGAGATTAAACTGACTTCTTTCAGATATTCTTTGATAGTTCAGAACAGTGAAGAAGGCAGCTCATTTATTTTATTTACAAAAGTACTTTAGATCTATAGTGAAAGTCACAATATTTACATATTAGAAAATGGTTCAAAAGTTTGTGCAATGATATAGTTTGGATTTTTAACTAATGCATGGTATTTTACTTAATATAAGAACTTTCTAACATTGCAGCTACATAAGAATTTATTTTTATAAAGGTTCGATTTCAGAATTGAAAAACACATAAAACTATTTTCCTGTACTACTTTCACACCTTTATCAAATGATGGGAGCTCAATAAATCATGCTTTAGGGGCCAGGGATATAGCTCAGTGGCACAAGTATTTACCTGAGATGAATGAGGTTCTGTGTTCAATTCTCCATACCAAGAAAAAGAAAATAAAGAAACATTAATTATGCTTTTAATAAGTACGAGTGTTACCTCTGAAGTATCCTTCTGTCCTCAATTATTTTGTTTCTCTATTCTGAAAATAAACATATGAGAGTCCCTGGATGGATGCCAAACTGCTACATCAAACATGTCTATTTAGCTTTGAGAGGGAACAAACAACCACATAAAAATAAGAAACTATTAGTAACACAGTCTTAGGAAATAATGTTAGGCTGAGTAAAGTCCCACAGTTAAGGTATAATTACAAATCCAAAGAAGAAACATGAAAATCTTGAATCTTTAAAGAGCATGTTAAT
>NW_004524735.1:1413623-1426879 GCF_000260255.1 Octodon degus | reverse complement strand
GTTGGACAATATGTGCACCAATTGAGCTTAATATTTATGCCTTCCTCTTTCTATATCATCAGAATTCTACCAGAAATAATACTTGGTAAAATTAGGTGTTTTAATTGTGAAACTACTCAGCATGTTCTTTTTGTTGTTGTTGTTCTTTATTTAGTACAGAGTGTATAGGGTCTCACTACACAGATCGGACTCACAGTGACCCTCCAGTTTTCAGCCTCTTCACCCCTAGGATTACTGGCATATGCCACCATGCCCAGTCTCAGTGTCTGGCTTAGCAAACCCGGGGACAGGACCAGGACAGCACGTGATTCTGGGGATCAAACTCCTGAATTGTATATTTAGAAATGTCCTCCTATTAATTTACATTTGCTCACTTTAATTATCCAAAGTCTTTGACTAACAGCAAATATGCTTTTGCTTTTATTCATGTGTTTCATTTTATAAGCTTTCCATTTGTGTCACTTAAGTGGATTAATGTTTAGTATAATTTTCACAGAAAAAAAAATTCTGTCTTTAAAAAATTTAAATATGCCATAGTACATTTTTCTAAATACTTGAATTCATTAAATTATCTTTTTTCTTTTTTTTTTCCAGAACCGGGGATTGAATTCAGGCCCTTGCGCTTGCCAGGGAAGCACTTATTCCACTGAGCCATCTCCCTAGCCCCAAGAAATAAGGTGTTTGGTTTTTTTTTTGTTTGTTTGTTTGTTTGTTTGTTTTGTTTTTCTTTCTCAGAATGCCTTCAGGGCAGGTTTGGCTGGCTTGAGTTGTGGGGATCAAACCACAGCAACCTGAGCCTGACTGCTTCATTGAAGCAGCCACTTAAAGAACTGAGCTAAGGGGCAGGCCCCCTCATTAAATTATCTTACCATGTAAGATTTTTCTTCAAATTAGTCTCAATGGCTGATCAACATTTATTTGAATGTTTAACAGAATGTCTATTAGCAACATTGATTAAAAAGTTCAAATGTATTTAATTTTCTTTAGCTTTCTCTTACATTTTTGAAGGCTCTTATATTCAGGTAAGACTGTTAAGTAAGATTTTATTCCAACTGTTCATAATTATATTTTTCCAAAACAAATTTAATTTTGACAAGCTAAGAAAAACACAATATGAAGGTAAAGCATGTGTAAGATCAAACTAAAATGGCTTCTTTTGTTTGAAACAACTTGAATATGGAAATATAAAAGCTCACTTTAGACCCTCAAATACTTTTTGCCACCAAGCAGCACACGGAATTACTTAAAATTATGAGTTTTAAAATAAAACTTCCTTAGAGCCCTTCTTAAGCATCTCTCCACATTTGTTTTCAAATGAAGCCTTAGTATTCATTATGAAAAAAGGAAATAGAACTCATTTTCATTATGAAAAAAGGAAATAGACTAGTTTTCCAGTGAACACAATGGCTGAAACCTATGACTTAAGGGATCAGTGTTTTGTTTTGTTATGTCCCACCCTCACCCGCCCTGCTTCATCTCACACTACCTCATTTGGGAGTCACATTTCAGAGGATTCCACTGCAGGAAGGATGTTGTGGAAGGACCTGCCTTGGGGGGAGGTTGCTCAACCAGTGCCATCCCTAAACTTGAGTGAGAAGACAGTTGCCCGGAAGAACACACTCTTTCAGGCCGGGCTTCCAGTGATCTAGTCTGACCAGGTCCCCGTCCTGGGAGCACAGTCAGTGCCTGCCTCATCAGCCGGAACCCACTGATGAATACAGTGGTGTCTTGGCTGTCAAACTCGAATTGTTCCAGATTTGTGGTTCAACATGAAAACATCCAAGATCTAAACCTACTTTCCTAATAAAAATAATAGAACATCAAGTTCTATTGGTTTTTAAATTCTGGAAATTACACTTACAAATTCATTTTTACAGGACTAATAGATTTCACAATGATTTTTTTGAATTCTATCATGGTTCTTCCAGTTTTTCTCTTGGATTTACTACTGCATCAGTAGCTTTCTTTGGAGTTGTCCTTAAAGTATCTTATGCAAGTAAAGTAAGTGCAAGGATAAGAGAAGAAGAAAAAAAAGAAAGAAAGAATAAGAAAAAACACAGTGCAGATGGTGAAAAAGAAGAAGCACAAGCACTATATGTCACCTGGGCAAGAGTGATGTCCCTGATGTCCAAGGTGAGACAGGGAGACTCACTCCCTGCAGACAGGATTTTTAGTTCAGTTTTGGTTTGAGGAATCAGCAAAGTTACAAACACAGAGCAAATAGTTTTTTTGTTTTGTTTTGTTTTCTTTTCTTTTCCAGCTTTGCTAATCCAGTATCAAAAAGTTCAGTCTTGGAGCTGTTAGACAACTGAGGTCTCCCTGTACAGTACTGTCATGTGATCAGAACATGTATCAACACATGGAGCACTCATAGGACATCTGGATCTAAGCAGTGACATAAATCATGGCTCATCTGCCCATTTCCTTCTATTCCACAGAAATATTTTCAACTATTTTGAAACTGCATATGATATCCTCAGCAAAAATTTTCAACTTTATAATTATTTGAATGAATTTATAAGTCTTTCTAGTAGTAGTAAACATTTTCCCAGTAAACTATTATAATCTCCAGAATATATTGAATTAGATATTATAGAGTCTAAAATATATAGGAATATGGATTTGGATTAATACCCAATCAAGTAATAGTATTCAGAATTACAGTGTCTTTTGATTGTTCTCTGAGGAAAAGATACAGAATTGATTAGTGTGTCAGAGATGGCCTAAAAGTGACATAAAGTGAAGAGCCATGAATTAGGTGCCTCAACCAATGGGATTTTTTCTTTTATATTTCTGGAGAATAAAAATCAAGATAAAAGTTTCATCAGCTTCACTTTGTCCTTTCATCTCTTTCCTTGTATTGCAGGTGTAGAGCTCCTTTCTGTATCCTCTCAGGCCTACTGTGAACACACTAATTCACAGTACTTTTCCTCTTGTTATAAGAATGGCAGCCATAGTCATATTGGTTTAAGGCTTCACCCTTTATGACTTCATTTAACCTTAATTAACCCTCTATGATCCTTTTTGTAAGGATATACATCTTGGGATATAATAGATTCATTAAAAAACAAACAGTTTCAAGTCTTGGTGACAGGCATGTGTAGTGGATATGGTAAAGACAATTAATTTGATTCAGCATAAAGTTCAAGATTTCTTCAAGGTAGAAAAAAGTAGGACAAAATCTGCAGTTGTTCTAAACAAAGTATTGGTGAAATTTAGTGATTATTATTCCTAACTGGAATTTCAACCTCCTCTTCCAACAAATAAGGAATTAGAGGAGACCTAAACTTTGGATTTGTCCATTTATCTATCCAGTGAGAACACTCAGCAAGATGATACCAGTTCTAGGACAAGAGCCCAGATTGCTAAATTTTCAGATTCTTAGCTGAATTCCTATGAATAATCCAAATACTTTTTCTTGAAAAGAAGTTGACTTTTAGGTCATTTAAATTTGAAGACCTATGTGTTTGAGCCCATTTTGTGTTGCTAAAACAGAATACTACAGACTAAGGAACTGATAGAGAATGCAGGTTTTTCTGGTTCACAGTTCTGAAGGTTGAAAAGCTGAATGCTTAAGAAAGGTATCTGGGGCTGGAGAGATAGCTCAGCCATCTAAAGCACCTGCTTAGGCAAGCCTACACAAGCACACAGGGACCACTGTTCTGGCACCACGTGCAGACTCAGGCCCACCTCCAGGGTGGGGTGAGCCAGCCACACGCACAAAAAAAGGAAGGCATCTGGTAAGAAAGAACCCAATGCCATGTTGGAAGGGCAAAAGCAAGCTAACTTCTGAAGAAGAGAGATGGACATGGCTGGACTCACTTCACAACAACTCACTCTTTTGAGTAACAACACATTCCTGGGTGTGGAAGGGAGCGTAAATTCCTGTAAACATTTATTGAACACTTAAAAGCCCCAGCTCCCAAGAACACAGCATGGCAATCCAGTTCCACAGTGAGCAACAGAAAGGAGAAACGGTATTCAAGTCCCAACACCAGGGCATGAAAAGGACGTTTGAAGCAATCAGGAATGATTAAGCTGCAGAAAAATCTTTAAAGGGATCATTACGTTTGTCATCTAATATTGGATAATTTGATCTAAGGATAAGGAATGTGCCCTGTTATGTATTGTCCGGGGCAAGGAAATCAGAACATTTGATGAAAGCCATTGGGAGTTATAAGGAAATGTTCCTGTAATTATAGTTATCCATCCTGTTAATGCAACACATTATGAGAGTGACATTTCAGCCGTGCAGGGATGTCAGTGAGTGGGACAGCTGCCTGTAGACTCGAATCACACAGTGGGAAGTTGAACATCAGGCTTCAGAACACCAGGATTTTTAAAGTATATTAAATCACTGTAATGGAATAGTATAAAATAAAGAAATTCTTTGTAGTTAAATTTGATACCTATGGAAGTCACAGAGTATATTTATTGACACCAACAAATACAGCACTCATTTTGTTCAGTAACACTGTATTTTATATTATCAGACCATAATTAAGAATTGAAAGTCTCAATTTGTACTAAGAATCATTTCCCACATTCCAAAATCTTCTCTGAAACTTAATAAAATATTAAAAGAACATCATTATGGTTTTTTATCTTTATGTATGGAAATAAAACTGAGAGCCTATATGGTTGTGCTTAGAGCTGAGTGTTTTGATTTAAAATAATTCATAAATTTAAGATATATTTTAGACACACTATATTTTAAAAATGTTTTAATTATCAAACTTACTTTCCTTACCAAACAAAGCAGTATACACAAAGCAATTAGAACAACATTTGATTGTTGAGTTGCAAAATGTAATAAAGATATACAAACAATTACTGGTTTCTCTGCCCCAGCGAACCAAGCCCACATATTAGGAAAGAATTAGGAGGAAGGACCCAGATAACCCAACAGTCGATCGGAGGAGAAAGGCAAAGCAGAAGCGACAGTCAAGCCAAACCTGCACTCTTCACCTCCCCTGAAGCTGTCAGTGCAACTGGATCATTACCCAAGAAGAGTCTTACTACACTTGATCTGCAAATGCCCTCCAAATTGGCCTTAAACTCAGCTGTTGAAAAATAGAGAGCTGCCTGGTGCCAATGTTTCCGCTACTTTCTTTAATGTTTCAAATGTGTTAGACTTCTTTACTTCTTTTGAGTATCTAAAACAAAAACATTACGAAAATGTGTTATAGTGAAATAGGCTTTCTTTGTATTATTGGAGCCTAGAAGAAAATACAAAATAAGTTGTAGTCACTTTAAGATACTTGAAGTTCAACTTTGTTTAAAGGTTTAGGAATAAAAACTTATTGTAAGATAGGACTGGCCAAATAGCTCAGCAGATTAAAGTGCCTGCAAACAGCCTGAGGGGCCAGGAGTTCAGTCTCCGGGCCTGTCATGCTGGCCCCGCCCCAGGCCCGCTGAGATGGCAATTGAGACTGGGCGTGGTGGCACACCCCTGTAATCTCAGCTCTTGGGAGGCTGTAAACAGGCAGATCACTAGGAGTGAGTTTTAGTAGTGAGACCCTGAACATCCTGTAGACCCTTCTCTAAAATAGAAATTGATTAATTAATTCTAGGATAATGTATTATTATTAGAAGTTCACTGAGCAACTTGCACATGCAACTAGTATTTTTCCTGAATATCAATATTACATTGAAAAATGAAAGATGAGGTCATAAAATCTTATTGTCATAGTTTCTAACATAAGCAATACAATAATTGATTATATATATTCAAATCTCAAATTTTATGTTCAACTATTGTGTGGAAATTAATTAAACTACATAAATATAAGCTATACTGTGTAATTTCTTTACCTTTTATTTTACTTTAAAGAAGAATAAAACAGACATAAATATTACAAGCAAAGACAAAAAAATCAACATAAATCAATACAAATAGTGCAGGATTTCATAAGAATAGAAATTAACAATGATGCAAATTTTAACTTTGCCCAATCTTAAATACTAATGTCTATAATCTGAGCAACTACATTGAACACAGAAATGTGCAGTATAACAACCACTGTTGAATATCTTTCATCTTTTTTTTCCTGGTATTTTAAAAAATCTCTATCATTTTTAATGTCTCATCCATTATTTTTATGCTACCTTTAAAATAAATTTAAAATAATGAAAATGACAGAAAAATTAAGGTTTATTGAAAGGAAAAGTTAATGTCCAATTGGTCAATTAATCTTGCCTGCCTGTATCTGGTAATCTGAGCAACAAATTTGGCGACAATATGTAATATAACAACCATTGTTAATTTTCTACTTTTTGCCATTTACAATAGTTCCTTTAGTCTACTGAATGATATTTTCTTCTTTTCTCCTCTTTTGTTATTTGAATATGAGCTATGTAAATGTATATTTTTAACTTTTTTTAAAAATTAGTACAGGATCTTCAGGTTTTACAGGATTTCACTACACAAATTGGACTCATAGTGATCCTCCTGTTTTTAGCCTCCCAAGCACTGGGATTACAGGCAGGCACCACCATGCCCAGTCTCATTTGCAGTCTCAGTGTGCCTCGGGACCAGGGCCAGCAAGGCAGGCTGAGGATTGAACTCCCAGCCCTTGAGTCTGCCTAGGCAGGCACTTCAATCTGCTAAGCTATCTGCCTGGACCTAAATTTTTAATTCTAAGAGACAATTACAAAAGACATATTGGAATAGCAATGGAATACCCATCTTTGACAAAACTAAAGAAAAAATGGGTATAAATGAAGGACCATTTTGTAGTGAAAAAAATATGTCTGTATATACAAATAGGATAGATATAGAGCTACTTTCTCTTAGATCAAGGAGAAGAAAGATTTGTACTAATCGTGTTTAGAAGAGATTTCATATCTGCATTTGTACTATGAATAACTACTAAGAAGACAACAATATGCAATGTATTAATTATTGCAACTGTCCTAATAACCTGTTTTGAAACTGTGTCTTTGCTATTTCTTTCTCAATAAAATTAATTTTAAAAATACAAAAGGTAAAGGATATTGTTTTACATATCTCTGATCAATATACGTGAAACTTGAATGGCATATATGAGTATGAGAATACCATTCATAGAGATTTGCCTGTGTCTGTGTGCCTGTAAGTATGGTGAAATCAGGCTAATAGATTTATAAGAAGAACAATTACTCTGCTGGTGCCGCGTGCATTTAAGTGAATTTGTAATAATTCAGAGTTGCCTTGAAGCAGTAAGTGGGAAATAACCATTGCTTCCCTGGGAATTTATTGGGCAAGAGAGACACAACAAAACAAAACATAAAGGTAATGAGTTGAAGATCATGCTGCTCATTAGTGGATTTAATAGCCTCAGTTATAAATACTCTAAATGATGACATTCCTCAAAGCAAAGTACTTTCAGGGTCAAAATCTATTTCAAGGTGTTTAATAGGATTACATTTAATTTATGGCCTTTTAAAACTGCTCAATAGCAACAAGAAAAGCTGTTACTTGCTATTATCCCAACTACCAATTTCATTGAGTCCTAATGAAAACAAAATTTCCTTAGTATGGATCCTTTTCCATATTTACTTTACTAATAGTAGGAGTTGATTTAGTATATGTAGGAATTGTAGCACTTTATTAATGAAACAAGAACCAGGCACAGTGGATATACTATCCCTTAGGGTTTCTCTGGGTTTTTGTTTTCTTATTTTTTAAAGAGAGTACAAAATAGTATTAAAACAGAAAAATTACAAGTGATACAAAATTTCTCTTGTCTGAATAATATGAATTTCACAGTATGTGTTGTAATGCATAGTGTTTTCTTCCAACCAGTTATTCATATTACCAGATATATACATGTAAAATTGGGAGAAGAAAGAAAAAAAAAAAGAAATTAAGAGGAGTAAAAGGTCAAAGAATTGAAAAAAAGTAGACAAAATAAATCCAGTTTTAACTGCTCCTTTCTATAGACCAGCAGAAATCCACAGTATAGTTGTCCAGTTCAGCTTGCTTCCATACATAGATGTATCTGTTTCCCTCACTACCTCTACATCTCTTCTCCTCAAGTAGAGAAGAAAGTTTGTTTAAATCATGGGGAAGGGGCTTGGGAGATATTTCAGTAGAATAAACACTTGCCTGGCAAGCGCAAAGTCCTGAATTCAATCACCTGTAACACACATACATAAAAAAAAAAAAAAAAAATTCTGGGGCCAGAGATGGTCCAGTAGAATAAATGCTTCCCTGGCAAGTGCAAGGGTCTGAGTTCAATCCCAAGTTCCGCAAAAAGATGAATATATAAAATAAAAATTAAAAAAGTTGTGGAGAAGTCACAATGCACACTCTTCTGTGAAATCCAGCACAAGTGTATTGTAATTATGCCTTTCTACTTTACAGGAGGAAAACTGAACACTTATGCTAGTAAATTGCATAGCAGACTACTTTATGGTATATTATAATTCTGTTTTGTTTTGAAAGACTGCAAGTGCAGGATGTAAGTCTACTAGCTCCAATGCCCCAAGCTATGATACTGGAAATGACTACAGTAATTACTACATTTTTAAAAAATGGATATATTGATCCAGGGAGATAGCTCAGTAGAATAATCGCTTGCCTGCCAAGTGCAATGTCCATATAAAAGGCCGGCGGTATAACTCAGCAGACTAAGAGCTTGCTTAAGTAAGAGCAGGGGCCAGGGTTCCATGCCTGGCTGGCACCGCATGCCGTGCTGGCCCCACCCCAGGCACGCTGAGCCCGCAATGGAGTCACGGCATGGTGGCGCACACCTGTAATCCCACCACTAGGGAGACACAAATCAGGAAGATCACTGTAAGTCTGAGCTGCGTTGTGAGACCGTGCACCAAAAAGAGAATATATTTTAATTTGTAGAACCATTTCATATATGACTACATTCCTTGATTTGCTTCAAAACTGTGCTATAAAAATATTATTCCTGCCATTTTAAATGAAAAAGTTAACACAGAAGCTCACCTGGCCATAGTCACTCATCTGGTAGTGTAATATTCATTCATTGATTCCCAACTCCAGCACATACCACGGAATTGCAATTGTTGGTGTCTAACGTCACATATAACCGAAGAAAATCACAATGTCACCTGATCCATTAAGGCAGTATATGCAAATAAATTATATCTATCTTAAATATAGAACATAAACTTATTGTCATTAATTATTAAACTTATTGTTATTATTGCTATTAAGGAATCATTATCTTAAGAAAGTTGATATCATCTTAGCTGATGCAGCTGTCTGTGTGACTAGCTTTCTACACTTCTCTTGACACAAGTTCCTCTTCCTATGGGTCACAGAGACCTTTTTCAATGCTGCGCCATAAATCAATATTATTCTCCTAGGATTTCTGTGTCCACAGTATATGACCGCTGACCCATTGTTAATAACCTAAGGTCTTTGAAAAATCGTTCCTTTCTTACTATGCTGACTGGAAATCTTAGTTACTTTTCATTTTTTGTCTTTTACTGTTTATTAATTCCTTCATCTGTTTATGGTGTCCTTCTCTAATTTTGAGTTTCTTTCCACTTGTACTCTAATAATTTCCTCAAGTTTTTTGGTCTGTATGATGAAATTAACATATTTTCGTCTTTGACTTTCAAAGCCTGAAGTTCTTCTTCACCCTTTATTTTTCCATCATCTGCATTCTCACCAACTCATTTCAATGTCTGTTTTCTCTCCTGTTCTTCCGTTCACAACACCCTAGAACAGTGTGCCCTCTGATTTCTTTTTTTCTTTTCTTTACTTTCTGTGTGTGTGTGTGTGTGTGTGTGTGTGTGTGTGTGTGTGCATGTGTTTGAAGTAGGGTCTCGCTATGCATTTCAGGCTGGCCTGGAGCTCACTTTGTAGCTCACTCTGGTCTTAAACTTACAATGATCCTCCTGCCTCAGCCTCCTGAATTCTGGGATTACAGGCATGCATCACTGCACCTGGCCCTTTCTGACTTCTTGTCAGTCATCAACCCAACATGATTTTGCTTCTCCTTTCTACATATCCAGTAACTTCCCTGTTGCCAAATCCAACTGACAGCAGACCAGTCTTGCTCATCTGTGACTTTTTCCTGAGCCTGCTCTACTGGATACCCTAGCTTTATATCTGTGGGTCATTTTTATTTCCATAACACTCTTTCCTAACTGCCTCATTTCTCTCCCTCTTCTGTTTGGGTCACTTCTGAGGTCTTTTTCATTCTTCTGTCTTCTTGGTTTCTATTCACAGTGAATTTCTTACAGACTCTACATTTTCTCACTCTTCCTATTTTCTGAATTTCCCTCTTTCTCTAGATGGTAATACTGAGATATTGATGATTCTCAAACATTTAGCTCAGGTCCAAAGTTCCTCTCCAAGCTTCACAATCACATATTCAGCACACTTCTAGATATTCACTTAAACTACAGAAGCAACTGTCCTAATTACTACAAAATAGAAGTACTTAGTCACCTTCACTGAGCTGATGACACTTCACCATAGTAGGCATTACCAGTGTTTACCATATTTTCAACTGGGCAGATATATTTGAACCTTTGATCTCTTTCAGCAATCAATCAATCGGTGTGATTGATTGTCCCTTTTCACCTGTCATATTCAGATCCGAATCATCTGGGCTTCTCCATGACTTAGTGGTGCACTGCATTCAAGAGGCCCAATAGATTCACATTAGGCCATACAACAATGCGAGGAACATTACTTACTTCCATGCCATTGTTGGGAATAGGGAGTTTGATGTGAGCAAAGCAAGTATTGCTAAAGCTAGGCCACTCTTAAAATATTTAATGAACTAAGTCAAAAAATTGAAAGCAAGCAATGAACATTTTCTTGTGCTACAGATGCAGTGTTCATGGGCCCACTGCATAGAATTTGCAAAATTATGCTTTAATCAAATCAAACCTTCCTTGAAATTACAAATTCTATTCTTCTAACCATTGTCCTAGATAATTCCCCATGTCTACTCTTTTTTTATTTTCTCTGTTGTAATTAATCTAGACAAGGCTACAAAGTAATTGAATGAGAAGTGTCCAATATCTACATCCCAATGGTACAAATTATAAAACACTACACTTCGCATTAAACAGTCTGAAGACTGTTTCTAGCATAAAGAAAGAAATTAATAAAGTATTCAGCTAATTATGGATGATTAAAAGTCAAAACTTATTTATTAAGTCATCTTTGGAGCAACAGTTATAATATGAAAGAATTCAATTCTGCATGTTTGGTAAATATATAGAGGACAGAAAAGCAATCACCTGCAATGTCTTCTAGAACTAACATGTTGTCTACAGGTATTACTCTTTAAGTTGCATAGTAAAGTAACAGTGAATAACAGCAGACTGAGTATAAATACTTGCAAATCAACTCAACAAAGGAATTGTAATAAAGTAATGAGGTCTGCGCATTTCCTAAGTGCCAAAACTTGGTAAGAAAAGGAAATGATGTCACTCTAGTGTGTGCCACTCATTATGTCTACTTACAGCGTACATCTGAGAAATGATTTGCTGGCTCTATCTGAAGACCCTGTGTACTGTATCATTGAGTTTCCCATCTCTGTGAGCCTAGCAGAAGCTCAAATTAAATAAGCTATGGAGAAGAATAGTGTGAGAACATTTTTATAGTGTTTTGTTTGATGTTCTTCACATAATATAATAGAAAAAAAACCAGTTATTCACTCTTTTGAAGAATTTAAGTAGAAACATTTTAATAATATGTGGATAACAATAAAGATACAATTTATTCATTGAGGAAAAACCCCCACATTAGCATAAACTGAATTTTTATTGGCAAATTGTATTATATTTTTATACATACAAATGACAGGGTATAATATATTATTCATTTAATACACTAGTAAATTTTATAAACAAATATTTTTATTGCACTTTATGTCTGTATTCAGGGTTAATTTTTTTCAGTAATTTTCTTTGATTGCAATTCTTTTTAGTAGAATAATCTGACCTCAGAATGAATCAGATACTATTCATTTTTTCTGGTTTCAATAAATTGTTATTATTTAAGGACTTCCTCAGTAAAGTCAGCTGGACTTGGAATTTTATTTTTTAGGAGCTCATTACAAATTTATTTTATTTAGAAGATATCACTGGTAGGGTGTGCCACTCACTGTGTCTACTCACAGTGCGCATCTGAGAAATGATTTGCTGGCTGTATCTGAAGACTCTGTGTACTGTATCATAGATACATGCACAGTAGATGTGGCAAATACAGGGAGGTTCAGGTCCTCAGTTCCTCTCAGAGTGGCATTTTATTGTGTCCTGACAGCTTAGCAGTCTTTCTCTAGTATGTGTGAGAATCACAGTAGAAGCTTATGCCAATTTGCAAGTTGCTGACATGTCCAATGATCTGCAATGCAGAGAGGTACAGAAGAATAAAGAAGAAAATACTTACGATTTAACTTTGTAGTATTCAAAATATATCCCCTGCCACCCAAAAATATGATCCACAAAATTAAAGAAAGGTTTATTTAGCTCTTGGGTACTGGAGGTTTCAGTCCATATTTGGCTGGCTCCAAGGCAGAGTGGCCCATGGCAGAGGGCAGCAGTTCATGGTGGCAGAAAACAGCAAAGAGCGAAGGTGAAAGGGAGGAGCAGGGCAGCAGCGGCAGAAGCAAGTCTCTCTCCTCCTTATACTGCCTTCAGCCTGTCTGCCCCAGCATTGGTGTAGCTCTCACACACATAATCCGAGCAGTATCCCAGCCTTGGAGCATGAATTAATCACAAACTCTAGAACCATGCCCCAATGACTAATGAGGTTTTGGAGGAACAACTACACACCAACCATGACATCCCCCAAAGTGTTCATTTAAAAGAACTAAAAATTGAAGAGCTAGAATAGTGAAGAATATCTTCAAAAATAGAGATTTCCTGGGTCTACAGAAAACAGCAAAAATCTCGATATTAATAAACATACTTCCTAAGGATTTTGTAAGTAGTAAAACCTTGCTACCCTGTAGTTTCATGTGTTATTTCTCCTAAGCACCTTTCTTCACGAACTGATTCTGTCCACCTTTACCTTCACCTCTTAAGATCTTCTAGCTTAAACTGTCACTAATCTTCATTATAAAGCTACACTGATAACATGTACAAATATTTTGGTAATAAAACTCTTGCCTTAAGGTTTGCGATGTGAATCAGTGAAAGGGCATTTGCCTAGAATTCACAAGGTCCTGCATTTGATCTGCAGAACAATAAACCAGATAAAAGTAAGGAAGAAAAGAAGAAATGAAAAAGGAAGGAAGGAAGGAAGGAAGGAAGGAAGGAAGGAAGGAAGG
>NW_004524735.1:1411471-1413263 GCF_000260255.1 Octodon degus | reverse complement strand
AGGAAGGAAGGAAGGAAGGAAGGAAGGAAGGAAGGAAGGAAGGAAGGGAAGAGGAGAACATACGAAGTGACAGAGGGAGGAAAACATTGTTTTTGGACTGATAATTACTGTGACATCCCCTATAGCTTGCTTGCTTTCTAATTGACATGAGAGAATCATCAAGTTAAGTGGAAAAAGCACTTCATTGTCCTTGACACAAAGAACAAACGTTTCCATACATTTTGCTGTGTTTTCTTATTGAATGAATTCTTTTTGTTACGGTATTGAAAGAGACCACTATGCATATAAAGAGAATTCATAATTTTTTCTTCACTTGCTGAACTGATAAATTTTAATGATACAGTTCATATGTAAATTTATTGAGAATTTATGAGGGGGTAAGACAACCGCACTGCTCTCTTGATGATGATAAGGGGGTTCACAACATCCAAGTCAAAAAATGTTTCAATAAAAATATGATGGAGAGATGGCTCCGTGGAATAAGTGCTTCCCTGGCAAGTGCCAGGGCCTGAGTTCAATCTCCAGTTCAAAAAACAAAAGGTGGTGTGGAGGGAAGAATATGAATTAAGACATGTACAGAAGAGTATTTTTAGAATCTTCTTAGATTCGTATATAGGTAAATAATTCTGGTGATTCACTGATCTGAGAACTGAAGAGAATACGCAAACCAGGAATGCAAAGGTCATTCACTTATTTACAGATTTATTTATTTATCAACTACCAAATTTGCATTTTCATCTTTTTCCACAACTTGGCTTTTAAAGCCATTTCTGTTTATGTGCCATTGAGGAGTCAGAAAGATCCTTTAAGTGACTGACTATCTTTCCAAGGTGAAAAAGTCCATTATGAGACAAGCTTAATTTTAAAATAGTGGTAAAATTCAACTTCCATTTTATTCTTTTAGTACTGCAGAGATGGATTTCAGGAACCTTGTGCTGTATGAGAAAATTACACACGCCAAAACTAGTTACAATGCTTTAATTATAGTGAAAGCAGCAGTTCCCCTTTTACGAGAACCACTCGAGGCATTTTATTTGCTCTGCTCAATTGCTTCCCCAGAGTGTTTCTGCAAGTTGGTGTTATCAATTCACTTTGCAAATGGTGAAACTGAGGCTGGGAGGCACTGCAGTTATAAATGGGAAGGTGGGAGGGCGTGGAGCAGACAGAAGCTAATTACGGATTTGAGGGGGATTACATATGCAGTTTCTGGTCTTTGATTCTAGGTGTCTTCAAAAATGGGTAATTAGGTTTCATCACAGTTTGATTGAAAAGAGATGTCAGTAGGAATTAAAAGCCTATTCAGAGATTTCCCCTCCAGGTCATACAAAGATCAATATTAGAAACAGATTGTGTGTTTGCATATTTCTCACTGAACATAGCCTTAAGTTTGGAGAGTAATTGATTTTGTTTTATCTTATTTTTTGAATTTTAAAATTTAAACTTATTGGTACAATCTGGGTATTCATAATGACCACATTCTTTGGGAAATTATATTCATACATGATATAACTGCATGTATTTAAAAATGAAATCTCACATTATAGCACCTACCATAGCACTTTCGCATTTACATTTTTTTTTTGCATTTAATACATGGCCTACAGGGTCTATAGAGTCTAGTGTTCTGCCTGTGTTCAGCCTCCCGAGAGCTGGGATTACAGGTTCTTGCCACCATGCCCCAGTCTTTTGCAACATATTTTTAAAACCAGATTTTATTGAAATCTCAGGATAATCCTATGATGTTATTACAGGTTAGGACATTGCTGGTATAAAAATGATTTGAACCAGAATG
>NW_004524735.1:1402379-1410742 GCF_000260255.1 Octodon degus | reverse complement strand
AAAAGAAAAAGATTCCACAAACAAAAATGTCAGATTAGTTTTAGGACTATCTACTGATGGCATATTAGAGTTAATTATCTTCTGAGAGCTTTATTAATGCTCTTCCTGATATGTCATGCTTCTGTTTGGAAAACATGAGCTACCTTTCTATCCAAGATTCATTGGAAGGGCGTGAGGAAAGTGGAAATTAAAGGAAAATAAATATTTAAGTCTAAGTGGAGATCTTAGGTCAATGTATACATTCTTTACCTAACTATCACTGGAAAATAGCTAGGTCATGTGTCTTGTAATGTAACATACTGTCTCAAAGAATACTTGCATAATCATCTAAATATCTACTGTGAAAGAAGATGTAAATCATCTTTGAATTAGCTGGCTTTTCCTCCAGTATAATGAAAATAATTTGTGCCACTGGTCATGATTATCATGAAAAAGACAATCTAACAAATTTTTTCAGAATGCAGAAATGCAACACAAATATGATCATTGAAATACAATGAAATTAAAGCAAATCATTCTGCTTGCCAAGGTTGCCAGGAAGAAATAGCTGAGGTCTGCAGAGGGGAAGCCCATAATGGCAAGGGAAGGAGCATTTCAATATTGGTGGAAACAGTGTTAGCCCTGAGTCAGAAGAGACCATGGACTCCACTGCTAATTGACGCTGGCCTTCGCACTTAAATCTTCAAGTAGCAAGACACTTAACCTCAAGAAAATAGCTTAATCTTTCTAAACATGTTTCTCCATTTGTACAAATAGAATTAAGGCATAACTTACAAATTTATCATGCAAAGAATTTAGGAAACCTTTCTGAAAGCCCTGCTTTGTGCATATTAATAGGCATTATTTGATAGGCATTATTTTCTATTTCTTTCTCCTTTTGCCCAATTGTAGTTTATATCAGAATATATTTTTAAGGAAAGTAAACTGCAAATGCACATTCTAAATAAAAAATTTAAGTTGCTAGAGTGGCTGGATTTTATTGTGTACATATACTTCTATTGTGGACATAACAAAAACACATGCAGATGAAATCATATGGTAGCTTTTATTTTTCCATTAAACTCATGGTGAATCTTTGACTTGGATAATTAATGAAAGTGATATGAAAAACCAGACTATGATAAAACTGTGATTAATGCCTGAGACAACTTTCTGTTGCTTGAAAAATAGCTTGTGTTCTCCTTTCCTCTTCCTTAGCCACAGGCCTTACATGTAGGGAGTAAGACAGTCAGATGGGACTGGAATGCCCTTCTTGGCATACAGAACACCACTCCTTTGAACCAGGCAGGTCCTACCCAGCACTGGTTGAGAATGTCAGCCCACCTGCTGCCTACTCCGTAAACTAAATTCATACTACAATAGCATGGGGGGATGAACCCACTTTATGTAAGCAATACAAACACCATTAGCTTCTATAACCCCATCACCTTCAAGGGGCAATTACAAGACAGGATATTTTTCAGAGAAGAACTTATGCATATTAATGCACAAGCAAATAAATATGTGCAATAAGGTAATATGCAGACTCCAACATACAAAGTTAAAAATAATTAACACAAGTTGTTTGGGCATAGTTAGCCTGCAATGTACCAGACAACACTGAAAGAAACAGAATAATGAGAAAAATGTGTGCATTTTTTTTCTTATGAGCATGATTACATTTCAGTTCAGCATTTAAAGTAATTAGTCTTACAAAAGTAGAGAATAGAAAGATGGCTGCATATGCAGGAATGAAAAAATGAAACACATTTAAGGAAAAGACACAAATTTTCTATTCTTCCTTTATTTAATTTGTATATCTTTACACTAATTACATGCCCAATAGTGTATGTTTATACTAATTGTAAGACACATTGTTTACATTCTGGGGGAAATAGGCGAAGACATCACATTTTGGATATTTCTGATATCTTTATTCCCTACCTTTCCTCTGCTGTTCTCTTCCATTTATATCTCTTTTCAGTCATCTCTCCATTTTTACTCTTAAATTATATTTTGGAAGCCTTATACAAAAGAAATCATGCAATAACTTTCTTTGACTTATTTTCCTTAATATTAGGGTCTCCAGTTTCAGCATTTTGTCTCCAAGTGATCTGATCCTATTTATCTTTATGGGTGAAGTAATGCCTCACTGCACCGCCGGAGCCCATGTTCTTCATCCTTTCAGCTGGTGGTAGGCGTGTACACTGGCTAAACATGCTGGCAACTGTGAAGTGCCCTGTTGGAAGCGTGGGTGTGGGTGTATCTCTACAGTTCGTGGACACTCAGGGAGGCTGCCATTCCTGGGGCAGCGAGTCAAGCCCCATGAGCTGGGCTACCTTCTTAGAATGACTTCATGAACTCCAGGTAGAATGGGAAGATCCAGTATATAAGAACACACACCAGGTGGCTACAGAACCAAAACTCTTCTGTTTGCATGTCACTTTCAATGAGCCTGCTTTGAGGAGCTCAGCCACCCATAGGGAGGCTTCTGAGGCAATGCAGAAGCAGCAGAATGTTTCCCCTTGCTTCACATTTGCTTAAACACTAGAGTTTTCTTCACTTCTGACCCTGCCTACGGCTTTCTGTATTGTTTCACTCACATGAATAAAATGGGATAGTCACATTACCTCATACTTTGAAAAGACAAAACAAGCCAACCAAAGCTGATGAAGTTACCTTTGTGGCACCCATAAGTTTACAGAAACAAAATTTTGAATATTTTTCTGAGTGAGTTATGTGAATCTAGCCTCTCCTCTCTATTTCTCTTTCTTCTTCTATGAACTTCAAGAATCATTTATCCATTAGCCATAATCAGCCATGGAAAGAGGCAAGCTGCTGACCTTGTGTGCATGTGTACCTCGTGGTGCTGAAAGGAAAGCGACTGGGGATGTGTGGTAATCGCTGAGCCTCTCTGGCTTTTCAATTGACTGGACAGAGCAAGGAACACAATGGCCACACATTCTTTTATTATAAACAACGAATTTTCAGACAATATCTTTTCAGCGATCAGCAGGCAAATTTTAGTGGATGCTTTGAGAGTTTAATAGATAATCTTGGGACATTATAGGTCCAAACACGAAAAGGAACATGGAGTTACCATTCCAGATGACAGATTCAGAACAATGATTACTTCTCTACCCTCGAGTATCCTTAAAGTTAAAAGTTGATCATATTAATTGTGAGAAAAACACACACTGGACTACTGATACAGTTGACTGAATAAAACTGTAAAACCTCTGAAGTTAATTTAGAGTTGGTAGATGGTGATGCAGAGTAAAGCAGCCTTCGCTGCAACCAGGCATGAAGCTGGGCTGCCTAAAGGCCATGCTGGGTACAACATCCTCTAATAGTCATAGAACCTGCGGCCGAAAAAGAGTTTCCTCTTTGCTTTTTGTATGTGAATTTATTTGTTTCAGATAGATAGATAGATAGATAGATAGATAGATAGATAGATAGATAGATAGATAGATGTGCTGAATGGAAAGTGATTGGGGATGTACAGTAATCGCTGAGCCTACGGCTTTTCAATTGACTGGACAGAGCAAGGAACACAATGGCCACACACTATCATTGGGATTCGACATTGTAAACAATGAATTTTCAGACAATACCTTTTCAGTGATCAGCACACAAATGTTAGTGGGGGCTTTGAGGGTCATCCTGTGCTGCTAGAAGACAACAGTGCAAATCTAACAAAAATAATATTAAAGAGGCTGGTGAGATAACTGAGCGAACTAAAGCACCTGCAAGCACAGGGATGGCAGCTCCATCCCGGCACCACATGCTGTGCCAGCCCCATGCTCAGGGTGGGCTGAGGCAGTCAGAGTCAGGGCGTGGTGGCGCACACCTGTAACCCCAGTGCTGGTGCGCTGGAAGCAGAAGGATCAGCATGAGTCCAGGCTGTGTACTGAGACACTGCAACAACCAAATACATTAAAATAAATGTGTGAATAAATAATACCAAGCCTCAAAAAAGAACTTTTTTTCTTTTCTCTTCTTTTTTGTTTTCTCCCCAGTACTGGGGATTGAACTAGGGACCTTGTTCTTGCTAGGCAGGCACTTATGTTGCTCAGCTACCTCTCCTGTCCAAAAAAGAATATTTTAAAAGAACATTCTTTTTTATTTTATTTTATTTTATTTTATTTGTATTTTAGGGAAGGGTCTACAGGGTATTCAGGCTTTCGCTACTAGATCAGACTAGTGATCTGCCTGTTTACAGCCTTCCAAGAACTGGGATTACAGGCACGTGCCACTATGCCCAGTCTCAATTGCCATCTTTGGAAGCGCTGGGCACAAGGATAGTACAACAGGCCTAAGGATTGAACCCCTCACCCCTGCACCTGCTTGCAGGAGTTTTAATCCACTGAGCTATTTGGCTGGCCCTTAAGAGAACACTTAAAAAACAATATTTTGCCTTTCCTAATATGTGACTGTCAATAAACCAATTCATTTTTGGTGTGAAGAAATTTGAATTCAATAAAAACTGTTTAGTGATGAATCTTTGCAGTGATAGAGTTTTATTTTCACTTCTATGTGTGGACACCAAGTGACTCTTGCAGACCTACGTCATGCTGTTATCAATGGGCTTGAATTTGGGTAATCTCGACAAAGCAAACACATCAGAGAAGAATAAATAATCAGAACTTCAGAGAAGTGAATGTTCCTTTACTTAGCTGCTTGTTCTCAGGCTCCAATTATTCTTCCACTTCTTGTTCCTGTCAAAATACACTTCATTGGTGATCTTCCCCGAGCTTTTTGCTAGAAAAGAAACAATATGCATAGTGCTTACCTTTCAAATTTTTATCCAAAAGAAACTCTATTAATAACATGCAGAGAGCTCAACCCATACAGAAATAATAAAGAGGAAGTTCTTATAATCAGAAGTCTCCTGGCAGAGTCGAGAAGGAACAAGGAAGCCAAACAGCAGGAATGGAAGGACTGATTGGAGAATGGACGACTACATGGGAAGCTTAGCAGAGCAGAAAGGACTGTGTGGATCACAGGCCACTGTGCAATGCTGAGCTATAGCTTCAGTGTGTGCAAGATGAAAATCTACTGGAGCATTTTGAGGGGAGAAGCACAGTTGAGGCTATTCAAAGCAGTCACAATAATGCTTGTTTGAATAGTAGACTTAGGTTATAACAGAATTGGAGGGAAAGACTATTGGGAAGCTCTGTTGGTATCTCAGGTAACTCTATTATGGACTAGACTGGACCTACAGGAAGAAGTAAGACTTTCCTACAATTAATTTGATGTGAAAAATAATAAAAAGGGGTGAAACCCCAAGATGACTGTAAGGTTTTTTTTTTTTTTTTTTTTTTTCGGAACCAGGGTTTGAACTCAGGCCCCTGCGCTTGCCAGGCAAATGCTTATTCTACTGAGCTATCTCCGCACTCCCCCAACTGTAAGGGTTTTGGCCTGGACTCTGATGATGTTGGAAATACTTTCTTTTACGGACTTGAATGTAAGTAAAAATTAATGTGAGGAAATGGAGTAGAGACTGGATACGAGCAGTTGTTCCAAGGCGTTGAGTTAGCAAGAAATATAGAGACAGTGGAGGGAAGTTCTTAAGGAAGTGACTTTATTTATTTTATTTTTCTTTCTTTCTTCTTTTTTTTTTTTTCCTGCTTGGGATCCAACTTGACTTTGTGCTTGCCAGACAGGTGCTTACGCCACTGAGCTATCTCCCCAGCCCAGAAGGTGACTTTAAAACATTGCACTGTCTGTATATGCTGCAGGCAGTGAATAAGTAGAAAGGAAAAACTGATGAAAGAATGGCTATATGCAAAAATTATTGAATTGGCTAAAATACTAAGAATAGTGCATAGTGAGGCATCTCCTTTGACCCACATTAAAAGTATCCTTGAAATTCAAGGAAAAAAGGGGAGGGGGGAGGAATCAGGGTGATAGCTCAGTAGAATAAGTGCTAGCCTGGAAAACACAAGGGCCTGAGTTCATCCCCAGTTCCACAGAAAGAAAGAAAGAAAGAAAGAAAGAAGAAAGAAAGAAAGAAAAAAAGAAAGAAAGAAAGAAAGAAAGAAGAAAGAAAGAAAGAAAGAAAGAAAGAAAGAAAGAAAGAAAGAAGAAAGAAAGAAAGAAAGAAAGAAAGAAAGAAAGAAAGAAAGAAAGAAAGAAAGAAAGAAAGAAATTCAAGGAAAAGGAGAACATGTGGGCAGAGCAGAGGTGCTTTATTAGGTCTGGTTGTGGAAATTGGGAGTTTTTGGTTTTCCACTAGGTATATTAGAAAAATGAGAAGGTGTGAGGTGAAAAATGATTATCTGGGAGACTTTCTGCTCAGTTAATTTCAGTAGAATTTATGAGTCTCACTGAAGACCCAAATGTTATAAATTTTAATTTGCGAATGATAATTAAGTTTGTATGTTTTCTGAAAACCTTGGAGAAAGAGGAGTAGGAGACCAGGGAGGATCTTAGCTTGGCAGTGTCCGCTGAGCTCTCGGACACAGGGAAAGGCAGCTGGGCAACACACATCAGGAGGAGATTTTTTTTAATATGTTGGAAAATATAAAACTACTGAAAATAAAAAGAGAAGAACATTGTGGGGGGATTAAAAAAAGGTAGAAGCGCATAAACCTAAAAGGATGAGAATTGAGAAGAACGGGCAAGAGCATTATTGCAAAGTGAAAGGACAGATGGGTCCAGTGATAATATTCACTTGTAGAACAACAGCCCAGAACACAGCGGTGCTAAAGTTGCCAACTTTTAGAGACAGTCAGATTCTGAAGGTGGAGCCACATGCAAGGGATTAGCCCCCCATAGGAAAAGGCACAGAGTACCCTTCCTCTGTGCCACATGGAGCAACAGCTTCACACAGCTCTCTCTGACCCAGGAAATTGGCTTTTTCCAGAGCCTCAGTCTCTGCATCTAGATCTTGGGTTCTGCAGCCAAAAGTCTGTAAGAAATAAACTTTTGTTTATTAATCCCTTCTGTAGAACTCTTTATAGCGGCATGGATGAACTAAGGCATTAAGTAAGTAGAATTATTGGAAAATGAGATTTTTAAAAATATGTTGGAAAATATAAAACTACCAGAAATAGAAAACAGAAGGGCAGTGTGGGGGTATTAAAAATGGTAGAAGCACATAAGCCTAAGAGGCTGTGAATTGAGGAGAAAGGGTAAGAGCATTATTGCAAAGAAAAATGACAGATGGTGTCCATTGACAAAGGGGGTAGCAGCTGGTGGAATTAAATTCAAAGGAAGAGGTCAAGGAAGAGAGAAGAATGGTGACGTGGAAACGTGAGGAAGGAGCAAGAGGGCAAGAGGCCTTTGGAGAGTGATGACAAAGACACCTCGCTATGCGTGCAGTACTCTACTTGTAACCGGCCTCTGCTGGGTAGAAAACTAAGGACAGATTCCAGTGAGACATTAGGATGGAGATGAATCTGCTGAGGACATATCATGAGTCTCAAGGGCACACAGAGGAATTGTTTGGATCATGAAGAGATAGGTTGAATAAACAAGAGCTTTTCTAGAGATTAGTGAGACAGAAGTATGTGCTCCTTGTGTAAGCATTCGTTTAAGTAGGATCAGTTCCCTCTGTTTTTAAGAGGACATCAGTGATGCTTTCTAACTATGGCCCCTCCCCGGAAGTGGATCCTTAAGGAGATTACAACAGTCATGGGCATAGTGTGGACAATGAGAAAAGAAAGTCTTGCTAAATTTTGCAGAGCCTTATGTGTTCTCTTTACAAACTTACAAAAAGTACTGGGAATGCCAATGTATTTCTCCAAGACAAAGTTATAATGCAGGTGGTATGCATATGCTTTTGTTCAATTTTTAAAACATTTCGATGAAGAATTTCAAGTATTCTTGTATTAGACAACAGATACTTTAAAGCATCATTGTCTATAACTATTTCAAAATAGTCCCCTGAAACATCAAAACGCTGAATGGTCAGGTTGATGTCTATCTTTGAGTCAGTTCAATTCAGAGTTTCTCAGACGGGAAAATTGTGAAACAGTTTCTTTTCCTACTTTATTTTTATTTTATTTATTTATTTATTTAGTATTTTTAGGGAAGAGTTTACAAGGTGTTCAGGGTCTCACTGCTAGATTGGACTTGTAGTGATCTTCCTGTTTACAACCTCCCAGGAGCTGGGATTATAGGCACACACCATCAGGCCCAGTCTCAATTGCAGTTTCAATGCACCCTTGGGGTGGGGCTGGCACAGCAGGCCCAGGGATCGAACCCCTGGCCCCTGAGCCTGATTGCAGGTGCTTTAATACACTGAGCTATTTGACCGGCCCGACTGAGCTATTTGGCTGGCCTGTCTTTTCCTGCTTTAATTCCTTCTCCTTTCCCATTATTTGAATCAGACTTAAATAAATAAGCTTAGATCTTTTTAAAGCTGTATTTCCAATATA
>NW_004524735.1:1400035-1401629 GCF_000260255.1 Octodon degus | reverse complement strand
TACAATGGAATGAAAATGGAGAATCAACTTAACAGACCTGTGGGATGAAATGAAAGCTTCCTTCTGAGGAAAATGTATAGCGGTAAATTCTCACATCAGGAAAACAGAATAAGCACAAGTATCTTACACTGTGACTCCAGCTCCTAGAAACAGAGAAGAGCAAGTTAAACCCAAAGCCACGAAAAGGAATGAAATTGTAAAGATCAGGGAAGATATCAGTACAATGGAGGTTAAAAAAATGCAAAGAACCAATGAACCAGAGTTGGTTCTTTCAGTGAATAAATAAAATTGATAAACCCCTAGCCAACCTTATCAAAAAAGGAAAGAAAAACTTCAAATTCATACAACAAGTAATTAAAAGGGTGAAAGCGCTACAGACCCTATGGAAACTCCGAAGATCATCAAGACCTATTTCAAAAATATTTACTCTCACAAAATGGAAAATACAGAAAAAAAATGGAAAGACTCTTAGATACATATGCATTATGAAAGCTGAGTCAAGAAGAACTGAAAATTATAAACGATCCAATATCAGTAAATGAAATTGAAAATGCAATAATTTTTTAAAAAAACTAGTAACAAAGAAAACTCCAGGTCCTGATGAATTCACAACTGTATTCTATAAGAAATTTAGAGAAGATTTAATGCCAACTCTTCTCAAACTTTTGATTTCAATAAAATCAAAAGGAAAGCATTTCTCATAAAGTCTTTCCTGGAGACAAGGATTCGAACACCAAAACCATAAAAAGACCCATGCAAAAGAGAACCTCAGGCCAATCTTCCTAATGAGCATAGATGCAAAGATCCTCAATCAAATACTAGCAAAGAGAATGAAGCAAATCATTATAAAATTATACATCGCAATCAAGCAGGATTCATCCCAATAATGCAGGGATGGTTCAATATATGCAAATACATAAATGTAATGAGCTACATCAACGGAGCCCAAAACAAAAATCACATGATTATCTAAACACATGGAGAAAATAAAGCATTTGACAATCCAACACCCATCAAAACTCTATGGAAATTGGAATGGAAGGTATTTACCTCAACCTGTTAAAAGCCATCTCTGACAAACCAACAGCGAACATTATACTAAATGGACAAAAACTTAAAAGCTTGCATTTTTAATTCATTTGTATTTTAGAGAAGGATCTACAGGGTATTCGAGATCTCACTACTAGATTGAAATTGTTAGTGACTGTCCTGTTTACAGCCTCCGAAGTGCTGGGACTACAGGCGCATGCCACCATCCCCAGTCTCAATCCCATCTCAGTGCTCCCAGGGGTGGGGCCCGCATGGCAGACCTGGGGATCAAACCCCTGGCCCCTAAGCCTGCTTACAGGGGCTTTAATTTGCTGAGCTGTTCTGCCAGCCCTCATCTTTCATTTTAAAATCAGGAACAATTTGATCCCTACAGTGCCATGCAGACCCCACCCCCAGGGCACTCTGAGTAGATTGAGACTGGGAGTGGTGGCACATGCCTCAAATCGAAGCATTTGGGAGGCTGAAAACAAGAGGATCACTATGAGTCTGATCTACATAGCTGACTGCCCTTCTGACAAAGCTCTTCTATCTACAATGTATAAAG
>NW_004524735.1:1393709-1399935 GCF_000260255.1 Octodon degus | reverse complement strand
TATATATATATATATTCAATTACCCAATCCAAAGATGAGCATCTTACATAAATATAGACTTCTCACATGAAGAAATACAAATAGCAAGTAAATATACGAAAAGACGTTCAACATCATTGGTCATTCGAGAAATGCAAATTAAACAATACTGAGAATCTATCTCACCCCAAAAGAATGGCTATCATCAAAAAGTCAGTCAATAACAAACGTTGGAAAGGCTGTGAGGAAGAAGGAGTCCTTCTGCGCTATTGGTAGGAGTAAAGACTGGTACAACCACTATGGAAATCAGTGTGGAGATTTCTCAGAAGGCTAGGATTTTAGGTCCCATTCAACGCTATTTTTCCCCTTTTGTAAATTTTTCCAAATGAACTGAAAACATCATGTCACAGTGAAATACATGCACCCATGTTTATAGCAGCCCAATTTGCCACACTCAAATCTTACAAAAAACTCAAATGTCCATTAACTGCTGAACAGATAAATAAGATATGGTACTTTTACACAATAAATCACTACTCTGCTATAAAAGAGATGCTCTCAAGGCTTTTTAAGTGTAAATGGATGCCACTAGGGTGCATACTCATAAATGAGATAAATCAGACCCACATTTGCAAACATTATATTATCTCACTAGTATAAGAACCATATAGGGTAAAAAAAAAAAAATCTGTAAGGAACAATAGATACTGGGAAAGGGAAAGAATCTTTTCCAAGAGTAGGAAAGACTAGGATGAGAAAAATGACAGGAGGGAGGGAGAAAGAGTTATACTTATGTATGTATGCAGGATGACTTGCTTAAGTTTTACTGCTGATTTTTGGTGGTATACAGAGAAGAGCAGTTGGGCTAGGGAGGTAGCTCAGAGGCATAAGCCTGCCTGATAAGTGCAAGGTGCTGAGTTCGATCCCCAGTACCTCCCCTACACAAAAAATAATAATATACTTCAGAGGAGAGCAGTTCATGTTTAATTTTTTTCTTGTCCTTTTTAATTTCTTATAAATTTTTAAAACAATTTTGTATGCTTATATCTGGTAATCTGTACAACTAATTCGAAATTATGCAATACTACAAACACTGTCAGATTCCTATTGCTTTGTTTGGTGCAGTTCTTCATTATTTCTATTTCTTTAATATTTTGTATTCTTTTTAGATAACATTAAAAAGAAAAGAAACTGAGAGCCTCTGACCAGACATTGGTAACAAATGTGGAGATGAACTAGACTTATATTATTTGACTGAAATATAAAACAATATCCATCATAGGTATATAATATTAAAAATTTAGTAGTTATTGAACCATTAGTTCAATAATTGAAACCAAGATATATTCAGAATTAAAGTGTGAAGGGCTGGCCAGATAGTTCAGTGGATTAAAGCGCCTGCTTAGGTAAATGCTGGGACCGGGGTTCAATTCCCAGGGTGCTGTGCCAGCACCTCCCCAAGATCATGCTGAGATGGGAAATGAGATTGGGAATGGTGGCACACACGTGTAATCACAGCCTTTGTGAGGCTGAAAATAGGAGAATCAAACAAGTCCAACCTATGTGGTAAGACCCTGTAGACCCTGTACTGAATAAATTAAATAACAACTTAAAATGAGGACTAGAAAAGAAGCAGCAGAGTGAACAGCTGTGGATGATGTGTGTGGGTAAACGCTGATGCCATACTCCAAGGTCGAGATGGGGCTGGTTCTCGCTTTCACCCCTCACTCCTCTTGCTTTCCATTTGCTGGTCTAACTGTATTAAACTGCTCAGTATTTGTCAGCTTACCATAGTCTTTCTTGGCCTGAAACTGTCATTGTTTTACCTTAAAACATTGCCTCTGTCTAATCTGCAAAAGCAGAACGCTGAAAGATTTTTTCCTATTATTAGGGATAGAGCGCTTATGTTCATTCTAATGTTTTTCTTTCATCATTTTCTAAAAAAATTAGTTAATAAGAAAGGAATGAAAAATGCATAAAATGCCAAAAAGATTGCAATGATGTAGAAACAGGTGTATTTGAAGAAGTTGTGAGTGTTTATACACCATCCAAAGTAAATGTGTCATAGAATTTTCACCACGACTCGTGAGCACATAAACAAGTTTGTCTGAAGCACTCAATATTAGAAACTTAACCGCACCACAGTAATTATACAGAATAATTCCAAGTGGAAATTACCTGAAGTAACTTTTCAAATGAAAAAACGTAAAATGCTTAATAATTATTTAGCAAACGGAATGTAAGCTACAAGCCTGAAGACCATAGAACCCTGTTGAGAGAAACAATAGCTCTAAGTAAAGGTATAACATTGTTGTGGTGCTGGTTCTCAGAGATTCAATTTAATCCAAATCAAAGCCCCAGCAGGATTCTACACAGAAACTTTTGAGTTGATTTTAAATTTTACAGTAGTCTGAGGGATGCGCTACAGCAGTACAGAGATCCAAAAAGCTAAGAAGAATCGTAGCACTTGAGAACTAAGATTTGCTCTCAAAAGTCAGTAAAAAGATAAATCATGACAATGTAGTTAGGGTGTAAGGTCATACATATTTATAAGTCAGAGGAAGAAAAAATCCTCTAAAAAGGCTACATATGCAAATTCTTGAGTGATTTCTGATGGAACTACCTAAGAAATATAACGGGAATATGTTTTATAAAATGTGGTAAAATTGCTAGAAGTTAATATGAAGAAAAAATAGTAGTTCATTAGTGTTTAACTACATACTTGAGGATATAATTAAAATTACAGTTCTACCTACAAAAAATAAAATTATACATTTTATAGAAGAAAAAACTAAATATTTGTGAAATTTCCAATTGCTCAGGTATCATGAACCTAACAGCAAAAATCTTATACATTACAATTTTAGAAAATTATTTTTCTCAGAACAGTATAAGGATATCAAGTATGCACTACAATTTGGGAACAAATATTCATTTGGTCTTTGTTTTTGTTTTCAGGCCAATAGCAGGTTGCTATGATTACTATAGCTTTGTTTTAAGCTTTTGTCCTGGAATAGGGCAAACACCGGAATCTAAGCTCTGACCATCCAAATTTGTTAAGCCACTTGCCATCAAAAAATTGAGAAATGAAAATATAAGCCCAAAAAATCCCACAGTGATGGAACAATAAATTTACCCACAGCTTATCCAAATTGTGAGGTAGCTAGTCCCCACCGAAGCACACACAACGCAGACAATTTGTAGAGGAGATAGAACAAAACCAAGAAATATGATACATAGACTCATCCTGGCTTTCGGTACAAAATGACCCTGGGATAAGGGACAGGCACTTTCTGCTTGCAACCTGAGGAATCTACAGCAACAAGTTGCTCTTAAAAGTCCTAAATAGGAAAGGCCCCTTTTAGTTTTTCAGTTACATTTTGATTATGTCTTGTAGTCGTAACAATTTTACATTCTTCATCAAAGTCGAAGTTGACTCTTTTTGCCTTTTATGTGTGCATGATTCCATATAAACTTTGAGGTGATTTTTCTAGTTCTATGAATAATGTTTTTGATTTTTTAAAATATGTGATTGAGCTAGATTCTCTAGATTGCTTTTAGTATAATGAACATTTCAACAATAATTCTTGTTGTCCATGAACAGGAGACAGGTTTCCATTTTTTGTGTCCTTTTTTTGATTTCTTTCATGAAAGGTTTGTATTTTTAATCCTAGAGCCTTTTTTTCTCCTTGGTCAAATTTATTCCTAAACATTATATTTATATTAGTAGTTGTTATAAGTGAGACTGTTTGTTTCATTCAAGTGACATCTGAAGTTAGGAGTCGGGGATCAGTTGGGCTTCAAGTGGAAATGAATACTCTGAAAGGAAGTTGAGCCCCATCTTTATTGCGGTGGTGGTCGCAGAGGGAGACACATCAGTGTAACTAACCATGTCATGGATTCTAGGCAGACTCAACTGGTTACACCTAATTGATTTCAGAAAAACATTTCACCAATTCTCAGATCATTTTTTGTGTTCAATGCAGCCAAATTATTCTTTGGACAACCATGATTTTATGGAAATGCCTACCTGGAAATTATAAGATGTGCCATTGCCTAGCATTGAAAAATTCTTATCCATTCATAATTATTACTGGCTACTCAATAAAGAGAAGGATACCCAACTCTAACCATCCACAGCCTCACACCTTTGTGGGGGGGGAGAAAAATCTCTAACATCTAATTGAACAATAGCCTGAAAACAAAAAGACTATATTGGATCATTTTGCTGAATTAATGCACCTACAATATTTAATTTGCAAAGGAATACCCATCTCTGACAAAACTAAACAAAAAATGGGGATACAAAGGAAGGACCATTTTATATCTGTATATACAAAATAGGATAGATATACAACTACTTTCTTTTAATTTAATGAGAAGAAAGATTTGTACTAATAGTGTTTGGACAGGCTATCATGTCTGCCCGTCTTGTACCATGAATAACCACTAGGAAGACAACAATATGCAATGTGTTAATTATTGAAACTGTCCCACAAATTTGTTTTGAAACTGTCTCATAGCTATTTGTTTCTCAATAAAATTAATAAAAAAGAGATAAAAAATAAAACAAAAAAGACTATTACATAAATGTGTAGTTTTCCACAAAAGAATACATTTAAATTTGCTGGCTTCTTGATTCACATCTATATCATTATAATTATGGGTACTAGGGTTACCAAAGTCAATAAATACTTGTTAATTGCCAAATGCATTTTTTTGTAACTGCCTGAGAGCAACCTGTGGCTTTTAAGAACAGTTTTTATAGGGTCAGTATCTCTGCTCCAAAGAGCTGCTAAGCATGACTTTTTATTAATAATTGATTTTCTTTTCATTTTCAAAGTTCTTGGGTAGAAGAAAGACTAATAAATCAGCAGCACCACAGGAACTGATCTTTTCACATGTTTAGCTGTGATCTGACATTCTCTTGGGTTCCTACTACATAACTATGTGTATATAAACATTTATATAATGTCTTATGTTTCTAAGAAATTTAACTAGAAAAGAAAAAAAAATCCTTCATACAAGACACCTAATTAATGACTTTGTATTCAGTTTGTACAGTGCTAAACATCTTCAAAACTATTCAGCACAAATAATTTTTTCATTTTCTTCAATCTCATAAAAGATTAAATGACAGAACTGCTTTCATTTTCTTAATTTCTCATGAAAAGCCATATATTTTATAGTACTTAAAATGGATATCATGTGGGGCATGCTGAGAAGGCAATTGAGACTGGGTGTGGTGGTGTGCGCCTGTCATCCCAGCTCTTGGGAGGCTGTAATCAGGCAGATCACTACAAGTCCAATTTACTAGTGAGACCCTGAACACCCCATAGACCCTCCCCTAAAATTAAATACACAAATAATAAAATGGAAATTATTAGACAATTATCAAGATTTATAAAGGTTTAAACTATCCATGTACTTCTTTATGCTAAAGTATTAAACACTTAAAGTGGGGTGTAGTCCAGTTTAAAGGCATTTCAGACATGCTTTCCATTTCAAGACCCTCCATTACCATAAATCAGTTCTGGCTTTCTGATAAGAAGCAGCAAAGTGAGAATTACATGTAGAAGAAATTCATCATGAAAAAAAAAAAAAAACACACACACTTTTCAGGGCGACAAGACAGAAAGACCTTGGAACCTAGAAGAACTGCACAGCAATATACTTGCTTGCCAATTTCAAAGAAGGGTCAAGGAGGAAGACTGGCTGAGCAGAGTCCCTTCCTGATGCAGTGTTGGTAGAAAGTTTAACCAACCTGGTGGAGACTTCCTGAGCCAGGGCTGACTGTCAGCAATTCACACTTCTTGCAGGAATCCACCTGACTTAGTATCTTCCTCATGCCCAGTCCTGAAGGACAGCCAGGAGAATGAGGGCTTGGTTCCAAGAGAGCATGGGCTTGACATCAGTGCCATCCAGGACTCGCGTGGGAATGCGCTGGATCTATCACAGATGGCTTGCATCAGTGCAGTTGGTCTGGAGCTCAAATAGTGCTCAGTTCCTGCCAGCACTCGGCTGAAGACCTGAAAATCGGTGACTTTCATGGTGGAGTTTCCAACTTTGAAGTCAATCATTCAATTATTCTCTCCTTTGTCTAGTTGTGGATGTGAAATATGACCTCCCTTTCATTACTCTTTTATTTTGCCTCCAAACAGGATGTACTGTAGTAACTTAAGTTTCTATTGATTAATCTCTCTCTCTCTCTCTCTCTCTCTCTCTCTCTCTCTCTCTCTCTCTCTCT
>NW_004524735.1:1375095-1393009 GCF_000260255.1 Octodon degus | reverse complement strand
TTTTTGTATTTTAAGGAAGGGTCTACAGGGTGTTCAGGGTGTCACTACTAGATTGGACTCACAGTGATCCGCCTGTTTACAGCCTCCCAAGAGCTGAGATTAGGACGTACAACACCACGCCCAGTCTCAATTGCCCTCTCAGCGTGCTCGGGGAGGGGCACAGCCGGCCAGGGGATCAAACCCCCGGCCCCTGCCTGTGCTTGCAACTGCTTTATTCAGCTGAGCTATTTGGCCGGCCCTCTTTCTTCTTTTTTATGAGAATAAAAATAGTTTAGAAAAGTAGAAATGATACAGAATTTCACTAAACAAATGATAGAAATTCAACAATGTTCGTTTTGTTGAAGTGGAAAAGTATTTTAAGTAAATCTTCATAATGACATATTTATATATTTGAACACAACAGGCAATGACTTATTTTAATTTTAGTTCATTTCCTCCTAATCCTGTACTCATGTTTCATAAATTTTGATCTAAGTTACTTTTTTAATATTTGCTTTGCAATTTAGTATTCTTTTACTCATAATAAAGATAACACATAAGATTAACTGTGTCACCAAAATATTACTACTATGGAAATACTACAAATCATGTGTATGCAGAGTTTCTGTAATATTTCATTTAAATTTTCCTTAATAACCTGTTTAATAGAATGTATTTAGCTCCAGAGCATTTTCACCATATGTTTCAAATTTTGGATAAAAAGAGAGGTAGTGCATTAAATATCACTGTGGCAGTAATTAAATGTGAATTAATTACTTTTCCTCGGGTAGCTAGTGGAGCTCCGGCTTTCTAATAAAGAAAGGTATATAATTATTGCATTTTAATATTATGCGTAGGAAAGCTCAGAAAAAAGATGCTGCTCTTTCTTTTGTCCTTTTCCTTGTTCCAGGTTTTCCTTCCCTTTGAATAGATTCTTTCCCTTTCACAGAATCTATTATGCCTTTCAGATTTTATTTATCCTGTGAGGTTCTTACACTAGCAAGATAATGTGATGTTTACACATGCTGGTCTGATTTATTTCACTTATGAGAAAAAAATAAAAAAAGAAGGAAGTGAAAACTTACGTTGATGGACACACACAGAACAGCTTGGATAGTTGTACTGCTGTTTTCTGCTGGTCTGCTGAAAAGAGCAGTTAATGCTGACATTTGCTTTCCTCCTTTCTCATTTTTTATAACTTTCTTTGGCCAATTTTGCATGCTTATACCTGGTAATCTGAACAGCTAATTTGAAGACAACAATGTGCACTGTACCAGCCTTTGTTGAATTCTTATCATTTTGTTTAGTGAAATTTTGCATCATTTCTGATGCTTTTCTTTTATTTTTTTTTATTCTCTTCTAAAAAATGTGCCACTCAAATTTTAGTATTTTAAAAACTTGTCCTTAACTTCTCAGAATTTATTAATCTCATTTGGAAAACCTTACTTTTGTCAGTCTGAAGTTTAAACGTGCAAATCAGAGGCTTTTGAGTGCAGTTTTGGTTCTTCACTCGCCACTTACTCAAGGTTCTTCCGGATGGTCCTGTGATGTCCTCTGTACATGTCCAAAGTCACAGAGAGACCACAGGCTCTCAGAAACACTCACAATATTTATGTCATTACGCATAACAGATTTTACTGAGAGATCTGTTTTCAGGATTACTTTTTATTTTAGAGGTTCTCAGTGTTAGAAGAACAAAGCTTTAATTTCGCAGGGCGTGTACAGGTCACCACATCATTTCTGGACACACTGCACCTCATCGCTCACACCGAGTGAGTCCACAAATCCACTGTCACGCACACATTACTGCGAGGAAGGATTTCACACAGCTCTTGATGTTTTGGTACACTGAGAGGACACATGCGAGGACAGTGCTGGAGAACAACTTCCTAAACAGCATCAAAGGAGAAGCAACATCTGTGCGTATTAAGTGACTTTTGATCACATCTTTTAGAAAATAGAGATGATTTTGTTAAATGGAAAGATGAACGCTTATATGCAGAATATTTTCTCAAAACTAAACAAAATAATAATTGAATAGAGAACCCTGAATTTGAGGTTTAAGTGAGATACTGAAAATATTTTAGTTTTTATGATAAATAAATTTTAACTCCCATAATGAGGCTACCTCATACAGTCCTACAGCTAGCATACACTTAATCATATGACTTCTACTGATGGAAGACTTATGATTGGGTAAATAACAAATCTATGTGCAGCTAGTAGAGATAGTCAAATATTTTCCAAGTGCATAGTGATTTTAATACACATTGCTTTAAAAATTAAAAAGAAATTGACTTTGTAATATTAGAATATCTTATAGAACTTAGGTCTCTCATAAAGTCCTATGATATTAGTTGGATAAACTGTCTTCCTAAAATGCCTACATGTATAAAATATTAATTAAATTTAATTATTAAGTCTCAAAAGTAAAGCCTTTTATGAAAGCAAGAAACTTAATCTTTTGATTAATTAGTAATGTTTTAATTAAATATCATAGTATTCCATTTTGGTGACCCATCTATATTTAATGATATTTTTAGTAATCCTGAGTTATGTTTATACTGTCATTAGTTTTTCCACTCTTTTGAACATAAAAATAAGCACATGCACTTTCTGCATTTGTTTGACTTGCTTTCTCACCCACATATAAACAATTTTTGTTGGTTTGGTTCATTTATACTGACTTTTTATTTTATATCTTTATGCATATATCGGTGGTGGTGCTAAGGCCTATGCACACTCAGTGCGGCTGCTACTACTGTGTTAGACACCCAGTTCCGCCCACACCAGTTTTCTCTCTATTACTTCTATTATCTGTAAGTTTTCTTCTTTCTTTCTTTCTTTCTTTCTTTCTTTCTTTCTTTCTTTCTTTCTTTCTTTCTTTCTTTCTCTTTCTTTCTTTCTGTACCAGGGATCAAAATCATGATTTTGTAATTGCCAGGCAGGCACTTATGTGGCTGAGCCTTCTCCCCAGCCTCTTTACTCTCTGTTGCTTAATATGCTTCACCAAACTCTTGAATTTTAAATTGTTACTGAAAAAATACTATATGTCAAACTTATTGTGGAATGCAACTATATCAAATGGAAACATTTTGAAACTTTTAATACCTTTCTTTTTTTTGGTATTTTTTTAGTATGGATCTACAGAGTCTACAGGGTCTTACTACACAGATTAGACTCATAGTGATCCACCTGTGTCAGCCTCCCAAGACCTGGGATCATAGGCAGGCACCACATACCCAGTCTTAGTCCCAGTCTCAGTGTGCCCTGGGGGTGGGGACAGCACGGCATGCTGGGGATCAAACCCCAGATGTGGCGTCTGCCTAAGCAGATGCTTTAGTCCACTGAGCTATTTGGCTGACTCTAAACCTGCTATTATGTTTGGGGAAAATCAGTACATAGTTGAGATACTTTGGTCTTATTCCTAAAATATTCCTCCTTAGTACTTTCCTAAGGACTTCCACTCAGTAGAAATTTATAAACATTCTCTCTACTGGGAGCCCTTTGCATTCTGTTGGACAGACCACTGCACACTGCCTGGTGCTAGGTAACACGCTCCATGCTCCTTCTGAGCAACTTTCTAAAGTTTTCCTTTAATGTTCAAGATTCACTGAGTCTGTTCTCCCTGTTGTCTCATATAACATTTGAAAAAAAAGTCCTTCTAGGAAGGGCACAAATTCCTTCCAGTTGTTTATGTAATTCAGATTAGAAGTCTACCCCTACTCTATTATCCCACCACAGATATTCTGGATGTGAACAAGCGTTTGACTAATTTCAAGATAAAGTTGAAAAATTATGTGCTTTCTTCTAATCTCAGTAAAATGATACCAAAGTAGCAATTAAAAAGCTTTCTGAAGAACATGCAAAACTTATATAAAGAGAATACAACAGTAGCAAAATTTTGCAGATAGCAGACAGGCTAAGCCTGACAACAGACTTGAAAACAGAAGAAGCTGAAGTCCTAAGAGCACAGTGGAAGGCTCTGGGAGACAGCTCAGCACGCAGTGCAAAGCCACCTGACCTGCAGGAGTTAGAGTGTCTTAGTTACTCTTCTCTCATTGCTGGGACAAATACCCAACACCCTGAATCAAGGAAAGAAAGGCCTGTTTAGCTCACAGTGGAGGTTTCAGTCCATACTCAGCTGGCTCCAAGGCAGAGTGGACATGGTACAGAGCACAGAGCAGAGGGCAAAAGCACCGAACAAAGGCAGCGGGAGCAGCCCTGGCAGCAAGCTAGGCTCTCTCCACTCCTTACGTTGTAGTGCAGATGACCTGCGCAGGGTCAGGGCACAGCAGTCACAGCTGTAATCTCAACATTGGATCACAAATCAATCCCAAACTCCAGAAGCCACCCATGGCTGCATGAGACTTGGTGGGTGGCAACTACACACACTATAACATCCAATCAGGACTTCTAATATCGGAAGTTGACAATGACTGAAAATGGGAGATTTTGAACACACTGAAAGTATATTATAAAGGGAAATAAGAACCTTAAGTGCGCATGCTGGGTGGTGGGTCTGTATGATAGTCTGGAAAATGCAATCCTTCTTCAGATAATTCATTGAACTGAAATATTTAGGGAAGCCACATGAGGTGTGCGTGCCTGCGATCTCAGCACACAGCAAGACTGAGGCCAGAGAACTGCACGTTTAGGCTCAGCTCGCCCAATGTAGGGAATTAGTGACTTTTTGTCTCAAAGTAAAAATGGGTTGGAGTTAGCTCAAGGTGAAGGATATGGGCTCAATCCTCATTACAGGGAGAGAAATTTGAGGAAAATGGGAGGTGTGCATCCTTCTACACTATTCCATAATTTGCAATCTTTCTGAATTGATACTGTTTTATTTAGTGATACCCTTTGAAAATGATTTAGTAAACTGCTTAATGCATACAATGAACTCTGAGGTGTTCCAATTCTTACATATCCACTATTCAAAACTGTACAATGAAGGAATTTTAATGGGGTTTTTCAAGCAAGATACAGTAGGCCTCAACTGCTACCGTGTTCTACCAGAAAGGGAAAGAGAAAGCGATGTGTATGGATTAGCTATCATTGTTCATTAATCATTTTACCTAAAGATCTCAAACAGTATTCATATAAGTCTTTTCTCAGAACATAGGGAAGGTTTGTCATTAAATTGCTGGGATCACAGAATCTGCTATCCACCTTAATCTCTTTTATAAAATTAAGTAGCAGCGGGCATTTTTAGAATTCTGACAGCAATGTTTGTCGCATTTTCCGAGGTTCATTTCCGTGACATATTCAGTCAGAAACTCTATCTTTCATCTCAGTGGAAGTAATGTTTGTGACCTGACAATACAAATTCCTTAAATATTAGGGGAAAACTTTAAATTTGTCATATATCTTTGTAGTTAATTGTCTCTTACCTGCAGAATATATTGTATCTTTACCAATGAAAAATCATCTTGCACTTCAAAATCTGAACCATTTTGGGAGCTTAGTTGTCTCCATTTTCTGTGATCTGTCAGGATACTGAACTTAAACAATGGCTCTGTTTATTTTTGTACCATTTTGCACTTGAAACAATGATCTCATGTTAGAAGGTGTCATTTTTTTTTTTTTTTAATGTTAGGGAAGGGTCTACAGGGTGTTCAGGGTCTCACTACTAGATTGGATTTGTAGTGATACGCCTGTGTACAGCTTCCCAAGAGCTGGGATTAAGGCGCGCACTTCCACTTCCAGTTTCCCTTCCCTTCTCACCGCGCCCCGCGATCGGGGCCAGCATGGCAGGCAGGCGGATCGAAAACTCGCAGGAGATTTAATCCTCTGAGCTCTTTGGCTGAGCCACACGATGGGTTTAATTCTAACTTTACATGATATCTTAAAGGTTTTTATGCCTTTGTCCTCTCCCAACATTATCTTTTTGATATTGAAGAATATTTAGATGAGTCATTCTTTTTGGTGGGACTGAGTAATCAGTAATTTTTTGAGTTAGTCTTTTCAAGGATTAGATTCAAATGACTTTCACACATAATATAGTCTATATCTTTTAATAAATTCTATTATAAATATTGCTTTAATGTATTTAAAACTTAAAAATGATACATACAGATCTGTGCCTTAGGCATTTATTTACCTGTTTTATTATTTGTGTTCACTTCTCTTTTTCTCTGGACAAATTGACAGTAAATTAGAAACAGTGTAGGTTTATGTGCACATTTTTTAATCTTTACTCAAAAACCTACAAGATTTTTTGAAAATAAGATATTAACTTTGATGTCTTAATTTTATCTAATACATACTAAGTGTTCAAGTTTTATTAATTATCCCAATAATTTTTATTGTACAGTTATTGTCCTCTCTCTCTGTCTCTCCCTGTCTCTGTCACAGTCTCTGTCTCTCTTTCTCTGTCTCTGTCCCTCTCTTTCTGTCTGCCTCTGACTCTGGTCTCTGTCTCTCTCTGTCTCTCTGTCTCTGTCTCTGTCTCTCTCTCTCTCTCTCTCTCTCTCTCTCTCTCTCTCTCTCT
Organism: Octodon degus; assembly: GCF_000260255.1. Taxonomy (NCBI): domain Eukaryota; kingdom Metazoa; phylum Chordata; class Mammalia; order Rodentia; family Octodontidae; genus Octodon; species Octodon degus. The sequence continues at coordinate 1,386,540 of NW_004524735.1, read as the reverse complement.
CATATCACTCTCCTTCAGGGATGGAGAAAATGTCATCAGGGGTGAGCAAAAATAGTAAATGAATTTTAAATCAAAAACAGTAAGAAATGAAATAGGCGACAGTCAGATGCAAAATTGTATCTTTTTTATTAATTGCTCACTTGTGCCGAAAGTTTTTCTCTTTCTCCATCTTGTAACAAAGCAGAGGCTTACAACACCATTCCCAGACCTGGCGATGAGGCTCTTCAGGGACATTATATCCCCCGTGCTTCCAGCAAGCCCACATCCAGCCTCTGTCTGGGGAGAAGCGGGCACATCTCTGTCCACCAGCTGTGCTCCCCTCTAGGAATGCTCTCCCCTGTGATGGACACTGTCATGCCTTTGGATCCTGCACCAGAGTGAAAAGAACAAGCATTCTTTCTTCTACCATCTGTAAGTCCTTTATTACTCTTCGTACAGTTTGCTGCTCCTAAATCTCTGCAGTGATAGGTCTAATTTCTTGCCTATCGAACATGAACTTCTTTTCACACAAGCTTGCTTTTAATTAAGCACTCTAGTTTTCATGGTTGAGGTATTTTGTCAATTATATTAAATAATGAATTTAATCCACTGTTGGAATTATATCCCAGAAGCACATCCTCTGTAGATTAGGGAGCTAATGAAGCTGACAAAATAATTGCAAATCTATTTATTATAACTTCATCTATGGTTATCTGTCCATTTTTTCTTCATTGGCTACTACATAAGAACTTTTTATATCTTTATGTAGAATCCATCTTTAAAAGATGAATTTTTGGTTGACATATTTCATTTCCTCTATGATGCTATTGTGTGCCACAGTAGGACTTCAGATTAAAACACAAACAACTATGATTCCTAAGAGCTCTTGGTGATATATAATAACCAGTTTAATAATATCTCAAGTGTGAACTCTTTTCCAGATTTTGTTAAAAAATCCTTTTCAGGTAGTCTTCATTTTTTTTATTTTCTTTTTTTCTGCCAAGAGCACGAGATAAAAGTGATTGCTATAAGATATTTTCTTAATCAGTGAAAATACAGATTCACAGTTTGCTACCCTCATTTTATGAATACTTGGAGTGATACTTTTCTTTATCATGGAATAAGGTATAAGTACACACTAATATTGCTAGACTTTATCATGTTTTTAACAAGAATCCACAATGTAGGCAGAAATAATTATAAAAGCTGAGGTCAGGTTCACAGTGAGGCAGTTTTCCACGTTTATTCTAGGAGGGAAGCAGGGGCTGGAGAGGGATGATGCCCTTGGTAGGCGTCCGACACGCAAGTGACACAGGAGCCTGTCTCAGCATGGGAGTCTGAATCAGCGTCAGCATGGGCAAGTGACAGGTAGTAACCCTCCTGGCTCTTCACAGTGGCTCTACCAGGAAATGATGTGGGACAGTTGCATCCACTGCAAGTCACGTGGACAGTGTTGACTCGTCCTCTAGGGAAGGGATATTTGGAGAGTGGCCTTCCTGTCTCCCAGTGCATCACGCTTATTTTACTAATGTTTGTTGATTTAATAAATGTAAATTACATTAATTACATGTTTTCGGTATAATTGTTGTGGGAGACTTTTCACTAGGTATCCCAGGCTGTCCTCAAACTCATAGCAATCATCCAGCCTCCACCTCACCGATTCTGGGATTACAGGTGTGGGCCACCTCACCCAGCCCATCTGTTCCTGATTAGCACTTCAAATCTAAGCAGGTCCACGTTCAAAAGCTGAACGTTTAAAAATGATCCAAAAGAAAAGAGTTAAAACTGATATTTCAAAGAATCATATGATGGATAAAAGACAAACACCCTGGTAAATATCTAGCTGAGAAAGTATAAGCTAATGATCTAATTACTTTGTACCTTTAAAATTAACTATGTTAAGATAATCTGCCATAGTTATGATTTTTTACCTTGAATTTTTTTTTCTTTTTTGTATTTTAGGGAGGGTCTACAGGGTGTTCAGGGTCTCAGTACTGGATTGGGCTCATAGTGATCTGCCTGCTTACAGCCTCCCAAGAGCTGGGATTACAAGTGTGCGCCACCACGCCCAGTCTCAATTGCCATCTCAGTGTGCCCCAGGGGCAGGGGTAGCAACGCAGGTCTGGGGATTGAACCCCTGGCTCCTGGGCCTGATTGCAGGCACTTTCAAACTCTGAGTTATTTGGCTGGCCCTGACCTTGAATATTGATTTTGAATTTACTACTCTTTTTATTTTATATTTTGTTACCTTTTAAAAAAAATGTACATAATACAGGGTTTTATTACACAGCTTGGACTCCTAGTGATCCTCCTGTTTTCAGTCTCCCCAGTGCTGGGATTGCAAGCTTGTGCCACCACACTCAGACTTGGTGACCAGCTCAGTGTGCCTGGCCTGTGGTGCTGGGAATCGAATCCTGATCCCTGCACTTGCCTAAGCAGGCATTTAGTCAGCTGAGCTATCTAGCCAGCCCTTATATCTTATTATCTTTAATTAACTTATTATATAATATAAAATATTTGACAAACATTTTCAACATAAATAAAGAAAATTAACTTCTCTTCTAAAGTTGAGAATCTTCACATTTATGTTTATTTTCTAACATATTCACTGCCAAGTTTTCCTCACAAGTAAGAACAATTTTGAAATAGTTGTTTCAAAATTGGTTCAATTTTGTGTTTATTTTGTATTTATGAGCAGTATTTAATATTTTGTTGAAATTACATGTATTAGAATTATTCTTCAGCCCAGTCAAATAGGTGCATACAATTCTGCACCATATTGTGCATCTACTTGTCAACACTGAATGAGCTTTCTATAGGATGTAAAAATTTATTTCAGCATTGTACATATTTTATTTGCAACATTTTGAATTAAAAAAAAGTGGGCCAGCTAGAGAGCTCAGAACACTAAAGTACTTGCTTAGGCACAGCGACCCGGGTTTGGTCCACGGAGTGCTGTGCCAGCCCTGCTCCTGGGGTGTGCTGAGAAGGTGACTGAGATTGGGTGTAGTGGCTCGCACCTGTAATCCCAGCACTTGGGAGGCTAAAAACAGGGGGATCATTATGAGTCCAATCTGTGTAGTGAGACCCTGTAGACCCTATACTAAATACATTAAAAATAGTTAATTAACTAGGAGCAAAATCAGTACCATTCAGGGTATAAGTTTTGCATTTTCTTCTATTATTTCCTTAAGATAAATTCCTAAGGTAAGATTACTGGATAATTTAAGAAAATCTTTTTGAGGAAGCAAGGATTATGTTCTATAATTACAAATTTGTGTAGCTCAGATATCTCAAATGTCTTCCTAGTAGTGGTAAATAAATGCAATTTCTCAATCTAAATGAGTAAACATATAATAACTTTAGAATTTGTTTTTTTCCCCTGAAATATTTTATTTTTTTCCAGATTTGGATATTTTAAAAGAATTTTCACAATAAGCTTTAAAAATTGCTAAGCAACAAAATTGCATGTTTTTTTAAGTGGACAATAAGATTTCTGTAGCATTGTAATTCTATGTTGTTAGTGACACATTTGAATAAAGCAAGAACTAGAAAATAGGGACAGAAGGTCCCTAGTGTGGGTCAGTGGTAGAGCACATGTCTAACCTGATCAAGGCCTTGAGTTCAGTTCCCACTACCACTTCAGGAATGGAGAATTAACAGCTCCCACTTTGTTCTTTCCTTTTCCTGTCAGAGATTTTTGAGAATTCAGTGGCACATCTGTGATCCCACATCACTGGGTCACTGAAGCAGGAGGACTGCAAGCTCAAAGTGAGCCTGAACAGCTTATTGGGACACTGCCTCAAAAATAAGGCAGTAAATAAAAAGGGTTGGGAATGCAATTTCCCAGCTATGCTTTATAATTAGATGGCCTCCAACCAAAAATCATTATACAGATTGAAACTGAAATAAATAAAAATAAGCAAAATTCAATGTTTAATTTTCCAATTGTATCACTTAACTTTCATGTACTAACTAAATGCCCATGGTTAGGCTCCACTGTGCATTTCCCTCTGCCTGCCCATCACATCAGAGACTTGTGGTCCAACTGCATGAGACATGTCAGACAAGGGAAGAGGAGCTGAGTGCTCACAGCCTCCTCCTACCACCCCTAGTGGAAGTAAATTCTTAATTAAAGCATGAATTTGCATCTTTAGCCTTCTGTCTTCTTTGTTGTACTTATTTTCCTTAATTTAGAATTTGACAAATAAAGCAGAAAAATCATATTTTGTAAATTGCAGTACTCTACATCATTTGCCAGTTAGGTTTATCAGGTCTGATGACGTATTTGAAACAAATTCCTTTGACTTAGGTAATCCCTTTATATTTTCAATGTTTTTACGTGCATTGCAAAGCAAATGCCCAGTCTTGTTTGGGAGGAATGTCAAAAACAATAAATGTTACTTCTAATAAAGTTCATGTGTTCCTTTCAATTTCCTGGAGCTTCTTGACTTTATATCTGGCTTTTCTTTACTGGATCCTACATGAGGCCTGGACTAGGATTTGTTCACATGAGCATCAAAAGCAAAAGTGCTTGGTCCCAAGCAGGCAGGACACGAGGACACAGAGGTATTTGCACATCCACTGTGAGGTACACAAACTGACACCCAGGCAAAGATGCTGCATTTGAGATTTCCCTTTTAGATTTGTTTAAACATTTATTTGTCAATTTAACTGAAGTGTAATGTCATGTCACAATATAAGAATTGAAACACTCTGGTATATAAAAATGGTAGATGATGCTGAAGCTAAAGAATATGACCAGAACTGGATGTGGAAATAAAGAAAAAAGAAAAAAATCAATTTGAATTACTGAAGCTTGGCTGTTCCAATTCTCTTACATGGACAATGAAATGTCTCAATAATGAGCAAAAAACACTGAGTTGTAGGAAAACCAGGACTCGGTGGCAAACTACTCAGTGAGCAGAAATGTGTGTTGGGGACCCTGAAGAGTCTATGGCAAAGAGTAGTAGAGTCCACAGCAAGAAAAGAGATTAGATTTTAAAAGAAGAATAAAGCATTTTTATTTCAGGTGCATGCCAATGTGTATTAAGCAGGAGGAAAAACAACACCCTGGAATTAATACGAAGGCCTCCAGGATTCAGGAGGGAAACTTGCGGAAAGTAATGCTGTCTGACAAGTCTCAGTTGTCATTGAGGTGGGAGATCACATCGTGACAAGATGGAGACTGAAGAGGTGTGATGAAAACAAAAATATGCTGAAGCCTACACCGATGTGCAGAAGGTGTTAGGAAGCTGGGCTTTGCAAAGCCCACAAGAGAATGAACCTGGAGTACATCCCCGGGGAAATGGATCAGGCCAGAGGGAACCAGCTTTGTTTGGTGACCAAGATGTCAAAATGAACCACTGCTAGGAGTAAGTATCCTAAAAGTTCAGTTACATGAGTGCCCAGGAGGAAAGAGTGAGCTAGAGAATTCTGCAGACAGAAGACTTTGCTTAGTACTCAAAATGACTGCTGGTGCCTATTGGATTCTTGGCTTATCTTCTAAAATAACAATAATCTAATTATAAGCATTAAATTATCTGGTCACTTTGTTCGTTTTTGTTGATCTCATCATCCACAAGATCTAGAAGGCTGAAAGTTTTGTGCAGTGAGCTATTAGACTTACCCTAGATGTTATGAGGCTAAAATCAATCTTTTTCCTGATCTTGGCCTTCTTTGGGCCTGTACTGTAGAATGTTCATAGTCATTTAGTAATTTAATTAAAATGTAATGAGCATCTTCCCTGTCAAGATTAGAGTTTTACTTGCTAATTTGAACAATAAAATCAAGTCAGGAACTAATAGTTTAGTGATAAAACAATTAAAACTATAAACAACAAATCAGAAATTATGAGCTTTATTTAATTAGAACTGTGGTAAATGTCTCACAAAGATTTGTGAGAAGCTGTGAGATCATATTCTCTGAGCAACTGGCCTGGGCAGTAAGGGCAGTAATGTTCTGCCATTGGTAGAGCTAACCCCTCCTTCCTTTACCCTATTTTCAAATCCATACACTTGCTGAGGGACAGTTCAAGCTATCACCTTCTTAATTAAATGCTCGTGTCCAGCCCAGCCCCATGTGTTCAGCTGAACTCTCAATTTATCTCCCCCAACACTTTTTTTTTTTTGTATCTTAGGGAAGGGTTTACAGGGTGTTTAGGGTCTCACCTCTAGATCTGACTCATAGTAATCCATCTGTTTACAGCCTCCCAAGAGCTGGGATTACAGGCATGCACCACCATGCCCAGTCTCAATTGCTGTCTCAGTGCACCCTGGGGTTGGGGCCAGCATGGCAGGTCAGGGGATTGAACCCCTGGCTCCTGCATCTGCTTGTAGGTTCTTTAATCTGCTGAGGTATTTGGATGCCTCAACTTCTCAATTTCTATAGTGATTTTTCCGTATCATCCATTCCCTATTGCTCACACATGGAGCTTTGTGTTTTCATTCACCAGATTATCTTCACCTCATCTGACTGTCCACTTATCCTGTCCCCACAGAGCTTTTATAATTTGTCACATTTTAATATATTGCTTTTGTTAATCTGGCACCCAGGCTTCTTTGCAAAAACTGGATTTTGCACTGATGCTGTGCTGAAGTGTGAGCTGGGTGGAGTGATAAGTCTTAAGTGTACATCATGAGATGCATTTGATTTGTCTCTAAGTAAATATCCACCAGCTCTGTATCTATAGCAACACTGTGGTGAGCGTCTGGGCTGCAGTGGTGCATTCTACTCTCAGCAAGTTTATACTCGACATCACGATTTATAAGTGTACAACGAGAGGAATTAGGGATGGGTTTTTCTATTGAACATCCAGAGAAGACAGAGTTGCAAGGTTGAAGAACAAGAGTGAAGGGCTAGCAGCCTCCTGCCTTATCACTGGAGTTACTGTCATGTGAACGCAGGGGTCTTCAGACTCTCCTATTAAAACACATGTTATGCTCAGTACGTAGCACAGTTCTAGAGTAAAGAATGCTCGAGAAATGGACAGGTACATCTCCCACCTAAAAAGCTCACACATGGGTGAAAAGTTCATTGATAAAATCATGAACACCCAGGTTCTATTTTGTACTGTTCTGAGTTCTAGCCCGGCCAGTGCTTACCACACTGGGCTAAGAATGAAGTCCAACAAATGGAGACAACAACTCTTGCAGCTTCGTAACTCGGCAAATCACTTCCTCTCCTCAGTGGAAAACGCTGCCAGGAAATTCAGCCTGACTTGCCGGATAGCCTAGTGCAGAGGGCATGAGCAGAGGTCACCATGTGGCCCTCTCGGGAAATGCTCTCCTTGGCACCCCCAGACTTCAGAGCAGCTGGAGTTTGGCCTTCAGATCTGTTCTTCAGAGTTGTTCTTTGTCACCTGTGAGTACCTGAGGGTCTGTGACCCAGAGAAATCTTCTTCCCACTTCAGAGGACTGTGGTGTGCAGGGTTCTATCAACTTTCTGAGACACCAACAATGATTTTTTTTTTTTTAAATCTCAGAGTTTAGGCGTCAAATTGTTTGTCTTTCTTGCTTCACCTGCTGATTTCCAAAGATGAGTAGCAAATGAGTGGATCCCTCAGAAAACCTTTCAAAACTTTTCACAGAGGGAAGCCTTAGGCACAACATTTCCCTGGTAAAACACTGTAAATGACCTTGATTTCCCTGTGGCCATGCAACAAAATAGTCAATCTCGGCCATGGAAATCATTCTCTTAGAGCAAGAATGTCCTCAATATGCCTGCTCTTGCCTCATGAGGTCTACGCCCATGCCGCTATTTTGTAAGTTACACATATACTGAAAATTATCTAGAATGAAGTACACCAGAACTTGACTATGAATATGTTACCAAAATGCAGTTAATGATCTAAAATTATATAATGATGCATTCAAATTTCACACAGCTTCCTGTCTTTCATGTACTACATTTGGCAATTGCATTTAAATATTTTTGATTAGCTATTATCTAGTTTCATCCTCAGCTCTTTTTTTGTTTCTTTTTTAAAATTTTATGTTTTTTTTTTCAATATAGAGAATCAAACTCAGGACCTTGCACTTGCCAGGCAGTGCTTATGCCACTGAGCTCTCTCTCCAGTCCCAATTTTATGTATTTGGTTCAGGGCCTCACTATGCAGATTGGACTCATGGGGATCCTTCTGTTTTCAGCATCCCCAGCTCTAAGATTACAGGTGTGCAGCACCACACCAGGACTTGGTGGCCTGCTCAGCGCGCCCAGGGGTGGGACTGGTGCGGCATGCAGTACTAGGGATCAAACCCTGGTCCTTGTGCTTGCCTAGGCAGGTGCTGAGTCTGCTGAGCTATCTCATCAGCCCTTTCAGCTCTTAATTTTGTATTTCCTTTCTTCTACTATTCTTGCCTCACACAGACTCTGGAGGCTAATCTGCTCTCATCTTCAATTAATGATTTGGGGCTCCCGTGTTCTGGGTCTTTGGTGAGTGAAGAAATGGAATCATCAGCTTCTTCTCCTGTAGCTCACCATGGTTACTGCCTGTGAGACATTTTCCATTTTTCTATTCCATCCGGAGCAAGTCTTCATTTGCATTTTCCTTAATTTTCTTCTGATTCCTGCAACTTATGAATACAGCTTTAAATATTAACCTAAATACCCAGATAGGGGCATTTTATCTTCATTTCCACATCATAAAAAGCCACTGGCTTATCGTGTCCTCCTGATAATAGGCCATTTTGTGTACAGGGAAAATAATTAACAGGCATTTTAGAGGAAAGAATTGGCAGCCACAAACATTTGTGTCAGCACATTCAGATTTACCTTTTAAAAATTTTCATTAAACTTTTGTGCTTTTTTGAATGGTGCAGCTATTCTACCTGCTAGAATGATTCCACAAGCCTTTCGGTATCCTTTATTCAGTACAAAGTTTTAAAAAAAGAAAAGAAAACAACTTTATCCTCAGAAGCACAATTTGATTAGATTTCAACTCCAAATGACAACAGGATCCTCGGCACAAGGCCTTGCTACAGGAAAATGTAAAGTAAGAAACTTGATGACGACGCCATGAAACAAAGAAGACACAGTCTTCCCATTTGCTTGTCTTCTCTTTCTGCATTCTGGTGTTTCATTCCTCATATTACTTCTACTAGTAAAAAATTAATTAAGCATCATGTTTTACACTCAATAATTTTACTTATACTTTTTTATGTTCTTGGAGCTTCTGAATATTTTATTTCATTGCTGGAGAAGTGTATTCAAAGTACATGTATAGAGCAACGGGATAATAAAAAAGCAATTCCAAGTGAAATGAAAGTCTAAAAGAATATATAACTTCTAAGTTGTTAAGGGAATAATAAAATGATAATCTTCATAGTAATTGTTGAAAGAATCATTGTTATGAGAATAAAAACTAACAAACATTTTTGAGTTAAGGTTGTTTTCCTTCCATTCAAAAATCTTTCTGAAGTTTTCATGTTGAAATTTCACATGTTCAATGTTTTCATTTTTCAATCTAAAGTTTTCTGTGTGCTTCTCAACCGCTGCACTTTCAAATTCCACATGTGCCCATAGGCGTGAGACAGCAGGAAGGGTTTTGTAAGAAGGAGCAAAGGTTCCATCTGTCTTTACTGACGTAGTTATCACGGCAGTGACCAGGAAGCTGTGGCGCTGCGGACGTGGCCAGGAAGGCTTGGCAGGAGCCGGAGAAGCAGGGCTGGGAGGATGCCTGGGAGCTGAAGACACCGCAAGGCTGGGCTGGGGCTCAGGAGCGGGGTGCTCGGGAAGGGCAGCACTCGTCTCTTTTTGGGGACACAGTGGTGGAGACAAAGTCATGGTGGTATAGTCGATGCAAAGGAAAGGAAAAGCAAGATGAGACTCACGAGAAACGATTAAGGGTAGAACTGTTAGAAGTGTAACAGGACTCCTAAAAGAAGGCCGACTTTTATTCATATATAGTGTACAGCTCTTCACAGTATGTAACTAAGTTGTCTAAATGTAGTTAGAACAGAAAGTCGAACGATATTTTAAAATAATAATGTAAGAACTCACAGTTTACAATGCATACATATATAAGCATATATATATAATATATATATATGATATATATATGACATATGATACCTGATATATGATATATGGCATATGGCATGTGGTATATGACATATAACATAGCAGAACACATAGCACAATACACAACATACAATATACAATATAATATACAACACACAATATAACGTATAATATAAAATGTAATGTATAATATATTATGTAATGTGATATGATATAATATAATATATTATCCATATAATATATGATATATAATGCTTTAGATGCTATATGTGTGGAGATATGCAATGTATTATATTTAGTACATAATATGTAGTTAATTTCATCCTCTCAGTCTTGTCACTCAAGGAACACAACCTATCTGAGGTATATACCAATATCAAACAGGAAATGTAGCAATGTACTATTTCTACATTTTGAAAAGTAGTATGTGTAAGTGACCAATTTTATACATGTTATTGTTTTTTATTAGAAAACATGCCATCCAAAATGAAACCAAATGGGCCTGCTTCTCACTGAGAAATCAATAGCATAAAGAGCTTCGTGCAAGAACTCTTGGCTTCATGGTCATTGTTATTTTAGTTTATTTATTCTTCAACTTTCATTACATGAACTTGACAATAGGCATGATTTAGGCATAATTGACATTTCAGAGTATTTTCTCTTTTTGTGTGTTTTGTTTTATTTTTGAGACTGCTATGAAATTCAGTCTGTCCTTGCACTGAGCGTGTAGCTCAAGCTGCTCTTAAACCCTGCTGATCCTCATGCCTCAGCCTACACAGTGCTGGGATTACAGGTGTGTGCCAGCACACCCTGCTCACAGTGTTTTCAAATCTCAGGAGCTACATGACTTTGTTACATGTTTTTTGGGGATGATGGTGTTGTGGTGCCTGTTATTCATGCTTGGGATTGAAACTAGGGCCACATACCTGGCAGGCATTCACTGTACCTTAGAGCTGTACCTCTTTCCAGGTTAAAAATAAGTTACTCTAATGTTGAAAAATTGCAGTAAGACTGTTCTTTTATGATATAATTGCTTACCACACAATGATTTCTAAGAACTAGTATAATTTAATGCAGATTAAATCATTAACATCAGAGCAATGTGGTATATTTAAGCAAGGTCAAGATTAGCATACTTGGCAGAGAAGATAGCTCAACAGCACAAGCGCCTGCCTGGCAAGCGCAAGGTCCTGAGTTCAATCCTCTGGAATCACATGCTGTGTTGGTCCTGGAACCCTGGAGGGCATTGTTAGCGAGAAGCCTGGTGTGGTGGCACTGGGGAGGCTGAGACAGGTTGATCACTGTGAGTCCAAACTGTATAATGAGACCCTATATCAAAACAAAACAAAACAAAACAAAAAAAAGGAAGACAAACAGCTATAACAAGTATTTGTTAAACTCTTGTCAAGTGTGGTGGGGCCCATGGAGATAACAGAGGCAGGCACT
>NW_004524735.1:1372917-1374760 GCF_000260255.1 Octodon degus | reverse complement strand
ATTTAGATACTATGATTATAATTTCCTCTGCATAAAGACTACTCATAGTAATCCTTTCTGAGGAACAACATTTAATGAATAGCACCAGCAGCTAAAAATCTTTCTCATGCGGGCTCAGAGAAGATCAATTTTTGCATTTTCTAGTAGTGTAATTCCACGCAAGGAATGTAAACATTATTTACTACAGTTACTGCCAAACAAACTGACCTCAAAAAATGTAATTATTGCTTGTGATATAATATAAAAGCAAAATTTTCTTTTTATTTGCATTTGCAAACTCTCTTGGACTTCTTTTGAGCTAAGTATGTTCTAATTTTTAACATCTTTGAAAAGCATGAGTATGTGATTCATAACTTTGTAAGAATTCTTACAAAGTATTAATGGGATTGATAGTATACTTAATAGTATTTTGTATTGAATGTTTCTATGTAAGGTATAATTTTACACAATAGACGATTGACTTGCAGTTTTGACATTAATAATTCATTAAATGCATACTCAGGATAACATTATGAGTAATTGTTTTTATAAAATACCCATTAATAAGTACTGATAAAAATAAACAGTAATTCTTCAGGTTATCAATGCTGCCGTTTGGAAACAATTCAGTTCACAGACAATTTTGTTCCTATTTGTAAACTTTGTGTTGCTGCCAAGCAAGACTACAGTTGTTTTCCCCACACAAACATAAATACAGCCATCTTCTGCCAAATCATAAAACAAGTAAAGTGTGTAAACCGAGGTAGCACTGTATTGAAAAATATTTCAGAGTAACTCATAAAGTGGCACTTATAAATTATTTTTCAAAAATTTAGGTACTAGGGCCAGCCAAAAGGGATTTGATTCCCAGGCCTGCTCCGCCCCCAGGGTGCACTGAGATGGCAATTGAGACTGGACGTGGTGGCACATACCTCTAATCCCAGCTCTTGGGATGCTGTAAACAGGTGGATCACTATGAATCTGATCTAGTAGTGAGATCCTGAACACCATGTAGACCCTTCCCTAAAATATAGGGGAAAACTTTAGGTATTATACAATTATAGCATTAACATAATTTTAAAATAGTACTTCGAGATTTAAATGAAAGACAGTGTAAACTATTTTCTGTCCTTTGAGCGTGATAATAGCTTTGACATAGAATGATTTCAGATTTAATTCATTTTCTTTGGCATATTACTATAAGCCTTGTCCAGATGAGCAACTTATGAAGTTCTGTAACAGTTCCACAAAGAAAAAAAGTACTGGACTAAAAATAAATAAACTAACTTTAATATTTTTTAAACCACAAATTGAAAAATGTTATGGTTTCCTGAGATCAGTTGTATTTTTCAGGTTAATCTCAAAGTTGTTTCTTAACCACAGTAATCACTAACTAAATCTAAAATTTCACATACAGCTGTAAAATTGCAGATTATTTCCCCACTCTACTTCAAATTTTAACATTGTGTTACCTGAAAATTCAGTAAACAAATAAAATCATTTGTAGGAAGTAGAGAGATATCTATTTGTTAATAGGAAGGGGGCCCATTGATGGAGGAAGGAAAGAGGGGGAGAGTCAGGGAATGGAAGGAAAGAAGAACTAAGATGCCTTATTTAATTGTGTAACTTCCCAGGAGCAATGTCATCATTATGTGCTGCAAATGCTCTAATAACAAAATTAAAACAATATTTCTCCAGTAAGAAAAGAAAACAAGTCCATAAAGTAGGCTGGGCCTGCCAGATAGCTCAGTGGACTAAAGCACCTGTTTAGGCAGACACAGGGACCGTGGTTCGATTCCCCACATGCCATGCCGGCCCTGCTGGGGTGCACTGAGACTGCGACTGAGACAGGGCGTGGTGGTAC
>NW_004524735.1:1357820-1371623 GCF_000260255.1 Octodon degus | reverse complement strand
TTTATTTCGTTATAATTTTGCCTGTCATCAATACTCTTGAATCTGGAGAATATAATGCTAAGGTCAGTAACCCAGCTAAGGATGGAAACTACTACTGGAGTCCCCTGAGACAGCTGCCTGATGTAATCAAATGCAGAGAAGCAGAGGAAAGAATGATGGTTATGAAGAGCTTCATCAGGAACCATTTGGGAGTGCTTTCTTTGCGGTCAGGTTGGGCTTCATTCATTCATTCATTCATTCATTCATTTATTCATTCATTCATTCATTTCTTATTTTGATACAGGGTCTCCCTGTGCAGTTTTGACTTGCAGTGATTCTCCTGTTTCTGCCTCCCCAGGGCTGGAATTGCAGGTGTGCACCACCATGCCTGGTTTCAGGCCCAGCATGTCACATCCAAGGTTCTATGGCCTGCATAGCCTGTGCTACCAGAGATTGAACTCTGATCTTCCAGTTTTCCAGGCAGGTGCTTAGACCACCAATCTATTGCCCCAGCCCTTTCAATACTTTTTAAAAGGGACCAAAAAAATGTAAGGTAAAAAAAATGGTATGGTATTTCAAAAGAGGAATAGAAAATTAACAATGGTTGTTACACTACACATTTATATCATCAAATTTGTTGTGCAGATTACCAGATACAGATGGGGAACACTGATCAAACAATTAAACATTAACTCTTCCTTTCAATAAGACATTAGAAACAAGACACATAAAAAAGGTGAAAGGATTTCAACAGTAATTATTTTATTTAACATTGCTGTCTTCAATGTATTTGCTCATATTACAGATATTAGCATCTAAAATTGGCCAAAGTAAAAATATTAAACATTAACTACTACCTTCTAGAAATTAGTAGTATAATCATCTTAGCTTTCCCGTCTATATACTTACATGATTTTTCCCCCTTCCTTTTTTTGCTACCTTTTCTCTCTTCCTTCATCTCAATTGTTTATTCCTTACATTCAGTTTCTTTCCATTTGCTTTATCTATAGTACCTTTCAGATTTTATTTAATCATTTAGGATCTTATGTTACGGGACAATGCAATGTTCACACATGTGGGTCTGATTTTTTTCACTTATGAGTATGGCCTCTAGTTGCAACCATTTACTTATAAAAACTTCACATTTATCTTTCTTTACAGCTAATTAACACTCTATAGTATAAAATACCACGTCTTTTTTATCCATGCCTCAGGTGATGGGCATTTAGATTCCTTCCAAGATTTCTCTATGAAAAATTGTGCTGCTGCAAACGTGGGTGTCCATATATCATTGTGGTGTGATGATTTCAGTTCTTTTGAAAACATAGCCAAAGGGGGGGCTAGCCAGATTGAATGGAACTCGAGCTATTTTCAGGGACATAAATACAGAGTATGTTCTAGAGAAAATTAAAAAGGTACATGAAGAAATCTGTGCAGGTAAAATATACCTTTATTCCTTGAGAACTGTGCTGATAGTTGTGCACGTGTCCAAACACCTGAAATGTACACGTTAAATATAAGCAGTGCTTGTGTAACTATTATACTTCAATAAATAGGTTTCAAAATAAAAATAATGATAAAGAAAGCATTTATAATGATAAGGAAAGAATTCATGTGTACTACAATTTGAGGAACACTCTGACATTTAGAATTGGAGTTTGTCTGCTCCTGTCCATTTGAAGGAAGGAAAGCTGATGACTTCAGACACATATCTTCTAAACCAGGCATGGTGGCCAAGCATCTAATCCCAGGACTCTGCAAGGCTGGGGCAGATGCTCCACGAGTAGAAGGTGGGACTAGTTGATTGCTGTCTGGTAAAACCGCACTCCAAGCAAAACAGTGAAAATGACCTGGGGGTGCAGTTCATGGCAAAGGTCCTGGATTCACTCTCTAGTGCTGAGGGAGAAAGTTGTTTAGTAACATTTTCCATACGTGAACGAACTGAATGAAAGTTACCACACTGGAGTTTGTACCCACCGTGCCCCCAAAGATCTCTGAGGTGAAGGCTTTGGCTGGTGTGTGTGGCTCTGGGCGATGATGAACCTTTTAAGAGCTGGTGCCCACACCGCCTGCCTGCAGGACCACAGAAACAGGTGAGGAAATCATGGACCCAAACCTCAGAACTCTGGGGCAAAGTGAACCTTTCCTTTTTATGACAGAATTTTTCTTGGGTATTTGTTAAAAGTGATGGAACTCTGATGAGCACAGTTCCCAGGTGCCTGTCCATAGGGCAGTGGATGATAAGGCCGTGCACAGGCTCGGAAGACTTGAGAATCTAACTTTAGACAACAGAATTTTAAGTAAACAAAGTAGCACGAAATTGTAAATGTTTAAAAAATAATCTTTAAAGAACTAAAATAGACAACTCCAACAGATTTTTAAACACGACTTCACAAGAAATTTTAACAAATTACTATTCCTTAAAAATAAGATACTAGATGTAAAAATTTAATTACAATGTGAAATAATTGAAATAAATGAAATTAAGACCCGTTTGGATTAATTATGAGTGGTATCACCAAGTACGTGTATTTGTGTTAGTATATTTTTATATCTGTGGATATAATTTATCAGTTTTGGTTCCTGGAAATAAAATATTGAGATCATTTTTAAATGTTTCATTATATATAAATGTTTTGCAAAAAAATTATAATTCAACGTTTTACTTACACTTATAGAGCATGCAATGGTTTTTCCTTTAAAATGAGAATATTTTCAAGTTTTATACAAATTCAGTATTTTTATTTTCTTATAACTGTGAGATTTAGTGAACCTGAAGAATCATTTTTCTCATCATGTCAGACTGTTCCCAAATTCTCCTTTAGTTAAATCTCCCATGTAAGTATTACTATTATTAGGAGTAATGGTGTGAAAATTTGGAAATACTGTAATAGTTTGTAAGTGTTCTTTAGTTTCTAGTAATAGAAAAAAACATATATATATTCAATATCAAAATAATTATAGCTGTTGAAATAATCCCAAGATACTTATACAAATTCTTATCACATATATGAAAGACCAAAAAGTAATAACAAAAATTGATACAAGCTTTGGCATTGGCTTTACCACAGGCAAGTGAATTTGGTATTGAGAATTTTTGTATACTTGAGATATTTTAATTCCAAAGACACTAAAATTGAATGCATATGAAATATTCTTTGTTAACGTTTAAAACACAGGAGCTACCAAAGTTCTACATCCACTTACATCAGTGGATTCTGACAAGGAGAGAATTTATTGGCAACTTTACCAGAAAGACAAAAACAAGCTGAAGTGAATATTAAGAGAGTTATATCACCTCATTTAAACCGTGCCATGTAAGTCCCTGGTGTGTAGCACAAGCCCAGGGACCCCGAGTGCGCACCAGCTGTCCAAAAGCCACACAGTGAATTTTGCTGTTTTAGGCACAAGTCACAGAGAATTCAACCTGCATGGTGGCTTATTGTACACAGTGATAGTTTCATGTTTCAT
Organism: Octodon degus; assembly: GCF_000260255.1. Taxonomy (NCBI): domain Eukaryota; kingdom Metazoa; phylum Chordata; class Mammalia; order Rodentia; family Octodontidae; genus Octodon; species Octodon degus. The sequence goes on along the minus strand of NW_004524735.1, from coordinate 1,368,173 downwards.
CCAGGAATATTTCTGTGGGCTTTATGTTATATAAACAGTATACACCCAAAAGAGTCCCAAAGTGGGTGTCACTATTTCCCAGTTTGGCCGAATATCAAACAAAAGGAACTTGGATAACTGGAGAAACGAAACTCAAGCTTGAGTTGGGCAGTGTTGGTAGTGCTCTACGATAAAGACATATTGATTCATAAATAATCATTGTACAGTGTGTTTCTTTCAGTCAATGACATAATAATCTGAACTGAAAAATCTCTGTAATATATAGCCCACCCTTAGAATTTGTCCCTTCCAAATTATTTCTATTGCCTTAAGGGAACGTATGTGTGCGAGTTACATAAGTGGTTTGGGAACATTTCCTCCAGGAAAATTAACACATTTCTTCACCTATTTATGGAAATTATAGTTAGCATGAAAATTAAATGAACAAACCACATCGTACATATTTTCTTAGATGTAAACTTTCTGTTTTCAGGGCACGTTTACACTTCCAGGTTCAATAAAAGTGAAAGGCAGCCTCGATGTGAGAAGATTTTATAACTTTCCTCCTCCATAATTACTTGAGAAGACCACACTTTGACCTGAGATCATGCTCTGCATGATCGAAATGCGGTCTTCATAAAATATTTCTATACTTCAGTAATTTTAAGTCAAGCTTGGTGTGGAGCTCAGGTGATGTGTCACAAGACTTGTTCATTATTCCTGAGTCCATGTTATCCACAAGTCCTATTCTACGTCACCAACAGACTAGATCTGTTTTCAGCCCAGACAAAAATATGAAGATCTCTCTAAGGAAGAGGGGAGGCACAACTGCAAAAACCAAAGATAAAGAAGCAGAGGTGGAGGTCTCTATAGAAACAGGGTAGAGACCTGAAAAAGCAGGAAGTGACTAAAATTGTAATCCAGTGAATATGATAAGATGCGATGGTTCACTGGACATTTGTACGGCTGCTGATTACTAGAGTTTCGAATATCAGTAACGCAACATTTATGTTAAAACTGTGAACACTCAGAACTAATTTTGATGCTCTGTGAATTAAGAAGGCTCACAGCTTGGGAAATTCTTATGAAATTTGTTCAGATCTCAAATGGCTGACATCAGGTTAAGATTTAAAATTGCCAAAACACCAAACCAAAACAAAGCAAAAAAATTTTATCCAGGAGGCATATTTTTGAGCAAGCATTTTTCATTATTTAGAGAAATTTCTGGGATCTCTCAATCTAAATTGACACAATGTGCTTGTCCCTGCATCTCCTTCCTTCTGTGACAAGTCAGATATTAGAAGAGTAGGTGTTTCTCTTTGTTCATTATAACGTGATGTGTGTATTAATGACTCAATACTCATTAGCTGGGACTTGGTTTGTAGGTAGTTGGGATACCAGAAAAATCACTGTGGGGTCCTTGGGGAAGCATCCCAAGGGACAAGAACCATAATAGTGAGTGCATAGGGAAATCCAGAGGCTTCAGGCATGTTGCAGTCAAAAGGCTAACACTTCTATAACAGCTCTGGGCAAAGGAAACTATGAGGTTCATGTCATTGCTTAGGGAAGAGTTGACAAAATGCTAACATGTCATGAATAAAGAAAACATAAGTGGTTCCAAATAACAAAAAAAAAATCACAAAAATCAATATATCAAGTTTCAGGATCATTTCCAAGTCAGTCTGGTGGTTATTCAGAAGCCCTGGGCCACGGACTCCAAGATGGCTGACGGTGTTAGGATTAGTGTCTCCCCAGAGAGCCAAGGACCTGCTACCTGGAAAGAGGCTCAGGTAGAAGTTTCTGTTGTTCACAATGGAGGGCAGCCCTAGCACTCTCTTGGGAACCCATCACAAAAGCAGTCCTCAGCTATAGGCTTAGCATTCAGAAGCGGGCAGAGCCTATGGTGTTCTTCAGAGTTACTGTTCTTCAGAATGCAGTACCAGTACTCAATTCTGCAATGTTTGGCATACACAGCATAGAAATAAGAAAGAACACTATAACACATTCTGCTTAAAGTGGCAAGTGATTCAGCAGGAGATCTTTCTTTCCAAGAAAAGTCATACACTAAGACTCAAAGTACATTGTATTATATTTTTAACCAAGTATTTTCTTTGAAAAGCTTCTTCTGAATTTTAAGAAAATTTACAATAGGCTTAATAAGAAGTAAACTAAACAATAAACGTTTTAATGAGGCAAAATTTCACATTAAAGATAAAATTATACTGAATATTTAAAACAATATTGATCTTAATATTTAAAGATAAAAGCACTATATCAGATTGCTAAATCTAAAAGATCGTAATGTTTGTTGGCAGACAGCTGAAGGAAAATACAGTTTTCAAAAATTAAAACAATAGACTGAAATAAAAATGTTCTTTAAAAAATTAAAGACAATATACTAATGACTATAGTGCTAAAAGAATAGGTACAAGTATAGCATCTTTTTTTTTCTGGCACAACTGGGGGTTGAACTCAGGTCCTTGCACTTACAGGGGAAGCGATTATTCTGCTGAGCCATCTTCCCAGCCCCCAAGTATAGAATCTTATAGCACTCTCCAGATAACTGATTTAAAAGGGATATTATTATCCTAATATTCCTTTTAAATGTTTGCTTTATAAATAAACATGCTATTTTAACTACTTATAATATTTGGGGAACATAGAATAAAGAATCCTAAATCAGGTTTTATCCACTAATATTTTGAAAGTAACTATAGTGAATAGACACAGTCTTTCTACATGAGACTGTATTGTGATTACCATGAAAATACCTAACTTTTAAAAATATCTTTGCAGTTTCAAATAAATTTTTTTTTAATTTATGAATCTGGTACAGGATCTTACTTCACAGCTAAGACTTCTAGTGATCCTCCTGTCTCTGCCTCCCCAGGACTGGGATTACAGGTGTCTGCCAGTACGCCTGGACTCTGTGACTGGCTCAGTGTGCCCACAGGGCATGTGGTGGGGGATCAAACCTCAGTCCCTGTGCTTGCCTAAGCAGGCATTTAGTCTACTGAGCTATCTTGCAGGCCTTTCAAATAATTCTTTTAAGTAAACTTTTTCATTCAATCTTTTAGTATTCTATCATATCTCAGTATTGCTACAGAACTCCCCTATGACTTTTCAGCTTTGAAGATTGATATTCCATGGGACACACTACAGAAACAGCTCACCTCCAGGTCATTCATTTTACCCAAACACAGCTCAGTCTGTGTTACCATGGAGAATAAAAAATGCTTCTGAGATTCACCAAAAAATATGTTCAAGTGAGAAAGCAAAGGAGGAAACATTTTCTGGCAGTGTTTTCTGCTATAGAGATCAAGAGTAATGAGCAGGCCTTTTGCTTAAAATTAACTTCACATCAGCTAAATATTTTTGCACCTAAAAGACAGAAAGGGGGCACATGCGGTAGGAACTGAACCTCAAAGAAGGCTCTGAAAAACCTGACTCAAAGATAGTGATAGTCATTCTAAATAGTCATTGCTAGAGATTTTGACCTCTTACATTTAAAATAAAAATAAAGAGAAATTTATCACATTTCTCAAATAATCACCATGCACTTCCCCCTTTGGAAGCTACTAAGTTATTAGATGAATAAACTGATTCTTCAGATATTAGAAGAATTTTGTGTGTGTGTGTGTGTGTGTGTGTGTGTGTGTGTGTGTGTGTGTAACCAAGGATTGAACTCAGGCCCTTGCACTTGCCAGGGAAGCACTTATTTAACTGAGCCATCTCCCCAGCCCTCAGACATTAGAAGAATATTACACCTAACTATTGACTAGAAACATTTTATCCACAACTGGAACACTGAACTAGATTGAGAAGAGAATATTAGTAACTATATTCTATTTGTAACAACAGGTTCCTAATACAAAATATTAAGACAATTCCATGTGTCTCAGATAGTTTCTATCTTCTCTTAAAGCCTCAGTTTTATTTTCTAATTAAATCAATTATATTGAAATCTTTACACTACCCAGGAGGCAAAGAGAAGTTTAATGTGATAGATCTGGCTTTGCAATTGATTTACCATTTGCACAGCCATTCAGTGAAACTCCAACCTGGGCCCTGGGTGACAGCACTGCACGGAACACGGAAAGCTTCTGACTTAGCAGATCAAGTAATGAACTCCACACCACTCGATCTTGTTGACAAAATACAGAATGAAAGTAAAGTCTTCTTAACAACATCAGTGTGATAACACACTGAATTGTTTAGATTTTGGAAAGTATGCCTTCAAACTGAAATCTCGAACAGAAATCCTAGATTGTTACACCACATCCTAGAAATTTAGCTTTAGTAGGAGAAAATGAGGGCATAGAATGTGCTAAATAGAAGTGCGAAGCTAAGGCCCACATCCAGTGCTTAGTTAGCTCACTCATAATACAAAAATACAAAGAGCAACAGAAATTGGAAACCAAATGACTGACCATCTACTTTAATGATCATTAAATTAGAAATAGTAAAGTATAAAAGAAAAAGACAGACTACAATCATAATAACCAAGATATGTACAAGTGCATTCTTCACAATTAACACCTTTATTAAAATTCAAGGGTGCAGAACCCAAGGACAGAAGTCATCCTCTGTCACCCTCATCACCCATCTGCTGCAACCTCAGTTCTTGAAGATTTTATGCGTCTGCATCACTAAGCCATAGATTTCTCTGAACTCATGATCCTGTGCTCTCTTGCAAGACCTTTCCCCTGCAATGCAGCAAATTTCTTCCAGCTCTTTGCATCGGAAGTGATCAGGAATCTATGCAAGACTCAACTTTTTCACATTTTATCATTAAGACCTCAATAGTGAATAAAGCAAGACAAACTTGAAGCCTTTATAGGAAAGTGGACGCAGCTGGAGGCTATACTCGTAAGTGAAATAAATCAGACCCACATGTGTAAAGTGTTGTCTTTCTAGTATAAGGACCTGAGAGAATAAACCTTAGTAGTGAAAGCAAAAAGGCTAAGGTTGAAATTAAATCTGAGTGACTTAGCTTTAAAATGTTGTATCATCTTATTTATAACTTAAAACTCAAAGATTTTGACAAGAGTAGGCGACCATACGGTAATCAAAGAGATTCTTGTTGGCATTTGTTTGGTTACTCCCACTACACACAAAGGGGGCTTATTTTCTGGAGACTCAAGTTGAGACACCAACAACGAGTGCACAGGCAGTCAGTAACAGTACCCTGACACATCCTATTATGTCACTTTTTAAATGATATCTTAATATGGCTTTACTTTTTATTCCTCATTTTTATACTTTTCTGCTGGATAGTTAAGACCAAGATGAACCAAGACCTATATAAGAAGAAATGTTACTTTTGTATCTGACAAGGTCAGTCAAATCACCTCAGGATTTACCCTGAAGCCCTGTACTAGTTTGTAGATCCTTAGTCAGTGTCAGCCATGTGGATGAGTCATGGCCATTGCTTGACCAATTTGTTGTCTGTGAAAACCTGAACGTTTTCTCTCCATGTGACTCTCCTTAGGCATACTCTAAATCATCGATCACTTTCCTCTGTGGCTTCACAATCTCCTTGATCCGAAAATTTGGGACACCACTGAGTTACAGGATGTTACAGTCCAGGTTCTCCTATGTCCTGAGTCTCCACTGACTTGAACGGCTAGGGTCAAAATGCTTGGCTGTGAAAGACTCAAGTCAACAACTTCTGACTTTGCCAGTCCTATGGATAACTCACTATTGTTGTGGACTACTGGACTATATCAGATTATTTTGCTGAATTCACACACCTACAATATTTAAATAGCAATGGAATGCCCATCTCTGACAAAACTAAACAAAAAAGGGGATATAAATGAAGGACCATTTTGTATCTGTACATACAAAATAGGATAGATATATAGCTACTTTCTCTTAACTCAATGAGAAGAAATATTTCTACTAATAGTGTTTAGACTAGATATCATACCTGCATCTTGTACTTTGAATAACTACTATGTAGACAACAATATGCCATGTATTAATTATTGTGACTGTCCTACTAACCTGTTTTGAAACTATCTCATTGCTATTTGTTTCCCAATGAAATTAATTTTTAAAAAGGTATCTTTTACATTGAGGATTCTGTATTTCTACTAACCTTCATTAGGAAAAAAAAATAGTTTCCAACACAGGATAATGTCCTTCCTCATAGTACATAACAGTAAGCCCAGGTCCTTAAAAAATAAGCAACCCTTTGATAGTCTTGTTTGATTTCTTCTCAGTATGAAGGCAAACACATTCAACAGCAAGGACAGTATTTCCCTTTCCTACTAATCTATTTTTTCATGCACACATATATGTATTTTTTGAAGCAGATTGCAAGGAACATGACTAACTGTAATTCCTGACAATCTTGCATTCTGAAGTCTCTTGGAAATAACATATTGAGACATGTTAGCTACCTGCTTACTGTGAACGAAAATAAAATAGTTCCAAGAATGCAGAGCGTGCTTCATAGCAGTTGCTTTATAATTTATAACATTCACCAAAATCATAATTTTCACACTTATCATTGATCTGTTTCAGAGAGCTCACTTGAAGAAGAAATGGATAATTCAGTTGGGAAGAAATGTTGGGTAGTTTGTTGCACATTTAATCTATTTGCCTTGACTCTGTGGACAGATTTTTCTCATGAGATTTCTCCTATTGCAAACGTATAGTTTTTCAAAGCTAACTTAATTATTTTTGAAGTTACCCAATTATTTTGATATTGTTCTGATGGCAGGTGTTCCCGTTAGGTTACCATATTACCATGTCGTCATAAACAAGTATCTTAGACTGCGTGGGTACTTCTGCATGGCTGTATAATGAAAATGTGCAGAAGTGAACTTAGCTGAGCTGGAAAGTGACTGTGAGTACAATATACAGTCCAGATGATATGAAAGTGGACACAGCTGTATTTACCTGCTACAACTAAAACCATGCTGTGGCAGCTCTGGAAGAATAATATTTATACCATCCATTGTCCTATACAGCTACTGCTACAAAAAAATTACTCATCTCTTCCCTGATTGTCAGAACAACACAAACTCATGCAAAGTCATGCAGAACATTTTAGCAACTGCTTCTGTTTTTCAGAAAACCAACCCTCCTAACCTGTGCTACAAAGAAACCAGAGGAACAGGAAACCTGCAATGTCACTTGTGTGCCCCTCTAAAGAATCATCTTATTTAAGGCCTTCATGTACAGAATTGCCTCCTAATCTAGGACAAATTTCTACTATCTTGCTAAGCAAAATATAATAACAAAATTTCATCCTTTCTCCAATTATTGGCATTTGATCAATATTTGGTAGTACTGATAACAAAAATTGAAACATCTATTGCTACAAAAGTCCTTTGTATTCATTTCTAGCAGTTTATTTATGACTATAATATTATTTAAATGCATAAAAATGCATCAATGATGATGACTGTTTTTGTATAAATACACAGGTGAGACAAACCTAAGAATGGAAGAAATATATGTGTTACTTTTTAGCTCACATTTTGAGTCTTTAATAAAACATCATTTTCGTGTTTAAAATTTGCCAAAGGAACTTTTTAAAGATATCACCTGAAATCTGATGATAAAAACCTTGATTGTTTTAGTTTTTCTGCTGCTTGGTAATCCTTTAAAAATTTCTTCACTGTCCATCTGAAATCTTTGTTTTTGAGGCCTAAAGACAGAAGAATTAGAAGGAGTCTTTGCCTTAGAGGCTCCCAAAACAAAGCTGTCAGAGGTAAGCTGCCCAGAGCTGGTGCTGTGAAGAGTGAAGTTGCCTAGCAACCCACCCCACGTAGCACCAAGGAGCCCTCTGCAGGCATCGGTGCCAAGAGCAACTAGGACGTAGATCAATTATGCAGACAGAAAATGAAGATGAAAATGAAAATATTGGCAGAGTGCACCACGGAGTAAAATACTATCCAGATACTGCAAGGCAAAATTACACTGACATGCCCCTCTTAAGGTTTTTTTCTTGCTGAATGACTTACATGAATAAAAGTTTAATTTCAAAAATCAGAAGTCATGGGCCTAAAGCAAGAGTCAGTGTTCTCTCTGTATCGCCTCTAAGCCACATCTGATGGGACCAAACAAAAAACTAATGTTTTCATCTTTATTGTTTCTTTTTAAATGCAAATTTAGATATTACATGATGTCAATTAATTATGTTTACACTCATTATGAAATGGTTTTTAACCAATACATATATATCAGAGGAGAAACTGATCTGTAGATTAAAAAGCTCTTAATGATTTTTAAATATTTATTTATTTATTTATTTATTTATTTATTTGTTACAGGGTCTCACTGTGCAGCTCAGACTCATAGTGACCCTCTTGTCTCAGCATACCCCGCACTGGCGTTACAGGGCTGCACCAACATGCCCGGTTTTGGAGCCTGCACAGCATGTGGTACAGGGAATTGAACACAGGACCTTGCCCTTGCCAGGCAGGAACTTACACTGCCAAGCTAGCTCCCCAGTCCAGAGGGTTTCTTTTTTATTATTATTATTATCTCACTAAAGCAACTAATTTGATAGATGAAATGGATTAAAGAATGATAGTTTGATTGAAAGTTAATAAAGTGGGAACAATTCATTTCCCAATTCCTAATTTCCACTTAATGTATAAAATGAAAATTTGGAAAAACAATTTCCAGCTTGCTTCCAACTGTTTTCGATTCTTCCATCAAATATGAACCCATAGTACATGTAGTCCCATACTACATGTTAGTAATCTGACATCCAAGTAGAAAATGTCAGGAGTCCTTGACACAGGTTCCAGAATGGAAAGGCTGAACATTCTGTATTCTAGTTAAGGAAGAGTCTCCCAGCTTGGAGTGTTGGTGAGGGGGAAACGGTGCTTCCATTCTAGATTTGGGTTGTGTCCAGGATCATAGCTGGTGACTTGGGGCCTGTTCACTTTGGGTGGAGGCAGGTCCTCTCTGTTGTACTCAGCACAAAGACTGAAATTTCAGGCTCTGATGGAAACACCTTCGCAGACACACCTTGATGAAATTCTCACATGTTAACTGGGTGTCCTTGATCCCCTCACACTGGCAGGGAATGCCCAATCAATCTCGACCTGTTTTGGTTTGAATGTGAAATGAAATGCCCATATTTTCTATTGTCGGGTGTGTTCACCATGTTCCAGATTATCTGTATACAACTGTACAAGTTGTTTTACAATCTAAATTAAGAATTAAAGGCACATTTTATGATGAAAGAAAGATAACTGGAGTTCATCTGCGGCTCAGAAGAACTCTGGTTTATTGCTTTGCCTTCCACAGACTGGATACCATGAGTCGACAGAGGGTCCCGTATATTTTCACCAAAACTCAGCGAACTGCAGAATCATAGTTTTCTATAAGTGACATTTTAAAAGTAGAAGCAGTTTTCTTTGCTGTGCTTCAATAATTATGTTAATTATTAAATCTTGTAAGTTTACGTGCACAAAAATAGAATCATAAAGTGTAATGTAAACATCTACCTCTGACTGCATATGTTTAGACAAAATGTGTACTTCTATGAACATTCATGAAATCTGTACAACTATTTAAAACATCCTGCTCAGATCACCCCTTCTTCCGCATGAGGAAAGGAAGACACTAAGGCTTTTTGTGTTTTTCCCAAGGTCCCGCAGCAGACTACGGGAAAACCTGGGCTATACATTCAGATGACCCGCTCCCAGAGTCCTTTTCCCCATGCATCATTTTCTTGCCTCCTGCGCATGGCCACCACTGAGACACAGTAGCTGTGGTAAGGCGGGTGTTCCTACAGCATCTTTATTTTCCTGCATTGCAAGATTGAGCTGTAGTGGTATGGGTTCTCTGATGCACTTCATCTATTTATACTTTTCCAACTTGCTGCCTAAAGTGCAGAAATTTTTGTTTTGGGCTGTGAGGGTTAGAGTCATGTACTAGGAATGAAAGCCCTGAGCGTCTACACACTCTGGACTATATTACTCTTGATATTTATAAGGATAAATGAATTTCTGGATCATGTGAGACCTGTAAATTTGACTTTTTGTCTCTTGCCCTCTAAACAAATCTTGCAACTGCAGCCAGTACTGACCCCTCCAATGACCAAAGTCAACCAACTATACAATCTAGATGAGCTAGCAGCTGTGTCGGGTTCCACATAACATTGTATCTGCTCTTCCTGTGTATTCCCATTCTACGCAGATTAGGATTGAAAGGCAGCCAGCCCTGGTGTCTCCTGTCTACAATTCAACCTCTGGGTTACCTAGCAAGTTCATGGCCACTCTGAGCCTGTCTCAAAAAAGAACTAATACATAAATAAAGGAAGGACAAATTAAATAACAACATGGAGCTACAAGGTAAGGTAATTTATACAGGTTAGCATTTATTATTGCTTTCATTATTATT
>NW_004524735.1:1355445-1357085 GCF_000260255.1 Octodon degus | reverse complement strand
TGCCCTTTATTTTTGTATTTTAGGGAATGGTCGACAGTGTGTTCAGTGTATTCACTACTAGATTGGACTCATAGTAATTCTCCTGTTTACAGCCTCTCAAGAGCTTGGATTACAGGCATGCGCCACCTTGCCCCGTCTCAACTGCCATCTCAGAGCACCCCGGAGGTGGGCCCCGCATGGCAGGCTGGGGGATCCCCAGGCCCCTGTGCCTGATCGCAGGTGCTTTAATAGTCTGAGCTATTTGGCCGGCCTTTGAGGCACTCTGCATTTAAGGCCAACTTCTCTTTGTTTCTTCAGTGGAGTACTCCTGTTCTCTAAACCTTGTGTTTCTGTCCATGGGCACAATAGCGATAGTAGTACAAATCACAGCCTGGATTTGCTCTCGGAAGATTAAAAGGGAAAATAATGTACCCATAGTTCTGAGTCCTCTTCCTAGTGCTTATAGGTCTGGAATGTGCATAGCTCTGAAGAATTTAAATCGAGAGGGAAAAACACAAAGGCCCGAAAACCGGAAGTGCACTGAGTAAAATGAAGAAGAAAGATCCTGTGGCAATGTACTAAGAAAAACACAAAGGCCTCTGCTGTGTAATCAATATCCCCCAACACTCATGAGGAGGAGTACCAGGAGATACAGGAACAACACCTTTAGGATTAGAATAAAAATTGGATTGGCAGAGAAACTGATGCTCCTGAAAGTTCCACTGTTGTTTGCACTCAGAGAGACTGGGGTGATGACAGAGGGAAGAAAGAAGTTTTGCAGATGGCTGAGCTCAAAAGAAAACTATGGAGAGCCCCAGACAGTGTGTTTGCCTGAGGGAAGCCTTAGAATGTTTACCCAAACTTGTCCATTTACTAGGCTAGCCAGTTACAGTGCATCATTTTAAAAGAGAGTGTGAGGGAGCGCGTGTTGTGATTTGCACCACTGTGCCTCTCAGAGTGCCATAACCTTGCAGGGTTTAACAGGGAAAGGAGAAAGAGACCTGCTTTGCTAATAAATAATTAACAGGCTGTATTTTGACTGCTGAAATGTGTGAGCACAGTATACTTCCCTACATAGGCATAGCCACAGCAAAATTCATAAACCAGATACAGTGAAAGGCTAATGGGTTTAATCACAAATAAAACAATTACAGCAGTATAATTGTAGTGAATTTGTCAATTCTTGAACATTGAAAGCATTCCTAAGCAAAATAAAAGTGAGATGCAATAATTATTATGAACCAATGGCAGGTAAGCTCATGCCTGAGGAAGAAAAAGAGACTGATGGGCAGGTAGCTGGCAGCCAGGGTGAGGTAGAAAGACAGAAACTCACATCGCGGGAAGGATGGGGAGAGATGGTGGGAGATTGCATCACACAACTCAGAAAGGCACACAATATAACACTGACCGAGTTTATTTATGGAATGTTCCATTTAGTATTTTGGATCTCTGTTGATGTCAGATAACTGAAATCATGGAAAAACAAGATAGAAGACATCAAGGAGTATTGCAGAGCCACCTCTGCCTAGATCTCCCTGGTCCTTTGTGTTTACAACTGAATTTTTGTCTTGTTTTTACAGAAGTCAGGAGTTAGGACCCAGTGTAATAATTCAGCATGGGTTTATCAGAACTTAAACATGTAGAAGGGTTTCTCATCTCCA
>NW_004524735.1:1352205-1353630 GCF_000260255.1 Octodon degus | reverse complement strand
AAACAATATTGTTTTCATCTGATGCAGAGATGCTACTATTGAGGCACAGGGCAGCATTTCCTGATCAAACCTGAATTAAATAGCAACGTGGCACAGCAGCATTTCACCAAATGCACTCAGCCGAGCTTTGGAGGGAAGCTCTGTATGCAGAGGGAGTTCTCCACGGATTCTTACATGAGCTACTTTACATTTAAGAAACATGTATGCAAATCTAAAGCTGCAAGATAAAACAAAAGGAGACAGCACGGTTTACCAGGAAGATGGGACAAGCTCTAACTTAGAAACGCTTAGCACCAGAGTAGGCACTTCTCAGCTTCTTGTGAATACAGAGAATAAAGCCATTTAAGCAAATAATGCATTACGCTGTTCTGGACTACAAAAGCAAAGGCTTAAGTAACTGGAAATATCAAAGCAATTATGTTTTTAAAAAATGCTTCTTTCTGTTGGAATGCAAATCTACAAAATCATGTGCGAAAACTATAAAATTATTTATTTATTTATTTTTACTTAATTATTTTGTACTTCAAGGAAGGGTCTATAGGGCGTTCAGGGTCTCCCTAGTAGACTGGACTCCTAGTGATGGGGCTATTTACAGTCTCCCAAGAGCTGGGATTACAGGCACGTGCTACCATGCCCAGTCTCGATTGCCATCTCAGCGCGCCTGGGGCCGGTGTGGCAGAAAGTTCTTGTAAATATCTTCCTTTATCTTCTCTCAGCATGCTTATTTTAAGAACAGGAATATTTGCCCTTTTTTATATTTTTCTTTTTCTTTTTTCTTTTTTCTTTTTGGCAGAACTGGGCATTGAACTCAGGTCCTTATGCTTGCCAGGGAAGTGCTTATTCTACTGAGCCATCTGCCTGGCCCCAGAATATTTTTAATAAGTTCTATTGAGCAGCGTTTCTTAGAAGACTTGGAAGGTGACGAACACGTAAGGCTTCCAAGGGGCTGAGAGATGATGCACGGGCTTTCAGAAGCACATGCCCCCATTTAGAAGGCTGCATGACTGTGGCTCTGACTGTGCGTATTGTGAATGCAATACCTTGCGTACTGTAATAAATAAAGATTCAGCATAACCAGCATATGGAAGTGTGGTTTATTGTAGTCCAGCTAAAATTCTCAAACAGAAACATACTTATTTTCATCATGCTAAAGTTCGTTTTTGCTCTTACATTATACAGAATCATACAGCAGCATATCAATGCTAGGTAATAGTTTACAATCTCTTATGTCTTCAATATAGCCCATACTCTAATAGATAAAGCTGAATGGTGTCTTTGTCAATTTTCCTAGAATTCATTCAGACTCTAAGGACTATAAACTTAAATGCAAGACACGTGGTACTTTCCTTAGTGTGGCACCTGTGATACCCATGTGTTGGCCAGGTAGAATGAAAAGGGGACACATATATCCTTATGATAGGATGT
>NW_004524735.1:1348437-1351342 GCF_000260255.1 Octodon degus | reverse complement strand
AATACCAAACACCTTAGACATAAAATGGAACTGCTATTTTCCAACAACCATAGATATTCCAGACTTTAAATCCCTATAGAATGTTAGAAAACAATTACACATATTTACACAGAAATTTAGAAATCAAACCATATACAACATTGTAGCAGTGCAATCCTGCTACATTTTGTTTTACTTGTCTCTTATTTTCTTTTATTACCTATTTTTCACAAACATTTGCTTTAAATAGAAAAAGATAGTGCAATTTCAAAACAAGATGACAGGAAATCAGCAGTGGTTGCTATACTGCATATTAGTATCTTCAAAGTGTTGTTCAGATTACCAGATATAAGCATGCAGACCTGGGAAAAAAATTAAAACAAGGAAATTAAATGAGGAAAAAAGCATTAAATGTTCCTTTCAATAAACCAATAGAAATTAGTGGTACAATTATCCTTTCTTCCTTTTCTCCTTTCCCTCATCCCACTTGTGCTTTATTCTTGAGTAGTTTCTTTCCCCTTCACAATATCTACTGTACTTTTTGGATTTTATCTACTCTTTCAGTTTCTTACACTAGGGAGACAATATGATATTTACACTTGCATGTTTGATTTATTTCGCTTAGGACTGTGGTCTGTAATTACATTTGTTTAACTATAAATGCTTTGAGAATATCTTCCTATATAGCAGAGTAATACTCCACTGTGTAAAAATGACACAACTTTTCTATCCATTCTTAGGCTGATGGCCATTTGGGTTCTTCTCATGATTCACCTATAACAAACTGCGCTGCTATGAACTTTTGACAGGTATAAGAGCGGCACAATTACTTTTTGGTTTAGGGAAGTGGGGGGGGGGCATCTTATTGTGCTCTTCTTTCAAGACAAGAGATGTTAATGTATAATTTTTTTTTTCCTAAACTAAATCCTCAGCAGAGTCAGGTTAATTAAAGTGCATTTTGAGTTGCAGTTTGGCCACTCCCTTCTAAAAGCTTCGTCATTGCTGGTTCAGGGTGTCCAAACAATCTGTGTGTACTTCCAGTGCTTTGGAGCATTTTCCCCACCAGTTGGGTTTGTTAGGATCTTCTCATAAACTGCAGCTGAAATAAGACTAAGCACAGAGGAGGAGATTTGAAGGAGATCTTTGTTAAAAATGAAGGGAATTGGCAATGTCTTTCAGTTCATGATGAAAATGTAACTCCAGTGAGGGCAAAGAGGAGAAAGGAGGGAGGGGTCTGAGACTGTAGTAATTCCAAGAATGCATTTCTTAGATGGATATACTGAACTAAACATTCTTATTTAAAGATAAGGGCTTGGAAGATAGTTCAGTAGAATAAGTGCTTGCCTGGCAAGTGCAAGGTCCTGAGTTCAATCCCCGGTGCCAGAGAGAGAGAGAGAGAGAGAGAGAGAGAGCCTGCATCTGCAGAAACGTTTCTCATTCAATACGTTTGACAGTGGCCTAACAGCAGTATTTGCACACAAGTGGAGAAAGCCCCCAAAGAGAAGCAGCTGAAGCAGCTGATATCACTGATTCCTCTTCTCTTGCAGCAGGAGAAGGGCGTAACACATTGTCATGGGCAGCACAGTTTGTCATAACTCAGAGCTCTGCTGAGGAGTGCTGGTGCACCCTTGTCACCCTGACATGGGGGATGCTGACTGGGGAAGAGTGAAGTGCAAATCCAGCTTATGGACACAAAGATCCTGTCTAAGAAAAATGAAATGGAACCAAAAATTGCACAGTCCCTCAAATATCTGGATCCACCCTGAAGCATTTCTGATCACTTCATCTGCAGCGGGCCTTACTGCGTTTCTAACACAGTGAACGTGCTTCTGTCAGAGCTGGCTTGCTGCCCCTATTGCAGAATGATTAATTTCAGTAACAAAAGTGTCCAGTTTGGGAAATTCAGTCCATGATCAATTCTTATGTACAAAATAATAGAATTTGCTCCCTTGTCTTTACAAATAGTTTATGGTGGACTTCAACATAGACACAGTAACTTCTTTTGCTAAAAAATGTTTATGCAGAGCTTTATTTCTGTAATACACTGCACATTTCCATAAGGATGAGGGCTAGTTTAGAAAATGCATGAATACTGAGAGAAGAAGCTGTTTCAAAAACATTTTATTGGTCTGTGAAAACCCCTGAGAATTCTTCATTGCTTTTTCTTACTGTTTCAGCAAAGAAAATCCAGCTTTTGTGTGTTAGATTTTAATAGTAGCTTGTATATTGAAACACTATATTAAAAATTTATAAGGTACAAAGAGGTCAGAGTCCTGGGTGACAATATGGTGGGAGAAAGGGTATCCACTTATTTCATGAAATCTGCTAATGGTGGAGACACCAATCTTAATACATTGCATTCATAGCAGGCAGGGAGAAAACCGACTCAGGATTCTCTCACATGATGACACAAAAATTACCCAGTAATATTTTCTTATGTAAACTTTGAGCAAGAATTTCAGAAAGCATTTTGCACTACAAGTTATTTTATCTAGGACTTTGGCAAAGGGAGAAATGCCTAGTACCATTGAGGTAGATTAAAAGATAAGATCTACTAAACAGGATAAGGAAGAGATGCAAGTGGAACTAAAACCTAAGGAAAGCTGTGGTCTCTGAGTGAACACAGGAAGTCAGTGCGCATCAAGAAAGACAAGCTCTTATTTATTGTGAAAAATGAAAACAATATTTTAAGTTCTGGACAAATAGCTCAGTGGATTAAAGCACCTGCAAGGAGGCACAGGGACTGGGGGTTTGATCCCTGGGCCTGCTGTGCTGGCCCCGCCCCCAGGGCACACTGAGATGACAATTGAGACTGGGCGTGGCGGCGCATGCCTGTAATCCCAGCTCTTGGGAGGCTGTAAACAGGCAGATCACTATGAGTCTGATCTAGTAGTGAGACCCTGAACACTCTGTAGGCCTGTCCCTA
>NW_004524735.1:1342330-1347477 GCF_000260255.1 Octodon degus | reverse complement strand
TGGTACCGCATGCCCTGCCTGCCTGAAACATCAGCATCAAAAGGCAATTATATATCAGCTTCAGAAGGGATCAGCTTTCCTTTCTCATTCCCTTCCTCCCTACTCGCTGCCATGGCCGCCGCAACTCCTGAACTCGTGCCTGAGTCTGCGCCAGGCTCATCCTCTGGCTTCCGGCCGCTCAGGGTACAGGGTCTCTTGTCACATTTAAAGAGACTGCTTTCAACTGGCCATGATGAAACCTACATTTCATAGCATAAACTCAAGTCCAGCCTGAGCTATGAGTAAGCTCAAGGCCAAGTGGGATACGTACAGAGATCCTGTCTGAAAAAGAAGAAATGGCTTGGCGGGGAGGGGGGGGGATTTTTTTGCAGGATTACATAAAGCAATAGTTTTCTGAATTTTCCTTGTACATCTTTTGAAAAGAAATATTGTTTAAAATTCAAGAAAATAATCATAATCCCTACTCTACGGCTGATACCTTTCTAAACACACTAAATACACTGTATCATCTGACATTCATGCTACTAGGCTCACAAACCTACTTTTAATTTCACTTAAGTGGAAACATCAAGGGATACAGTAATTGAATAACTTGGCCAACTTTCTAAAGCTAGCAGTTTCCTGCCTTGCTGTTAATGAAATTTTTAAAAAGATTTTAAATATCAGTAATAATGAACCCATAACATAGATAAAATTCAAAGGTTGTTCTTAACCTTTTCTTAATCTCCCCTCTCTATGCTGTATTTAGTTTCTCTTTTAAGCTGTTGAAGACACTCCTTCATGTTTGGTGCTAGCTGACAGACCCTCCAGGGGCATAAGACAATGGCATTAGGTTTTACTTCCCTGGAGCTGTGCAATGACTGTGGCCAGCAGGTCTGCTCTGCATGACATCAAACGGCGTCAGTAATTCACCACGTCCTGCCTCCGGCTCAGCAAGACTGAAAGGCTTCGAGCCCTCAGTGGTGGAGACCTTCCCTGAGCCCGTCCTCACTGGGTGTGGGATTCTTCACAGCCCAGTTTTCTAGGGGCAGTTGGACTTCTTAAGTGCCAGCTGTTTTTGAAAAGCAGAAAGTAAAGCTGTCCATCATAATGAAGTGTGGCCATAAGCCCAAGTCACTTTTATATACTTTATTGGACCAAATACACCACCAGGCCAGGCCAGATTCAATGAAAGAGAAAACACACTTTATTAAATGTGGAACCTTGCTGTGATGGTCTGCAGGAAAGAAAAGAACAGTCTGTGACCATTTTCAATGACTCTGGCACAGATACACATGTATAATCTATACTATCATTTTCAAATATTTATTTTTCTTCTCTTTTGTAGCAATGCCAGGAGAAAAATGTGGAAAAGAAACTAATGGGGGAGAAAAGGACACAGGATCTCTGCAACCCAAGCACTAGCATACTTGGAGTGGAATCTGCTCTCTTTCTGAAAAGCCCTAGGCTCTTATGTGTGTGCATACAGAGACAGGGGCCAGCAAGAGAGTGCAGCGGTGGGCCAGGGGAAAGGAACAGGAGTGTGATTGCAGGGCATGCTCAAGAGCCAAAGATCTGATGTAGTGCACGCGCGTGCACGCACGCACGCACACACGCACGCACGCACACACGCACACACACACAAAGTCAACAGCCTTAGTGAGCACATACTGGGTAAGAGGAGAAAGGGTAAAAAGAAAGAAAATGCGGAGAACTTTGAAAGGCAAGCTGAGAATCGAAATTCTGAGAGCTCAAACTTGTCAGTTTTGCTCAGAGGCGGCCTTGAGGTTGTTCTTTTCAGCTCAGCAGAGACAGTGTAAGACAGAGAAACAAGAAGGAACTTTGACTAAGTCAGAGGTGATCATGTCTTGTCAAATATTTGATTGGACGCTGCACATCTAAATCTCTTGTCTCACAACACGATGGCAAGTGTGTCTCGGAGCAGCATGTTCTTAATAATGTCGAACAATTTACTACCATGTAAAATGTTTGAGAAAAGTGCCACATTCTGGAAACAGATTTGAAGGATTTTTTTTCCTTAGAATTACAAGGATTTGGAAATGAAACCCTGAAAAAAAAAATCTATCAGTTGATATATGAAATACATTTAAAAACTCAAATAGCCGGGCTGGGGAGATGACTCAGTGGAATAAGTGCTTGCCTGGCACCACAGGGGCCTGAGTTCAATCCCCGGTTCCACAAAAGAAAGAAAAAAACGGGGGAAAAAACCCTCAAATAGCTGTGGTTGGCGTCATCTGTTAACATAAATAATAGAAAGCATCATCTCTACCCTAGGAACAAGCAAGGATGCTTTGCTATGGCCCCATATCCAGCCAGCTCAGCTCCGGATAATGACAGCGAGACACAAAACATCAGAAAGAGGATTTGACAGATGAGGACTCAAGGAAAGTAGCTGGCCTGGCTTGAAATGTGATGCTACTTGAAGGGTCTGGCCTGTGTTAGGGAAAATCACAAAGGGGAAAAGATAATTGGATCATTTTTAAATATAATCTTACCAAATTTTCAAAAATATTTAGCACTATGCACCAAGTTCTCCTCTAAACCTTTTATGAATTTTGCTTCATACTATCTCCAGCGTCATCCATGTAGGCAGGAAGAGTTATTTCCAGTTTTCAAATGAAATGTAAGACTACATTCCTGCAAAAAGTCACATGCAGACCTACTGCACATGTCAAACCACAAGCCTTTTCCCACTGCTATAAACATTCTTCATAGTTCCTTCTCAGGTTGCCCTCTAGTAGGTGTCTGATATGCTACCATTCACGTTTCCAAGATTTTAGTGTCAGACATATGCAGTCAAAGGAAAAACCATTTTCTTTTTGTTTTCTTTTGAACCAAAATTCTATGGGAAAAATAAAGATGAATAGCTGGGCATAAATAAAAATAATTTGCAACAGGTTAGCACCCTGATATGTAAATAAAATAGAGCACATAGTTCTTCAAATAATTTTTGAAAAGAAATAAAAGAACCCTGCCTACTTTCTAAGATTACTAAATATTATCAAAGCTTTGTATTACATGCAAAGAAAGACAAGAAATGGACAATAGTTAAAATCACAAAAATTTGTCCTCTCTTCAGAACCAATATGAAAAGAGAACTCAGTATGATTTAGGGGGAAAAGAAGAAGGGAATTTTTATAGAAATTTGACAAGTGTTGTATTATGATTATTAGAGGTTTTTTTTTTTAATGTATTTGGTTGTTGCTGGGTGTCACTATGCAGCTCGGACTTGTGGTGATCCTTCTGCTTTCAGCTTCCCCAGTGTTGGGATTACATGCATGTGACACTATGCCTGGACTCTGGCCGGCTCAGTGTGCCCAGCTGTGGGGCTGGCATGGCATGTGGTGTCAGGGATTGAACCGCGGTCCTTGTGCTTGCCTCAGTTGGCATAAATTGGCAGGTTAATGCACTGAGATATCTCACCGGTCCCAGGTAATTAGTTTTTAAAACAGATTCTTTATAACAGTCTGGCTGCTGGGAACAGTATAACATCTCTATATTTTCAAAGATCATTACATTGTAGATTTATTTTAAATTTTTTTCACAGTATTACAGCTGACTGCAATTGTCTTAAATTAAAATTTTATTGTTTGGTGTTACCCTGTGTTTCTTTCTCAATGCTCCAAACTGATTTAACTTACTGGCTAAATATATGTTCTGAAATTAATATATTTTAAAGAGAGATTTAACCTATGAAGAAGAATAAGTTAAATTTTGCTGCTAAGGGACAATATTTGTCAGGTTTCTAAATTCTTTCAGACTTGTTGAAACTGTTCAATTTTCTAAGATTTTCTGACAAGATTTGTTTTTCTAGAAAGCTGAATATTTATTCAGATTTTAAGTAAAATTAACATATAATATTTATTCTTTGCATTTAAAAATCTCTTCTGTATGTTTTTTCAAAAATCAGGTTAATTATGTTATGATGTCCCTTGGCTTACTTGGTTGATTTATTTTTGTTGTTTTGTTTGACTGCCTTCAGTTGAAAATGTTCAAATTTTTATGGCTAGAAAACATCTGAGGGCTGGGGAGGTAACTAACTCATCAGTCTGGGTGCCTACTTGTCAAATGCCAAAGACTGGTTCGATCCCCAGTAGTGCATGCTGTACCAGTTTCTGGGTATGATGGTGGGTGCAGGTAATCCCAGCACTGGGGAAGCTGAGGCAGGAGGATCACTATGAGTCTGAGCTGCATAGTGAGACACTGTATCAAAGAAAAAAAAGAAAGCTTTCTTTTAAATTTTAAAAAAGAAAACATCTGAA
Organism: Octodon degus; assembly: GCF_000260255.1. NCBI lineage: Eukaryota > Metazoa > Chordata > Mammalia > Rodentia > Octodontidae > Octodon > Octodon degus. Next base: position 1,343,215 of record NW_004524735.1, on the reverse strand, counting down.
CTATTTCATGGCCTTAGCAGTGTGGACTTTTGTTTGTTTGTTTGTTTGTTTTAGGAAGGTGGATTTTGTAGCTTTACACATGCTTTTAAATATGATATTTTTCCATTATTCTAGTTATTTCTTGTTTTAGACTTGCATTTTTTACTTGGCTTTCAACTTACTTGGAAAACCATTTCTTAAAATTCTTTTATTTATTTTTATTTTTAATGAATTTCGGACAGGGTCTACAGGGCCTTACTACACAGATCAGACTCGTGATCCTCCTCTTTTCAGTCTCCCAAGCACTGGGCTTACAGGCACACACCACCACACCCAGGCTTCATCGCTGTCTTAGTGCGCCCCGGAGGTGGGGCCCTCATGCCAGGCCTGGGGATTGAACCCCAGCCTCTGTGCTCTGCCAAAGCAGGAACTTCAATCCGCTGAACTATCTGGCCAGCCCAAAATTCTTATTTTTAAAATGTTAGTTTTATAAAAGTATATTTCTATTCTAGTCACTTATGGTACCTTAGTCTGAAAATTTGCTTCTTACTATTAATAAATTCTTTCTTATTCAAATTTATAAAAGTACGTTAAAGTTGACCATATAATATTTGATGTGGCCTTTCAAAATGCTGCATTCCATTCATGTAAATATGGCATTTGGTATACTTTATTGAAAATTTTTAATTCTTGGCTGGAGAGATACCTTGGCAGCCTAATTGTCTGCCTGGCAAGCTCAATACCTGTGTTTGATCCCCAGTACCACAACCCACGCCATGCCAGCCACTGAACCCAGGCATGGCAGCACACACCTGTAATGCCAGAGCTGGAGATTCTGGGACGGGAGGATCACTATGACTCCAAGATGCTTAGTGAGACCCTGTACCAAAAAAAAAAAAAAAAAAA
>NW_004524735.1:1336187-1342230 GCF_000260255.1 Octodon degus | reverse complement strand
ATATTTTGCGAAACCAAATATTGACCTCATACCCTTATGCTTGCCAGGAAAGTGTTTATTCTACTGAGCCATCTCCCTGGCCCCATTAAATCTTTAAAAAATTATTTTCTTATCCTTGATTATTTTGAAAAGGAAAATGTAGTTTTTTAAAGAAAACTAAATTAGTACTTATATTCATTTGAAAGAGAAAACATTAATAAAAGAGGTGTGCAGAAGAGATGGACAGAAAGAAACAGAAGCGTCTCATGTATCATATTAGTGAATTTATAGATTTAAGAACAGTGAGAGAAATATTCCTCTCTTTTTTATTCTCTTCACTCCATTTTTTGTGATATGAGCTCATGATAATTTTTTATTATTTAATATTTATATGTATTTTCCAATCAGTATCACATATGTATTGAGAATAACATTTTATCTGAATGACAGTTGTAGTGATGTTATTTCAGCTGCAATATTCAAGTGTATTAAATGATCAACAGCAACATTTGCATAAGATGAATTCTGCTGTATTTCACAGCAAATAACTATTGATTTAGTTTGTCTATTCCTCTCTTTCCCGAAAAAAGTTGGAACATTTAACATAATAAAAGTAAATGTTATAATATTAACATGTATTATTGTAGGGGATGGAGGCTCTCAATTGGGTTAATTTCATCCTAGCAAGAGAAACTCCAGTTTAGTCTTGAATCCACCCTTGTTAAGATGTCGTAACTCCTTCACTTCTTCCTTACTTCTTTTGAGATGTTGGAAACGTAAAAGTGATGAGGTAAACAGAACTAAGCACAAAGGGGAAGCCCACGACGTCTTGAGCCAACAACCATGGCATTCCTTGTGATTGCCATGAAAGCTAAAAAGGAGTGTAAGCAGAGACGAGACAAAGAAGGAGGCTGGGACGCCGCCAGACATTTGGGATGGGTAACCGAGAAGGTTCCGGTTGCTAGCCTACGTCTGGCGGCTAGCCTCACTAATGAAGCTCTGCTTGTCCCTAATCTTCAGTCTGACATGGAAATAATCTCACCGTTTCAATATGACTTCATTTTCAATAACTGCATACATTTAAACGTTACTAGCTGAACTCACAAAATACTCCAGCTACTGTATGAAAAATTATCAAAGTTTGAATTGGTCACCTCTAGGTATTATTTAAGCATATGGTAGAGTGCCAAAATTGTCAATGGATGACTGTAAATTGGACTTCTGAATATTGTGTGAGATTATATACTAGCATTTAAAAGAAAAATATTTGTTCATGAAATGTTAGTCAGAGCAAGTATTTGTACACCTATGTGCCAACAAACATTCAATTTGTGTAGACGATATAATAGCGATTCATAAAAGAGGAAATTTTGAATATTTAATACATCTATATAGGCCTATAATAGATATATTTATAGAATATATACATAAACATACATTTGGGTTAATTTTGTTCTAGCAAGAGAAAAAATATATATAGAGAGAGGTCTACTATAGTCATCTTTCAGGATAGTATGATGGGACTCCGAATTTATAATGGTATGAATGCCATGTACACTCAACAGAACCTGTACTTCACATTTAATATTCTGATCTTTCCCAACACCTAGTGCATATGGCAAGATATTCTCTTATGAAGCTGAGTGGTGTCACTGGGCCACGTTGGCCACTCAGATAAATCATAAGAGGAAACAAGTGACACGCTACATCGCACTGCGTTGCTAAGCTATACTGTTTGGTTACTTAAGGGAGCACTTAAGTGCACTTAAGTGCATGTTTCACTTTAAAATATTCCTAACTTGTGGCACATTTATTGGGGAATAATACGATGTGTTCAGAAGTGTCTGCATTTATAGATACAGAAATAGATAAGTAGACAAATGCCTCTACATTTATATTATGCCAGATATTTTATGCCTAAAATTTTTGGCATAGTTTTGAGAATCAACCTTGTAGAAATATGTATTGTAAAAAATTTTTCCAGAAATTATTACAAGGCTCTCTTGAAAACAAAATGAAATTTTCTGATTCACTAATGTGGAATCAGAAGCAAAAGCAGTTTAGACTTGACTCCATCATATTAAGATGAAATTTATCACCGTCTACCAATTGAATAGGGTGCATTCTACTACTGGTAGGAAGAGTGTTCTCTAGAAATTGTTTCTCATGTACAACTTTTATCAATAATTGTATTACATTACGTGGCTCTGAGTATTATTCTAAGAGATCCATATATACTAACTGATTTAATCTCGTATGTTAAGCACACATAAGAATTATGTTTCCAATGAAAACCTGGAAGGCACTTGTTTTACATTAGCTGGGGGAAGGGCAAGGTATAATTTAAATTATATTTTACTTCATTAAGATATACAACATACATCTTCATGTCTCATCATTTTTAAAAAATATAACAATAAAGAGTTTATTTAAGCTTGTTATCAAGGGAGAACTTACCTTAAATTTTCAACATCTCTAAAAATACAATTTGAAAGTTTTATTTTTATTCTGGGTTTCAAGAATTATACATTCAATAAGGAACACTTTTAGATTTCACAGGTGTTCAGTACAGATGCTGATAAATAAGAACACCTAGCAATTGCCATTCACATTGCTGAGCTAAAATTAATCAAAAAAGAAATAAATTCTATTGGCAATTGCCTGGCATAGAAACAGGAGTTGGTCATTTCATTAATGACCAATTAAGGGCTTTCATCTAAGAAAGAAATTGCCATGAATCTTTTTAAATATCTGAAAGAATTGATCAACTACTGACAAATGACATTAGCACTATAAAGTGGCCCCAACACAGTCAAAACACTTCACAACCACAACATTGGGCAAAATTGAAAATTAAATTAGCCTTGCATAAAATTGCTCAAAAATAAAAAGTCATCAAATTCTCAAATGTTTCTCCAGCAGGCACTTGCACTGAATTGCATCCTACTTGATTTTGTTGTTGACCCTTCCTCCTGTTCTTCTACTGGACCAGGACCTTCTTAGACCTGCTGTATGAGAATCCACAGCACAGCTGGGTAGGATAAAGGAGAAGAGACACAACACAGGTGAAATTTAAGTTTCTAATTTTTTTTCTGCACTATGTTTGCTTTTCTGTGCAAATGTCATGTGCCTAGTTACATTTTTATAACTGCACTTAAAGATTTTAAAGGTCAGGTTTGACATCTTAGAGTGACTTACAAATAAATCATAGGTATAAATGATAGTGTCTCTCTTACCCTTTTCTTATTCATTTCCTAGGAAGTAGAGTGACTCTGAGCCCACACACCAATATTTAAAATACAGATAAATCTCTCTAGGGAGTAAGTCCATCACTAAGTTTTACAAAGAATAGATATTTCCAATCCTAAAACAAATATCCTCTCAATATTTAGAAATGGACCTTTGTACTTAGCTCATAGCTCTTTAGTATAGTACACTTACACAAGCAAATGTTATAAAGTGTGTTTTTCTGTCTCTTGAAAAGAGACTATCTTTGTTTATTTGTGTCTCCTTTTTGTATAAAATGTGTTTAATTTTTTTCTGAGTCCCTCATCACTTTCTTAATTATATGTATAGAAATCTGTTGATGGTAACTCGCTGGCAGATTGTATTCTCTCTCTCTCTCTCTCTCTCTCTCTCTCTCTCTCTCTCTCTCTCTCTCTCCCATGTTAGTACAGATAAAGTTATTTTTGTGGGAAATAACTGATTAATTCACCAACACTGGCATAAGTTGCATGACACAGAATCCCACATTTGTAAACTAAATAGTGTTTGAAGTCAGAGCACAAACTTCAGAGATGCTTAAGATGCAGGCAATTCTGATAACTCCACATGTGGGACAACAGTTAAAAACACTTAAAATGTTTCACTAAGACTATGCAAACAATTAGATCTTCCATTGGAGATCAAAGGCATGGTATTTTTAAAGATATTCCACTACATTCATACACGATCTACATTCCTACTTCTTTACTTTCTATCATTTATAATTTAGTGAGTTTTCTTCTGTACTACATATGACTGTACAATCAGTTACAGAAATTAGTAATTCCTGCATCTATATCTATTTCATGATTATGAAGTTGTGAAACCTTAAACTCTTGGACTTTGCATGGATACACCTGAATGCTCACTACAGGAATATCCTCCAAGGTTTACTCTCTATTCCCAGGAAGATATCAATAGATACTTTCCTTTTCACAGGTTTTTTTAAAAAAATTTCCATAAAATCCTTGGCCTGTGAATTTTATCACCTCTGAATATTTCCACAGTGATCCTGACTTGATCCAAAACCTTTACATTGAATGACTCTCCAATTTAAGTGTTGGTCCAATTCTCAGTGTAATTGTGACTTGGCAGTTGGTGTTCCACTCCCGAGGTGAAAGATCACTGAAACTTAGGGATTCCGAGTCTTTGCTTCTCCATGTGACACACTCAGTGTTGATTTTCCAGGTTTTGTTGATATACATGTCTAATCCAAATTTGACAGTTTTCAGCAACATGATCTTTTCTTAGTTTATCCTGTAATTTTTATGTATTAAGTTATTCTATAATTTGTTTGCAATAATATAAATATAACCTGTATATTTATATTTATAGCTGGCTATACTGTCCATGTGTGCATTCATTTGCATCACAGGTGACAATACTTTGGAAAGAAAGTTACCAACAATTTACTCCAAACAAATTTTATCTCCCTTTGTACAATGACAATTACTGTTACTATATGCTTTTGAAGTATTATACTATAGTATGCTATATGAATGTACAATTATATGCAAAGTAAACCAATTATATTATATAATTTACCTTCCACAGTAAAATAAGGAAATCCTTATTTGGCTAAAAGAAAAACTGAATGGACTGAGAACATTTGAAAATATGAAGGGCAGAGATTTTATTCTGACTGTACTCATATTTAAAAAAGAAAGATATTGTATGGATTCAGTGGTCTCTCAGAAAAAAATTGGGGAGAGAATTTAGTAAATAAAGACAAGGGACAAACTCTGAGGTCAGGTAGAGATCTATCTGCCTGATAGGCAAAGGACTTGAGCAACAACAACAAGGATGTTTATTTATGCTCTTACCAAGTAAGTACCATAAGACACAAGATTGCCTAGCAAATAATGAGTGAAGTTGCCCAGGCAGGATGTGTTTCTCAAGACTGAGGTAACTTGACTGCTTTAGGCACTGTGCCCATGTGCTGCCCTCACAGATAGGTTCCATTTCCAGCTGCAGCCACCTCCAAAAAGGTGTGGGAAGCTATTATTGGACACACTCCTCTAGGGACTACTTCAAAGTTAAATTTCTTGGCAGGAGGGTGCACATCTCTAATGCCAACATTATAGAAGATGAGGCAGGAGGACCACGAAGAGATCAAGGCAAGCTGGACAACACAGCAAGACCTCATCACAAAACACCAGAAAATAAAACAAAAGAAAAAAAAAAAAGGAAAGTTATCTTTCTTGTTGCTCATGTGTTCAGTTCCCTGTCAAACAACCATGTTATTTTTATATTATTAATTCCAAATTTTCAAAATGTTTCCACATTCTACCAATGCTTATTTTGCTATGTAAATCAGATAAATTACATTTTCATTTATAAAAAGGAACGTGTTTGTTTATGAAACAAGATTTTTCTTTTATGCATTACATGATCTGTGGGGTAATTCTTCGTATAATGCCAAATTCTCTTACACAAAGCCTTAGTGTCACAACAAAATCTTCAAACCCCTTAAGATTTTTATAAAAACAGCATCTGAAGATCCAGGTATATACCCAACAGGTAAGGATCAAATGCTTATCTTTATAATGCACTTAGAGTTTTATTTTGTTTTATTTTATCATGGAAGGGACAAAGATGTAACAGTAAATAAATAAAAGCTACAAATTTTGAAGAATTCCAAACACATGAAGGTAAAAACAAGCTAATAGAAAGTCCTCCTTTGAGAAAATATATGTATGGATATATAATAAAGTATAGTTAAGCCTGACGTAGTAGCACAGGCTTGTAAGCCAAGTGACTGGCAGAGGCTGAGTCAGGAAGTTCAGGAGGATCACCATGC
>NW_004524735.1:1326073-1329468 GCF_000260255.1 Octodon degus | reverse complement strand
TTTTTCTAATAATTTTAAGATAAACTGATTCAAATTTACACTAAATTTATAAATTCATAAATCTACACTAGATTTAAAAAGAAGTCTACTATTTTTCATGACCCAACTGCCACCTTAATTTGTTCTTCTATTCAGTGTATCTTTTGTTTCATTGTTGGTCAAATTAGTGACAAACAGAGGTTACTGACCATCTGGCCAATGGTTTGATAGATAAAGGGTGGAATTGTGGAGCCTGATTTACCACCTATTGGCTACATGTCTTTGAACAGGTTTATTTTGTACTGTGTCTTGCTTCCTCATTTGTAAAATGTTTTACCTAATCTATGAGAAGTCAGTGTTATGAGACCTAATGGTTATTTGGATCTGAGTAGAACAAATACTCAAGAGTGATCAACAGTTCTTGGGAGATAAATACAAATTGATTTGCTCCTGCTTCTCTTGCAATTCAAACAACATCTATGTTGTATTCATTCAGCTGATATTATGTACCTCACCTTTATTTACCGAATTTCTGCATCAGTGAACCTATGAAATAAAGGCCAACCTTTTTATGAGTTACTGAAGACTCATAAATGCACGAAATCTTCTTTACAATGCCAATTTTAAATCAGGCTTTATAGGCAATGAGACTATTGTGACCCGTTGGTCTTTAACCTGGAGGTTTTATGAATCTAATGAGAAATGAGACAAACATTAAAAAAGGGAAACTATATGTTAATGATTTCTCTGTTGGAGGAAAGTTCATGCAGCGTTGAAACTCAGAAGAGAGAAACTAACTCAAGCTGTGAGAATAAAGCTTGAGAAACTCCTTTGAAAAAGGAGCCATGAGCTGTGTTTCTTTGTGTGTATGGTTTGACAGGGGCTGATCACCCTGATGGAATGCACGGTGCCCATTGTAACTGAAGGCTCCTGGTAGAAATTAATGACGGAAGTGAATCCGTGTTTTAAGAAGACCACTTAGAAAGAAGACAAAATGCATAACAACTTGCTTTAAAATTAGATACAGAAGTGAACATTTATTAAAGTCATAAAGGAAATAACATATTAATTATAAAGATCTGGCATATATCAAGTTGTTACTAAATCACGCAAAGTAACTAACTGAAACATTTACTTAACTGAATGTACTCATCTCTCTGTTATTTTTCTGCTAATGTTTTTCATTCTGCACTGTTAGACCTTTCACTTGTGGCAACAAAAACAAGAAAACGATTCATATTTTTCTCTAGGGTAATTGGTACAAATAAATTTTTCCTCTTCTCATACCTTAGAAAATGTTTCTTTCAGCTTCCCAAACCCATGAATTATAATTTCCTAGCCTTCTTGTGGGTCTGTGATTCAGTTTGAAGATCTGTTAAGGGTTCAGACAAGACAAAGCCCGCCTAGAGAGGGCTGGACCTGATGAAGGTGGAACTACTTCCCATGTGTAGGTCAGGATTCTTTAGAAAAGTCAGTGAACTCATTAGGATTACACAGGTGATTCACTGCTCCAGAACATAGCCAAACACAAATCTGCAGGGGCACAGAGTCCTGTATCTGATAAGATAACCACAAGGAGTTAATATTATGCAGACAGGAAAGAGATCACTATGTGCTGAGAAGTCAGGAAAGACTTCATGGAAGACTTAAGGACTTTATATCTTAAACAACCACTTACAGAAACTTGATAAGTGGAGTCACATTTCAAGTGTGAAAATATGAGAGCAAGAACAGGAAAGCGCAAAAGTAGGAGACAAATAAGCTTTATTACAAGAGGTCTCTGAAAGATGTCTTTAGAGGGTAGTCAGTATGTATAAGAAACCAGCCTCAAGATCACAGCTGTACGTAAAATAGAGTATGCTCAACTTTTATCTTCAGGACAGGTGGAAACACAGAAAGAATGCTTCCTCCTGCTGAGAGCTGGGTTCCTCTGACACTGTAATTTAGAGAGCCAGAAGAGATCAGAATGTAGTTAGATTTCTTCTAATAAATCCACCTGGACTTTGTGTCTGTGAGTTGACACATTTTTTCTAATGCACAAGAGTTGTAACCTCAGTCTCCTGAGACATCCTGCAAAACAGAGACCATTCAGTGCATTGCTCATGGGACTGGAAAGCGTAATGAAAGAGAAACCCAACAAGCCTTGCATCCTGCATGCCCTGATAGATTGCAAAATAAAAACACGGAACTGCATTATTTCTGTTATCTGCATTTGCAAGCACTCACAGCAGTTGGCAGGACTCTACATGCATATTCAGTGCAATGGTTTTGAAATGAGCATGATCCTTCACTACTGACATATGCAGTGATTAAGTTCTAGAAAACATAATTTTCCAAAGAAACATAAAACAAAATTAAGAGCCAAAAAAATTTTTTTTTCGGGCTGGCCAAATAGCTTAGTGGATTAAAGTGCCTACAAGCAGGCACAGGGACTGGTGTTTCAATCCCTGGGCCTTCCATGCTGGCCTTCCCGCTCCACTCGCCCCAAGACATGCTGAGGTGGCAATTGAGACAGTGTGGTGGTGAGCTCCTGTGACCCCAATTCTTCAGAGGCTGTAAACAGGAGAATCACTGTGAGTCTGGTCTAGTAGTGAGACCTTGAACACCCTGTAGAATCTCCCCTAAAATACAAAAAAAAAAAAAAAAAATTCTAAGTAAAGATAGTATAGTAAGTGCCAGTGTACACTTTCTTCTACAAACATTCAAATTCTATCACGTTAGTAATAAGGCAACCGTCAAATCTTATTTTTTTTCCATTTAATTTTTAGTCTACACATACTTCAGTACAAGATGTGATCAGTTTCAAAGGAGAAAAAGAAAACTTGTGCGGTTCATATTAACAGCCAATATCATTTTCCCTTAAGGGATAGAAATTTAAATACAAAATTGTTCTTTTTTTTTTTCAGTACTGAGGATTGAACTCATGACCCTGTGCTTGCAAGGCCAGCGCTTATTCTACTGAGCTATCTCCCCGGCCCACAAAATTGTTCTTAAGTCTAATTAATCTAAGGGAATCAAACTCTAACTTCTTTGCTCCATTCCTAACCCAACTGCTTAGTGTTAGTGAAATGTGGCCTACATGTCACTACATTTTTATAAAATAGATTGTTTCAAGTGCTTACTTTGCACTCAGGACATATGAGATCTTGTACTGTAACATCATATAACTCAGTAGTGTCCCAAATTTTCTGATCAAGGAGATTATGGGGCCAAAAAGGAAAGTGACGGTTGATGTAGAGTGTGCCTAAGGAGTCATATGGAGAGAAAACATTCTCTCAGGCTTTCATGGGGAGCACATTGGCCAAGCAATGACCAGGACTCATCCACATGGCTGACACTGACAAAGGATCTACAATCTGAGGTACAGGATCTCAGGATAAATCCTGAGGGGATTTCACTGACCTTATCAGATCCAA
>NW_004524735.1:1320800-1325973 GCF_000260255.1 Octodon degus | reverse complement strand
AAAAGTAGAGGAAGGCATTTACTCCTGTGATGGCAACATTGGAAAGGATGGTGTTCTGAGAAACCATGGAGCTTTTTTCTGTGCTAAAAACACGTGTGCTCGCCAAAACATTAGGCAAAGCCACTGATTTTGCTTCCCTATGTGTGGAAACATTTTAACATTAAGAATTAAATAAAATATTTTATTTTTCATTTTAAAATACTAATAACGGTTGCATAAGTTAAACACAATTATAAATCAAAGAACAGTCAATCCAATACCTAAATATTACACACACACACACACACACACACACACACCACATATGCACACACAATATACTCTCACACACTCACACAGACATCTAAGTGAGAAGACTGAGTATTAGTAGAGAAAAAACAGTTACTGAAAATTTATTTGATGTTGGTTGCTGGAGGGAGGGCTTATGGATGACAAATGAATGACAGTTTCAAATTGTATCTGTAAAATAATATGGATTATACTGAATATTCAAAGTTCAATTCACTAGCAGTCACACTAAAAATGTTAAGAATTAAGAATTTGTAATAGGCTAGAGCAAAAAATTGTACAAAGTAAATATGCTAGGATTCATAATAATCTTAAAAATTGAATATTTTAAAATGTTTTAATTTTGAAAATTCATTTATTTCTTAAAAAATATGTACACACAAGATAGTTAAGGTAGATACACAGCTACTTTCTCTTAATTCATTGAGAAGAAAGGTTTGTATTAATATTGTTTAGACAAGATATCATGTCTGCATCTTGTCCTCTGAACAAATATTATGACGCCAACAATATGTAATGTATGAATTTTTGTAACTTTCTCATTAACCTGTTTTGAAACTGTTTCATTGTTATTTTATCTTTTTTCTCATTAAAATGAAAAAATCTTCACCAACTGTTTTTCAGTCTTTATATCCTTCTTGCTTTAAATTTTTAAAGATAATTCATCTTGTTCTGGAAATAAGTATGAATTAGATCCACCCAAGATATAAATGATTTTAAAATACTTTAATCTTACTGTAACATAAATCTTTTGTGTTCCTTGGGTCAAGTGTCAGCTAAAATGGAAATAAACATAGTTATTTTAAAAATTTATAATTACACTTAATTGTTCTAATTGTTAATACTAGGTTCAAAGTTTTAATGAAATAATTCATTGTTGGTTAGTGTTATGTTTAATACTATTATTTGTTACTGTTAAAATCAATTTTACAAAGGCTGTGTTATCAATCTTTTCCTCACTGTGCTGTGACTGACACTTAGCTCAAAAGAATTTCTATAAAACAATATGCTTTATATATGAAAATGCAATTTAGCAGGTCACTCTGTCCCTACAAAGGAATGAACTTAATTTTGCTTTAATGTTATGGAGCTTTGAACATTTTCCTCCTCATTTTCTGATAGAAGTAAAAATCTGGAACTAGAGAACGAAGTGTAGGGATCTAATTACGCCTATGCACTTGAAATAAGTCACTTTGCTACTAAGGAGAGATGGTCAAAGTTGTTCTCTGAAACCAAGTAAGCGCTGTCAGGCAGTGGAACTAATTTAGGAGCAGACAGATGAGGGAAATGAATTGTTTCACGGATAAAGGAACTTTGAAATATTGATGTCATGGATTTGAACATCTATAATTTCTCTTATCTTATTATTAGAAAAGAGCAATTTAAAAATATTCTATTATAGCTGTTAAAAAGATTCTATTTTTACCATAGAATAGATGGGTTAGGGTAGGAACATAACATTAGGAGTCCCTTAACATATTTAAGTACAGAGACACATAAAATAGAAATACTACATTCTGTATGAGAAAAATCAGTCCATCTGTGGTCCCTTAGAAAATATTTTTACCGCATCAATTATTTTTAGGAATGCTTTTGTTCATTGGCTACAAAAATGGTGGCCTGTATTAAATGATCACAAACTTTTCCCAAGGTGTGTGACATGTATTTAAGATGACAGTCAGTCAGGAAAGTAGATATTGAATTACAATAATGGAGGAGGAGCCATAGTCTGAACCCCAGATGAAGGGGCATCTCTTGGGCTGTGTCCCCCAGAGGAGCCGAGCCCACATGCAGCTACAAGCCTGGGTGTGCTCCCTTGGGGCCTGATGATGGGGCTGGGGCCAGGCACAAATGGACAGGAAGAAAGGACATCCTCATCTGTAAGGAATTTAAGGTTTCCAATTGTTAAAACATGAATATTGATGATTTTAAAAACTGCATCATGAAATTATTGTGGAAATATACAGTGTCAATACTAATGGCAAGTGAACTCTGATTGAAAGAATTAAAGTATAAAATGTCTCTCTTCATCTCTAGGTCAGGAAGAAAAGAAAAGCATTTTTCACAATAGTAAAAGCATATGTAAATATTGAGACACTGAAGAAATTCACTTCATAGGCCTCTGACTATTTGCTACCAGGAAAAACATGTTTTTTAGTTAATCTCTTAGGAAAATTAAACATATCTATTCACCCACACAATTAATCAAATGCATCTCAAATTAATTAAATCAGACACCCTAAAATGATCATACATAACCAGAAAATAAAGCCCATAAACAAATTTATAAATTTTTTTTACAAAATAATCAACACTCTTTCTTTAAAATTTTAAACTCACTTACACATATCCTCAGGCTCACTTCTGAGACTGTTTTAATGTGAGCAAGCCCAGGCTGAGTGACCAACCTATAGGCTGCTTTAAATCACTATGTACATCTAGAGTTAAAATATTCCTTCACAACTTTGTTTAGCAATTTTATCTTATATTATTTTATGTTATGTTATGTTATTTTATTTCATTTAACTTCACTTCACTTCTCATTTTTTTCTTTTCTTTTCTTTCATTTCATTTCATTTTTGTGGTGATGGAGCTGGCACCCAGAGCTGTGAACATGAGAGGCATCCTCTCCTCTCTAAGCTACATCTCTAGTCCCACCCATGTATTCTGTGTTCCACAGCACCTATGAAACTGCTTAACACACATATATTCTTTTTCTCTGAAAGCTTGTATTTAAACTGATTTTCCAAAATATATAAGTTATTTTGTAAACAATTGATGTTGGGAACACAAAGAGGAAATATCCTTATTATGAAAAGTGAAGTCAGGTCACCCAAAGCATGATTCCATCTGTCACTTGGGGAGGCATGCTCAGCATTAGGTCTTCCCTTTTCTCAATATTTTCCTGTTGAAAAATCACCATGTCAGCATCACCTCCCAGCCATCTCTCCATGCCTAGTATTTTTATTAATTTCTAATCTACCAAATATATAAAATCTATAGAAATACTTTGAAAGAATGTTTTTCTTCCAGGGTGGTCCTTTAATACACATTCCACAGACATTAAGATTCCTTAAAAACCTCTATTTATCTTGTATGTTGAAAACCCTTGGGAATGATTTCAAGAGATGTCTTGTCATAGGGTCCCACCTCCACACCAGCTGAATCTTCCAAATCTGTGGTTTCCTAAGTTTCAGTCACTGTTCAGTAAAAACACTACAAATGCAAGAGCTGGATGATATTCAGTAAACAGTATAGTATATAGTATAGTACATGGCTTGTCCTTCATAAATGTTTAGTAAAATTTAGTAGTGAGACAACATAGTTCAAGAAGGACTTTGAACAGAGGTTATGAGAAAGTAGTGAAGGAAACTTTTGCCATATGTAAACCTTTATCTAATTAACATCTCTGGTACTTTCACAGAGAGAGGAGTCTTCCCAGGAAGTGAAATTGTCCTTTAATGAAGATATATGACACATCAAAAATCATAATACCATTGAATGGCAAAGCCCCAGTGCGAACTCAAGTCTCTCAAATATGTGCTAGCATGTCATGTCGCCTAGGATGTTTTCATTTAATACTAAAAGAGTAGTTTTATAAATCTGTTAAAGCAGTTAACAACATATTGTGCAAATTGTACTTAATATTCCAACCTTGTAGTTGAGTTACGGAAAGCCATAAAACAATAAAAAGAATGATGTAGTGATGGGTAGGGTTGAAATATAGAATAAAAGTGAGAAAACATGAGAAGAAAAATGATTTCTGCCATTCATTATATTGCAACAAACCATATAATGATGAGAAACATTTTTAATGCAGAAATGACTATATGTAAGTAATAAAAATGGTAAGCAAGATCGGAGGAAAAGTCAAAGGCAAACTTAAAGGTATGAACAATTCAAAGGCATGGTGCCATTCACTTAGATAAGAAAAGTGTGACAGAGGGAAACTCACTTTGGACCATCCTTTGATAATGCATTTGGACTCATCCTTAAAAGCCTTTAAGACTTGATGGTTCTAACTACATTAGTTGGAAACAAATCACCCAAAGTTTAAGGGAAATATCAGTGTATAAAATAAAATAATATTATTCCTTCAAAAAAAAATGCTGGAAAGGAAACAAGTATACTGCTTGAAGGCAGTAGTTAGGAAATCAAGGAAAACAACACAGTAAAATAAAAGATTTAGAGACTGTGATCCAACAGTTAGAAACATCTGAAAATCTGCTTGCAAGAAGAATCATTTCCTATGTTTGAACTTATTTATTTATTCATTCTTTTTTATGTATTTGGTAAGGATCTACAGGGTCTACAGGGTCTCACTATGTACATTGAACTCATAGTGATCCTCCTGTTTTCACCTTTCCAAGTGCTGGGATCATAGGCACGCCACCATACCAAATCTCAATCGCCCTCTCAGTCCATCTTGGTGGTGGGGCTAGCACAGCACTCCAGAGATCGAATCCTGGCCACTGCGCTGTGCCTAGGAAGGCACTTTAGTCCACTAAACTATCTAGCCAGCCCTCAAACTTCTTTTCAATGGAAAGAAATACGTTTGTTATTGTGTTCGTGTGACAAAAATACTGTTAATAGAGATATAATGTAAAAAATCAAAAAAAGAGTTCACATAATTTATAAGTATAATTATACATTTTACAAAAAGTGCAATGAAGAGTCCTAGCCCAGATCCGGTGAGTGTGTGGAGAGCTTCCTGCTACCCTGCGCCGACGGGACCAGTCCCAGCCCAGGCGCAGAGTGGGCCAAACCCTCTCCCAGCCCCTTGGGCCGCACCCCACCACTCCGCAGTGCCTCCCCCACCCCGCCCGCCGAGTAGGATTTTCTGCTGAGTTCCGGGAGCCCCCAGACCCAGTCCTAGCCCAGGTCC
>NW_004524735.1:1307326-1312645 GCF_000260255.1 Octodon degus | reverse complement strand
TCTAATAGTGTTTGTAAATAGGATATCATGTTTGCATCTTGTACAGCAAATAATCACTAGGAAGAGAGTATTCAATGTGTTAATTATTGAAACTGTCTTACCAATTTGATTTGAAACTGTCTCATTGCTATTTGTCTGTCAATAAAGTAATGGAAAAAATTAAAAAATAAAATCATGAAGCAGGGCCAGTGAGAGAGCTCAGCAGACTAAGCACCTGCTTAGGCAAGAGCAGAGACCAGGGTTCAATCCCCAACACCACGTGCTGCACCAGGCCTGCCCTCAGTGCACTGAGGCAACATCTGGGCGTGGTGGCTCACGCCTGTAATCCCAGCACGAGGGTGGCTGAAAATAGAAGGCTTCCTCCAAGTCCAACCTAGTAGTGAGACCCTGTACCAAATACATGAAATTTAAATTCGTTTTTAAAATTTAAATATATCGAAGGTATGTTACACATACTGCATTGTAAATCTCTCAAATTTCTCGTCAAAAAAACCAAAAAACAAATGCTTACTTTTCAATTATAAATTTCACTTCCCCCATTTTAACACAGCTTTCTTGAAGGCTGCCTTTTCTTAAATATACATGTATTAGTAAAGCACTTTTCTTGCATGGAAAATGTTCTTCTTATAGTAATTACAACTAATTATGAAGTACACTTGCTATTTCAGAAAACATGTATTGTGCTCCATATGCTTAAGCTTTTATTTATTTATTTATTGTGGAACCAGGGATTGAACTCAGACCCTTGAGCTTGCCAGGGAAGTGCTTAATCCACTGAGCCATCTCCCCGGTCTCTTCCTTAAACTTTTTAACTGAGTGGAGAATCATATTTACTAAATATGATACTGAACTGTTCAGAATTTATGAAACAGATTTCCAAAGAACTTTGCCAAATAACATTAGAGTGTGTCCTGAAACCCCATCCTTGCCTATGTACTAGCTCCATAATATGTAAAGGACTTTTGCCTACAATACAACATAGGCTTATTAATTTGAATAACTAAATTGAATATTTAAGCTGGGGACTTACTCCTTCATAGGAAAATCATTTTGAATTTTTTTCAATTGTAAATTTTATTTTTTTCCTAAGAAAATTAAGTTTTTATCCAGTCAGTATTTACTAAATGTATACTATGAACAGATATTTTTGCACAAAGGAGTATCAGAGCCTATGATTTCTAAAAAGTCCAAATACAGGCTGAATGGAACAACACCACTCTCAAGTTGCATGAAAAATATTCAGTGTTTTCTCAGGTGAGTGTTGATAGCTTTTGTGCCTCTTTTGGAGGATCAATGACAACCACTGCTAATCACCACTGCCAGGAAGCTGTAGGCCAAGAAATGCTCTTTACTATGGGTGCCCAGTATGGACAAGAGTATTTCTCCAAACATGCCCCACATAACTCATCAGAGACACGGGTTCACACAGGAAAAGAATTTCCAGATTGCATTTTGCGGTGAAGTACATATGTTGCCAAAATCTCTTGAAAATACATTAATATCGCTAAACTTGAATAGTAAATTCTCTTACCTAAATCTTCCACTTCGAAGATGTGACTATTGGAATTTAGCATACCAGGAACAGAAAGCACACTGAATTTGGAGAAGTGGCCTGCTCTCCCTCAGCATTGGGCTAATGATTTTATTCAGTCAATGAAACTCAGTGGATGAAATGTTAATGAAAAATAGGAGTTTGGACCTCTCAGTTTTTGGTTCATTAAATGAGTGTCTCTCCTCTCCCCTTCATATCCTTAGGTACAGCAATTAAAAAAAAGAACAGCTAAGTAAATATGATGGACCTTTTTAAAGATATAATTGGGTCATTGATTGCCATCATTTGCACACTAAGTCTGTGACTGACAATGTGGGTGAACACAGTTTAGAGGAAAGCCACTACAATTTCAGACCATGTTGCTCAGCGGCGGATGAGAAAGACTGAGATAACATTTGAAATCTATGCTTCTTTAATTTGGTGTGCTTCCACATCTGTACCAGTAAGTTCTCCACCCACTTCCTTCCTCTGCTCTTTTTAATGTCCAAGTGAACACAGTAGTTTAGAAGCAGTAGTGAGGTGAGGCTTACTATAATGTTATGCAAATCCTATTTTATCCTTCACATTATTCTTGGTGTCTCATTAGCAGGATTGAGTTCTTGGTTCAGCGCATTATTTTATGTACTTGAAAAACATAAAGCATTGCACAAGTTAAGTGATTGCCTGCATTTAATTCAGTCGCTTACCAATTCTGATTATGTCTATCATGAAATGAAATGTTTTAGTAAACAAACTCTTTTAAAAAAAGTTGACATGTAACTATTTTGTTGATTTTTGTTGTGAGGAAAATTATTCCGATTGATGTCTTGCTGTAATTTATGGGTATGTGACAAGTACAAAATATGAAACATATATTTCTTCAACAGCTAACTTTCAGTTGCAAATTCCCCATGCTATTATAATTTATATATAGAACTCAGATCCCGTGCTTTAAATAATATATTTTTTTAGCCCCTCCAGCTATCCTTACATCCTTATCCATGGGGTGAGAAATCTGTGTAGTCAAAACATGCCACCTTTGAATATCCATGGGATGTCTGTTTGGGAATTTGTAGACCTTGTTGCCCACCCACAAGCAATGGGCTTTTAGACGCAAGATTAGTGGTAAGAGAGACAAATAAACTCTTGCTGTTAATAAAAATATCTCAGAAAGGACTAAAGGTTTTTTGAAATATATTTTATAACATATTAATCTCCCTGTTCCTTTATTTTCCTAGGCCACTGAGAATCTCAAATTTATGTACTAAGTACAATTCACATGCCTTAGTAACTGCAAAGATTCAGAGAATTAAAATGTGGATGCCCAGTGGAGCAAGAAAGATAGCAATGAATCAAGCAAAGGTTTACCACTAAAACTGGTGAACCAAGCCTGGCGTTTCATAATTTGTAACTGCATTTATTTCAGTTATGTTATTGGTATGATAAAAATGCTCTTTTATAGCCTTTTTAATAACAAGGGATAAACTACAAAGCAAAATAACCAAGTGGGTAAGGTGGGAATATCTGACCACAATGAAATGTAGTATGTATTTAGTGGCTATGGAATATGATATTTAAAGTACACTAATGCAAAAAGTGTTTCCTACATTAATTTTCAAAAGTTGTGGGGAGATAGCTCAGAGGCTTAAGCGCTTGCCTGGCAATCTCAAGGTCCTGAGTTTGATCCCCGATGCAAAAGTTGTATTTTCCCTTTACCAAATCTTTCCAGGTAATGTCTTCACATTCAGCCATTAAAGCCTAAGCACAGTTAATTAGATCAATGTAGTAGATCAATCACTCAATAATAGTGCCTCTGAATAATAGTATATCATTCTTTGTTCAAGAGAAGTAGGTCTCCAAACCATGAAAAGACAAAGTGATTTCAAACATTCACTACTATGTGCAATAAACAAGCAAGAATAATCTGTGCACTGTGTTGTTCCACCTACATGACTAGAAAAGGGAACCTATGGACCGAAAATAGGATTAGTGGCTTTCAAGTGGGGAAAGGAAGAAACTGGAAGAATAATTAGCACACAGTTGATTCTAGTATAGTAAAGGCATTCTGACAGCACCTGCGGGACGGGTTCGCTTCGCTGTTGCTCCATCCGAGCCCCCAGTGCACACCAGCAAGAGGCTACCCTGTGGCCACCATGACCAGGGCCTTAACGTAAGCCGTGCAATATGAGCCAAGTATTGTCTGATGCACTATGTTGAGAGTGAGGAAGGTGCTCAGGCGTGTAGTCCGCGCTACAGGCAGAGGTGCTATCTTCTTCCTATCAGTGTTGCAGGGAATCTGAACCACTTTGTAAAGCTGTCTTTAAAAAGTACTAATTTTGTTTTATATAGTCAAAACTCTCAGAATCTAAATGCTAAAATTTTAATTGGTGTAGCATGATACACTTCATTTGGCTTTTTCGAAGGAAGTTCTCACTAAATTACTTGGTCTAGCTTTAAACTTTCCTGCTCCGTCTCCTGAGGAGCTAGGAAGACAGCCATCCTCCTGAGCATGTGGAAACTCTTAATTATCTCTAGGTAGAAAATGTACCCTATGAAGTGTTTCAAGCCTGCACAGAGGACATGTAATGCACTTTTAAGCAGAGAAACAGACTTAATAAATTGTTTCTTCATTTTATATTTGCCTTTCACTGCAGTAAAAGTAAAATGAGAAAATGGCTAATATTTTGCAGAATTAAGCAGCAAAGGAAAGTAGAATAACAGTGCATAAAGGAATACCAGCTTGCTACTCTTCACTCAAGCTAATAAAATAGTGGTGTCCGGCATGTGATCCAGGAAGGTCACACGACATACATATACAAGCATGTAAAGCAAATAGTAAGAAACATAAAAACATATTCATGAATTAAAATGGAACTCTAAAAAGTCAAGCAGTTAACAAGAAGGAAAATAAAAAGAGAAAGTGATATGAGAAGCTGAGGAACACATAAATTAGGTGATAAAATCTTAATCTGTAGTACTGTACAGTTAAATTAAATGTAAATGGAATAAAAACTCAATTCCCAGGCAGAGAATCATAGGGTGTCAGCACATGTGCTGATTCTGTAGTGTCCGTAGGGACTAATTTTGAAGTAAAATTTTAAAGCAAATTGTGGGGGTACCTTTAAACAATCAACAGTGAAAATAGTAAAGTTTACATTAATATTACATAAAATATACTCCAGACAGAGAAAATTACAAAGGACATTATAAAACAATGAAAATATAGAAAGCATACCAATTGGAAATATAGAAGCATCCAAAAACTTTAAAGTGATGCAAGTCTTCATAGGAATGCACAAAATAACTGATTGACCCTTATGCACAATGAAAACTTACTAGCAAAACATAAAGTGATCATTACGCAGACTATACAATATAGCACTCAAAACCAATTATTTCAAAACAACACTAAAAATGGGGCAAAAAGATAGGTCAATTATTTCAGCCTAGAGGATGTGGAGAAAAATGCATTCAGTGTAATTAACAAATGAATAATTACTAATATAAGCCATTTTGACATATCATGCACACGTATCAGAATAGGTAAAATGAAAAATATAAAGTGATTGCAATCTGTATTTTTTAGTTTTGTACAAAAACATTGTGAAGAAAGTGGAATCATTCACATTTTGCTTAGGAGAGTGGAGGGAAGGTCAGAAGTTACATTTAACCATGTTAGGAACTTTGAAAGTCTTACCTTGATGGTTAAATGAGTTTTAGGACCACCGAAGTGGGTACACAAGGCCATAAACAGGATAAAAGTGCATGTGCACCGAGAGGTGCGCCTG
>NW_004524735.1:1299303-1306604 GCF_000260255.1 Octodon degus | reverse complement strand
TATCTTCTTCAAACCAGTGTTACGTCATCTCTTTGTAAAGTCCAAATATTCTTGTGCTCAGCAATAAAAGAATACGAAAGTGCCGCAATAATTTGGGGTCTAGGTTCTCTTATTCTTGTCTGAACACCTTGAGAGAAAACTCTTCAGGGTCAGAGATACCGCGCTGACTCAGACAAAGAAGCACTGGCAAGAGGGCACGTTTGAGAGTCCCGCAGCAGACAGGACTCTGGTCCCCTGATGTCTCCACACGCAGAGGCGGTTCTGGAGGTGCCTGTGCACCTCTCCCTCTGTGCTCAAGGGACGCATCTCATTATCACCTTAAATCTCCACCTGGGGATGTGGCCTTTGCTATGAAAAGGAAGCAAAGGCAAAGGGAGGCTACTAGAAGCACTACACTCAGCACACACTCCAGTGGAGCCAGGTAAGCTGCTGTACATATAGAGACAGAAAACTGTAAGACGTTTATTGATGTCTTCATTGTACTTAAGCTTGGATTCCATGGCTATTTATTATTTATTTAATGTATTTAGTTGTCACCGGGTCTCACTAAGCAGCTCGGACTCATAGTGATTCTCCTGCTTTCAGCCTCCCCAGTGCTGGGATTATAGGCATGAACCGCTATGCTGGGACACTGGCCGGATCAGCCTGCCCTGGGGGTGGGGCTGGCATTGCATGTGGTGTCAGGGATTGAACCCCGGTCCCTGTGCTTGCTTAAGCTTCCCCAAGCAGGCACTTTAATCCTCTGAGCTATCTTGCTGGCCCTGTCCAAAAAAATTTATAGTATCCACAGGATGATTGAGATGATTGTACTCATGATTTCCATCAATTTTTTGAAAATTTCAGTCAATGTTTAAAATATTGCCCTTGAGTAATTCTGTATGCTGACATCTAAGATATGAGTGATTACATTGAGGACAGCAATGTGTAATGCCAAGCCCATGGCTGAATGCTTTTCACCTTGGTCTTCTAAATGTGCACTTTTTTTTTTTTTTTTTTTCCGGAACCGGGAATTGAACTCAGATCCTTGCGTTTGCCGGTCAAGCACTTATCCTACTGAGCCATCTCCCTGGCCCCAATGTGTACCATTTCTAATGTTTCATCAATTATTTTGCTCTCCTTAAAATAAATTAAAACAGTAAAGGAAAAAAAAAAAGATTTCTGGAAAGCAAACACCAATATTCAATTAGTTCTCTAATCTTACATAACTATATGTTAATCTGAGAACCAGATTTGCTGATAAAAAAGATAATATGACAACCATTGTTAATTAGTTATTCCTGTTTTGAAAGTCTGTACCATACGTACTGTATATTAACTTATTTCTGTCTTTTTTATATTTATGTTTGCTTCTGTTTTTATGTATATACATATTCCACTTTGGTTTACAAGATTTACAAAAATAGCAACTAACATTTCTCAGATTTCAGTATCAGGGACATTTGTTATCCTCTTATCTGATAAGAAAGTGATTGATAACAGCTTCTTTTTGACCTGACAAAAAGACAAACTGACAAAAACAAACTAAGGGGGAAATAAAACAAGAAAAAATAAAACAAAACAGATTTCCACTGCATTTCTAGGGTTTCTAAGAACTAGGAGGCATTTGAAATAAATTTCACAGCAGGCATTTGAAATACATTTTTCCCCTGAGTTCATGTTTTTCTATATTAAATTGCTATTTATTTTGTCATTGCTCATACTTTTGGATACAACCAAACAAATAATTTCAAATCCCTTCATTAATCAAGACAGAATTTCAAGTAGTGCTTTTCCTAGAGTCATGCCAGTATGGGCCACAGTTGGCAAAATGACATAGGTGACCAGAGACAGAACATTCATATGTAAATGAGCCTTTATAGTCAACTTTAAGTCTTCGAAGAAAAGTATGCCCTTATATAAAACATAGAGATATTTTTAGAACACAGTATTTATAATAACGGGATTCTCCTCTCCCAGTTACAGGAAAAGCTTCATAATATGAAGAAGATAGTGCATTCCTGCAAAATTAGTGATAAAAGCTTTTCTCCAAGTTTCACACCAGCATTTTGCTCCTTCACATCCACCTGTATTTCAGTTAAATCATGATGTGGACGTGAATGTATCTTACCTCTATGTCCTTATGAACCATGAATAACGGATGCAGAACATTTTCTCTGCTTCCAAAGTTTGCTGCATCTTAACGGCATTGTGTATCGTTGAGGACATAAAAGTCCCCCACACCCCATTTCTGTGTTGAGGTGGCTGAGCTCCATCAGCCTCCCCAAGACGCCTCCAAAGTGGAGCCAGGAGCAGTTTCCAGCAATATGAAAGACACTGACTACCACCGTGAAGCCTACATTTTTCTTTTCCATGTCAAATTTCCAACTTCACAGACTACTTTTGCTTCTTTTTCAGCTGTGCATAGATGTATTTATACCAAAATAATTTCAGGGGGCTCATTCCTTCTACGTGTGGGTGGTGGAAGTCGTACCTGATACACTAAATTGTCTTCATGCATTTAAAAATAGTCTAAGCAAGAAATTCCTCATTCATAGTCATATATTAAGGCCTCATACTGTTCTATAACACCTAAAAGACTAAGGAGAGAGCTTCAGATACCATGTAGGAATAATTTAACAGTATAATTAGTGAATGGAATTACTATATTCATAATCCCATATTTTTGATCATCTGTTCATTTTCATTTCTTTTTTATATTTTAATAATTTTATTGAGAGAGAAGTAGCAATGAGATAGTTTCAAAATATGTTATTAGGACAGTTACAATAATACATTGCATATTGTTGTCTTTGTAGTAGTTGTTCCTTGTACAAGATACAGACATGATATCTTGTCTAAACACTATTAGTTCAAAAGTTTCTTCTCATTGAACTAAGAGGAAGTAGCTGTATATTTATGCTATTTTGTATATACAGATATTTTTTTTCCACTACAAAATGGTTCATTTATATCCCCTTTTTTACTATTGTCAGAGATGTGTACTCCATTGCCATTTTTCATTTCTTAAAAACAGAACTGTTATGGAAAAATATTTGGTACAATCAGGGCACTTCACATGTTCATGCAGTGAGCTTTGAAAAAGCAAGCCGTCACCATCCCAATACAACCCAGAGCCTTTCCTTCCCCTCCATTGTTCTCCGCCCTCTGCTGTGCATCTTTCACCCAACATGTCAGAAAAATCCTCTATTGTCCCTTATCATTAGTGTTTCCTACTCTAAAGCCTCTTATAAAAACATAATTGTCCACTCCAAATCTGTTTTTTTGTTTGTTTGTTTTTGTGGCACCGGGGATCAAACTGCGGTCCCTTCACTTGCCTGAGCTTGCCTAAGCAGGCAGTTAGACCACTGAGCTATCTCGCTAGCCTACATTGCCACATATTTGAACTGCCTTTCTTTCATGTACCACGTGGCAAGTCATTACACAGACAGGCCTCCACTTTTGTATCCAGTAATCTAAAGATGGAGATGCAGTTTCTTCTATCTACTGAATTGTTATAATACAGATGATTTTAGTCTTTCTATGGCTGGGATCAAATATACTATGCTCCAAATATAGGGAGAAAATTATTTATTTGGCTTATGGATTCAGAAGAGTCAATCCGAGGGATAAACTTCATTGCAGGAAGGCTTTGCTCATGAGGATTGGAAGCAGAAGGGGGTGACAGAGCCATGCAGGGAAGACCAGGGACCTTGTATCCTAGCGAAGATCACATTTTCAGGAACCACTGAGACTCTGTGAGAACATGAGAAAAGTATGCTTTGCCCCTCTCCTAGGCATCTCTGTATAGACATCGTGATTGAGGGCTAAACCAAGTGGCAAATATTTTTGTAAACTGTTGTGGAAATAGGTTTACACTTCTTTTAGATAAATAAGAATCAATGATGCACAGTTCAATTATGTTTGACTCTAAAGGAATTGTTTTCCCCAAAGTGTGAGCACCATTTACTCTTCCACCAACATCATATTACATATTCCAGTCCATTTATCTCTTTGTCAAGCTTTTTTGTTGATGATCTTTTTAATTGTGGTTTTAATTACAATTTCCTTAATGATTAATTATCTTATGATTCTTGTATATATTTTTATAAAATAATTGCTCAAGTAGTTTTGCAATCTTTCATTTTGAATGGGTCTGCTTATCTTTTGACTCATTAAACTGTAAAACATGTCTGCATCCTAGGTACAAATACTTTTGAAAATATGTGTAAAAACTTGTAAAATATGCGTAAATATTGTTCTAGTGTTCTATTTTTTTTTTATTTTACAGAAGGGTCTTCAGGGTGTTCAGTGTCTCAATACAAGATTGGACTCATGAAAAAAAAATAGATCGGACTCCTAGTGATCCACCTGCTTACAAACTTGCAAGAGCTGGGATTAACCTGTGCGCGCCAACTCGCCCAGTCTCAACTGCTGTCTCAGTGTGCCCCAGGGGCGGGACCAGCGAAACAGGCTCAGCGATGGAATCCTGGCCCCCGTGTCTGCCTAAACGAGTGCTTTAATCCGCTCAGCTATTTGGCTGGACCTTTGCTGAAATTTATATTATCATATTGTGGTCAGATATGTTCTATTTTTACCTTGTTATATTTTTAATCATTTAGCTCATTGTCTTAATTACTATATCTTTAGATTATATACATTATGTAGTGGTCGATACATTGTTTCAATTTTGCTGGCTCGCCTGGCGTTTCCATGCTCTTGGCTGTGAGTGCCCTGCCCCAGAGTAACTCAGCAAAAAAGAGGATATGAGGGGTTGAGGAAGAATTCCGCATTCCAGTTCTGCTGTCCATGGCGATTAGGTGCTGCCACTTGATCTCTGCCATTTGGGATCCAATCAAGCCCATAGCCCTTAAATTTCCTATTTGAGTAACTGCTGTCCCCCCCATGAGGTCTAAACTACAGAGAAGAGCAATCACAGGGCTCTTCAGGGGTGCTGGTACTCCCCTCACAAATCTGTTTCTCCAGCTGTTAGTGAAGGGTATGTTTTCAAGATCTTCCAAATGTAGAGGATTAGGTTTAATGTGAAAGATCCACTCCAAAATTCCCATATCCCTAAGCCTCTGTATCCCTTTATCAAGAGTAAACCACAGAATTTCAGGCAACTCTATGGGCCATCTTTTGAGCCACACTTCTGCCAACCAGCCAAATAGACTATTAACACCTTTCTTTACTCCAGGAGCCACAACATTGAATTCAGAATCCCTACTTAGTGGGCCCATATCAACAAACTCAGCCTAACCCAGATGTACATTTTTGCCACCATTATCACACACTCATAACATCCTTTCCCAGGCTTGCTCATTAGGCCCCTGCTTATAAGAGTTAGTAAACTCAAGAAGGTCTTTGAGAGAATAGCGGATCTGCTCATGGCTCACATTGTATACTTCTCCCTTAGGCGACTTCAATGATTGAAGCCCTGTTATGGGCCTAGAGGCAAGAATGCATGCTGAGGGTTGGTCCTGAGGAGTCCCACCAGTATCCCATTCGTTCCATGCAGGATTGGTGTCTCTAGATGTATTCAGAGACACTAACATGGCAAAGGGTGAAGGCAGTGATCCCTGTGCCACAGTGGGTGGGGGAATCTCTTCATCAGGCAAAATAATCTCATTAGCATCTAAAAACTCAACTCCTCAGTCTCTTCAGGCCAGGGAGATAGCTCAGTAGAATATGTGCTTGCCTGACAAGCACAAGGTCCTGAGTTCAATCCCCAGTACTGGAATAAAAAAACAAAAACAAAAACAAACAAACAAAACCCTTCTCCCAGCCTCACAGGATTCTCCCACACATTTGCATTCCAATTCATGGGATCTATGCCTTTCCAATCAGTGCCCTCTCCTTTGCTTCAGATATCCTTCCAGGCTGAGCAGTTAATTTACATTGCAGTTCAGCCAACCTAATTATGAGGGAGTGCATTTGGTCTCTGCAACCTCATCCTTGTGGCTAAAGGGGAGGAGACTTTCTGTCAGGACAAACTTAGAAACTTTTAAATTTTTTATGCAAATCTGGAAATTGTATCTTTAAGCTCCTTATTTTCATTCATAGGTTTGTCCACTGAGGCTCAGTTTGTCCAACTGACCTCATCGTATTCCCTACTCAGCCAAAGAGATTCAAAATTTTCCTGCATGGATTCTATAAATTCCTGGCATCTCACAAGTAGTGAATTAGGATATTCAAGTGGATCTATATGGCATATTAGTTTAAAAGCCTCATGCCAAGGAGTATCAATATGCTTCTTAATACCAGAAGAGACTATGGTGTCTTTAGGTCTCATCAAGTCTTGAAGCCAACTCCAGGAACTCTTTTTTTTTTTTTTTTTTTTTGGGGGGGGTGAAACTGGGGATTGAACTCAGGCCCTTGTGCTTTCCAGAAAACACTTATTCCACTAAGCCATCTCCCTGGCCCCTCCAGGAACTCTTAAGACCATTAAAAAATGCCATCACTATATTCTGTTTCTCTAACCCCACTCCTGATACCATATTGTTTTAGTCAGGGTTTTACTAGAGGAATAGATATAATGCAAATAATAGATATAGTACAAAATGTATCCATCATGAAGTCAGATGAGGAAGTGTACTAAGAGCATCTGCATGCCACTGACTGAAAGATTCAGTCCCAAGGTCTGAAGCTCATGGCACTGTCCCATCTCTAACAGTCTCTAATGGTCTTTAACAGTCTCTAACTGTTGGCCATTGGGTTTGCAACAGAAGGCTGAAGAACGTGCTACAGAAAGTTGAAGGATCAAAGCTGGAGGCTGAAGAGTCTGTGCTGGAAACTAGGAGATAAAGTCCAAGCTGACTCTGAAGGCTGAAGCTCCTCCAAGGAAATAGAATGCCAAATCCTACCTCAACCCCTTTATATCTTCTTTCTGTGCTGAGTTTCTCTGGGGCGGGGCCCTCACTGCCCAGAGTGTGGAACCATCGTTGATCCAGCCAAATTGACATAATATATCGACTGTCGGGCAACTCAGCCAAGTTGACACAATGTATCGACCATTATAATCATTACTAATTACAAGCCTTATATGTTTGATTTTTTAAAAGAAACTCATGCTGTCTTTTCTAGATACTAGAATGCATTTTCATGTGTATTTACATTTGGTCTTTCATTTTCTGCTAAAATTCTTGCAGATATTTTGAATATTTCAAAGAGAAAAACAGAAAACATTAACCTGCCTTTTCAGATTTTTCTAAATGATGAACAAATTCCACTACCCAATAAAACATCTGATTAAGAACACCACCTTATGTTAACATTTACTAATTTATATAATAATAAACAAAAAGTTTGCAAGGGTTCCTAACATA
>NW_004524735.1:1298331-1299188 GCF_000260255.1 Octodon degus | reverse complement strand
AGCTCAATCTGGTCCCAAACTTGCAATGATCCTCCTGCCTCAGCCTCATCAGTGCTGGGACTATAGGTGCCCCCATACCCCATTCAGTAAATTTTTTTTCAAAACTGTGGGTTGAACTCAGGCTCTTGAGCTTTCCAAGCTGATTTTTTTAAAGCAAATTCTTTTTAACTTTAGGATGGAAATAGCCTTTTTATTTAAAGTATTTTAGTATAGGGTCTACAGAGTCTCACTTCACAGATCAGACTTGTAGTGATCTTTTTGTTTTTTGCCTCCCAGGTGCTGGGATTAGAGGCACATGCCACCATACCCAGTCTCAGTTGCTGTTTCATCCTGCCCAAGGGAGCGGGGCTGGCATAGGACACTGGGGATCAAACCCTGGTCCCTGAACCTACCTAAGCAGGCACTTTAGTCACTGAGATATCTGGTTGGCCTTCAGTTTGTTTTTAAAAGTGGAAATAATTTATATTTTAAAAAAATTAAGTTGTTTAGTTTATAGCCTTGATAACATTTTTTTCTTTGTATATAAGGGAAAAAAGATGTTTCTAGTTTTTAGGGGATTTAAATGAACAAAGGCAAATCCCATTAGCTCTAAATTATCAAACTCTCATAAAGAGCATTTACTTAGGATTCTCCTAGATAGCTTTGTTTTGTTTTCTTTTGTTGTTGTTTTTTAATGTGTTTGGCACTGGGTCTCACTATGCATCTCGGACTCCTAATGATCTTCTTGTTTCAGCTTCCCCAGTGCTAGGATTACAGGTGTGCATCCTCACAGTCCTTGCACTTGGCTAAGCAGGCACTTGGTCCACTGAGCTATCTTGCCTGCCCTCCAAGAGAGCTTTGTAAGCTCAAGGTTTTAG
>NW_004524735.1:1291521-1297911 GCF_000260255.1 Octodon degus | reverse complement strand
GGCTTGAAAAAGCCAAAGTTGATAAAGAGTTTGAGAGACGCGGCAATGTTACATCATGCTGGCGCATATTTTATGAAAAGGTCGTGGTAGTAGACTGTAAGGTAGAAGGAGATGATCTACATCATTTGCTTGCTCAAAGCAAGCCACAGTGGGAAGGTTGACTCTTTGTCCTTGTAACCTTTATTTTCTACATTGCTCTTAGGAAAGGTTACCTCCCCGTCTTAGAGCCTTTTCCACAACCTCCTTGAAAGAGCAGGTGTGGGAAATAGCCCCATACTGCAGGGAGTACTGTTGTCCATGGTCATATCTTATCCTGTGAGTGAATGGACACTATGATTCCAGGAACAGATTGACAGGAGTCTGAACTTCCACCTCCCTCACCCCAACTCTGGCCCCTTTCCACTGTTGGCTCCTCTTTTCCTCAGGTGTGGATTCTAAAGATATCGCCTCATCACCATCTTGCTCAGGAATCTCCAACTCCGAATCTGCTCCCAGGAGACCCAGTGTGAATGATGATTTCATATGTGGTAAGATGCGAATTAAATAAGTATTAGAAATTGAAAATTTGACACTTAATTTCTTATATGGGCATTACAGTAAAAGAAACCATAAATAAATCTAAACATGTCCCTTAACTCAGATACTTGATACTTGAACTATAATTTACAGGCTAAAGTAAGCCAAAAATAATACAATGGTTTGAATAGTCTTTAGAAGATTATCTGTAGTAATTTTATAGGCTATAAATCTACAGTGTTAAAATCTATCTCAATCATAGCCACCTTCTTCACTTGAACATTTCATAAAGTAATTCACATAAAAAGAAACAAAAGCACTTGTAGTCAAATGAGTTTAAAACTCAGGGGTCATTAAGCCACAATTTCATAAAACATGATTCATATCAAAATAATAGATAATTTATAGAATAAACTAATAAAATTATAACTATTCCCTGAGACTTTACCAATTTCACTTATGTGTGTTGGTCATGTGGGTCATTCATTTATGTTTCCATCAGCGATGAACTACACTTTAAGAAATCATAGTTTAAAGATGCATCTCCAAGGAAGAACACCGACTCAGTGACAGGAGGACAGCCGGAGACTGGTGCATGCTAGGCGACAGGAAAGTGAATAATCTTCAATGAGAATGTCTGAAAACATTGACAAGTCCAATGCAAAGGAGTCAAGTGATTATGAGAAGGGCTTCGATGGTGCTGTGGAACATTCCGATAAAACTGCTCAGAAAAATGTAACGTTGGACTCTTCTAGTCTCCAGAGGATGCAGAGACCTCACTCCATTCCCCCTCGGTTAGTGACGGTAGAAGAACTAGAGACAGCAAAAGGAGTCACCAACATGGCCCTAGCCCATGACATCATGGTGAATGGAGGCTTCCAGATTCGCCCTGTGGAATTGCCAGAGGACAGCTTGGAGAAGAGAGTAAAGGAGATTGTACATAAAGGTTTCTGGGATTGCCTGAGTGTCCAGCTAATTGAGCCCCACCCCCACCCCCGACATATGACCATGCCATCGAACTTGTGAGAGAGATCAGAGAGACACCTTTATCTTTCTTGCTGCCTGGTCACTCTAGACTGAGAAACCAGATAACAGAAGTCTTGGATCTGAAGCTAACAAATCAGGAAGCAGAGAATGGAGCCCTAGACATTTCTAAGCTGGCAGAATTCATTATTGGCATGATGGGGACCCTGTGTGAACCTGCTCGGGATGAGGGAGTTAAGAAACTAATGGACATGAAGGAAATAGTGCCGCTTTTCAGGACAATGTTTGTGGTGCTGGACCTCATGAATGAAGGCGGACATGGCCAACGTCGCCACCAGCAGCGTCAGACCCCACCGCATGCAGCAGTCGGCTGAGTAGGAGAGGGAGAAGTTTCGACGACTGCGGGAGAGGCAGCCGAGTATGTTTCACGCTCTGGGGGCTCTGTGTCCCTGTTGTTTCTGTTGCTGTTTTGCTTTGTTTTGTTGTAGGTTGCTATTGCTTGTTGTGCAGTGATACTTTTTCGAAAGGAGAATTATGGATGAGAAGAGTGTAGTTTGCACAAGGACTCACAGCAAGCCATGAGGCTCTGCCTAAATGGCTAATCACTGAGAAACACACATAAGTGACAAGAGCAAGGTGAGCAGAACATGTGAGCAGGGATGAAAAGGGAACGCGGCCCAAAGTGAACATTTGTTTGATTGCTGTAAATTTAAACACCATTATGAGGTAAACAGTAAAAAAAGACATCTTCATTTATTCCTATTCAACTAATGTTCAGTGAACATATGAATGCAGAAGTTGCCTGCAGAAAGAAATAAGGAAGCGTGGTTTCATCACCTCGCTTGATGGAACTTGATTCAAATGAATAATACAGAAGAAGAGTTAGTAAACTTATTATGGTGGGTATGAAATACTGTGATGAAAAAATACCAGTTTTAGGGTGCTGAAAGGTAGAAGCTTTTTTCTTTTTAAATTGGCAATTAAACTCAGAATCTTACTCTTGCCAGGAAGTGTCTTATGCCACTGAGCTATGTCTCCAGGCCTAAATATAAATTTTAATAACAAACAACTACATTATATATAACGACACTGGCAGATGTATGAAACCAAGATTGTAATATTCATGCACTTACTTGCTGCTTCCATTTATACTACAAAATAAAATAATTGTTCACGATATAATTTATTTTGTTGTTTTCACTTAGATCATGTACGTTTATTTAATATCCTGTTCACAAATAATTGTCTTCCATAATGATGATAAAAGCAAATTCTGTGTCAAAACTGAAAGCAAGAAAGCATCTCAGAAATATAAGTCATCCCTGATATAACATCTATAGTTGAAAAGGCTTCAAGTTTATTCTCAGAAGCCTGAAGTTATTCTATAGTGATGACATTTGGCTTAATTTTGGACCCCAAGGTATAAATTTTAGTGCAGAAGGATTTCTCCATTTGATACAATATATATTTGGCATCCCTGGGATGCTTCATATTGAAGACATACCATCCTCTTTAGAAACCGGCCTGCTTCCTCCTGCTCAACAATCAGAGATCACTAATGGGTCATGGGCTATGCTTTTTAATCTAAGAGACCATAAATCTAGATCAGATTCAACGCTCTATTTCACAGGAGTATAAACTCCTCTGAAAGTAAGTGTTCACTACTGTAGTACCACTTGTCTTTCTGAACTGCTGTCATAGTTGCATAGTTCTATTTCAAACAGCAGTGCACAGAAATTAATAAAACAAACCAAAATCAATACATATTAAATTTTTTGCTGCACTATCTCATTTTTCAAGAACATTTTTTCTATTACTGCATCCTAGCCTCATCATATCTACTTCAGTTCCTTCCCGGAGACAGATGGAATCTTCAGGAACATGAGCACAGTTGAATTCTACAAATTTTTACTAAATGAGTCCTTATGAAGGTACCATTTACTCCATTCAAACTTACTTGCCACATGAGCATGTTGTCTTGAAGTGCTGTATTTATAGATCTAGCCGGTCAAGTTTAAGGTGGCTTAAAGTTGACTTTGGAGGTGAGAGAACGACTGAGACTGTAATAAGATTTGAACATAACAATGTGAGAGATTTATGCAGCAAATCCAGTGTCGTTAAAAGCGGCTCGATAGGACACCTCCTTGATAAATGAGATATTTGAGCAGGTGATCGCAGCTACCTCTGATAAATTGATATGCATGCACTTCCTGAACCAGGCGATGATGTTATTTATTGGTTTGGTCTTACCTTTCCAAGTACATGTTCACTGTAATAAATAGCAAGTTATCTTGTCAGAGATTTTCTGTCTACAAGAGCTTGGCAAAATAGTTGCACTTCTACATATTGGTGTGTGTGTGTGTGTGTGAGTGTATGTGCATATGTGTGTGTGTGTGTGTGTGTGTGTGTGTGTGTGTATGGTTGCTATGTCTGCTACTAGATGTCCATAAATAACCTGTATTTCTTCAAATTTAAGGCAATATTGATAATACTTTTGTGAAACAACACCTGGTGTAGGAGATCATAAGGTGATGCAGAAAGACAGCGTCATAATGGAAGCGAAAGGTGGCAACTGTGGGGTCTCACAAACACACCTAGACTCCATGGCCCTTACAAAATGTTATCTTAAAAAACTTTTATAAAATTAAGAAAAATATTAAAATAAGCCATATATTTTCATGGTGATACTGGAGAAAGTGGTTTATTTAGCTGGAGGATGAGTAGTCAGCGAGTTAGGAAAAAAGACCTAAGCAGGGTTGGGTGTCTATCTATGGCAGAGGATAAATGTACTGTGCATTCTTCTCCACATCACCCCAAATAGGAGCACCTGGCAGAGAAAACTTGAGGCTGAACTCCCTCCATCAGTGACCATGGATGGAAACCCGGGTGTTTCAGCCACTGGCTGAATTAATTCCTGCCCAATAATTTAAGTTCTTCTATACCAGTACTGAGAGGACGGGAGGCCCAGCCTGTGCACTGGCTGTCACTCCCATGGCTATGGTGGGCCTGGAGCTTGTGCCAAAGTCACTCATATTTCCAGTCCTTAGTTTGAGGTCCATAGTTGCCTTTTGACTATGCTGTCATTTGCGTCTTCAGGTGCCCCAACAGACTGAGCTGGGGACGGCTGTGCAGGGCCTGCGTTTGCGTGGGAGGCAACTGGTATTCAGCCTCCTGCTGTCACTGCAGGGCTGCCTCTGGGCTCAGACCCTGCCCACCACAAAATCTCAGGCACTTGAAGGTACTGCACGAAGTTGTTGCCTGAATTTGCATTCCGACAGCCACTGTTCATAATTGTCTAGCCAAACGGCAGTGATTCTCTCAGCTCAGAAATTAGTCTCCTATGGTCCTGGGGTGGCTTTTCTCTCCTGCTTTCCTCATTTTCACTTGACCATGGTCCAGTCCCCTTTCTCCAGGGTCCACTCTAATCCGTATGGCTGGTCCCACTCTTCCTAATAGCTAGTAATCATCACATCTTACAGATATGGATGGGATTCCAGTACTGTTCAGCCCAATCCTATTTTTTGCTTGTTCTACCAAGAAAGGGAGAGAGGGGTTGCCTTTTTAAGTGGCTGCCCAATCCAATCCTGTCTAAATCTCCTGAGACAAGATGGGAATTATCACTCCTGCTCAGTTACTTGGTTGTCATCAGATCTCCTGTGTGCTTTGCAGTTTTGCTGACTAGTAGCAGAGTCAGGGCTCATAGGAGCGTGCTGAACACTTACTTTTATTTCTACCTAAGGGTGATGATCTCTTGCCATCTGAGCCACCACCCCATCAGTGGGACTGAAGTAAGTTTTGCAATTTTTCTAATTTTCAATATTTCTTTGTTTCAATAGCTTGCTAAATCTCCAAATGTAATTCTGTGACTTATCGTCTACAAAAGACAAAGAGCCAGAGGGAAAATAAGAACACTCAGTTTCCACCATCATAGACTGAAAGTTTCATCATCAAATATTTGTATACCAGAGCAATATTCCTATACATGCACTTATTTTCTTTAAGTTAGTATTTCTGAAAAATAACAGCAAAAACATTTCCTACTAACAGGCTGTCCCACCGAAAGTACAAAATATCCAATGCCAACAGCTTAAAGGAGGAGACGTTTGTCTTGAGTCATAGTTCAGGGCTCTTGGCTCACACACGCATGGTTGGTTTTGAAGCTGGAACAGCAGGGGAAAGAGGTCAGAGCCGAGAGAAGCTACAGCAGCTAGCAAGCAGAAGGGAAGAATGAGGCAGAGATAAGGGTACATCTTCGCAGAGCACAGCCCTGGTCCCCTGATTATCCTGAACAAGACCCACTTTCAAGTATGAGACATTTGTGGAACATTTTAGATCTCAAGTGTATTAGCCATCAGTGAACTTCTTGCTAAAGGGATTCCATTGAACATTTCTTGAGGAAAAGTTTACCATCTAGAATGGTACTGTGTCAAGATTTAAAAATAACCCAAGTTCAAATTTGAACAAGAACCCAGTGCCTACAGGAATGGGCCTTGGCCAGTTATTGGATTAGAAATGATCACCATTGCAAGTTAATCAAGACAATGACAAATCATGGAATCAATTTTTTCTTTTTTAGTTTTTACGGTGTGTGTGTGTGTGTGTGTGTGTGCGCGCGTGTGTGCGTGTGTAGGGTCTCACTACACCTGGACTCCATCACTGGCTCAGCAGGCCCAGAGGTGGAGCCGGCACAGCATGCGGTCAAACTGGATCAAAGCAGGATCAAGCCCTGCTCCCTCGCTTACCTAAGCAAGCACTTAGTCTGCTGAGCTAGATCGTCAGCCCTAATTCTTTCTTTTAAACCCTGAGAAGAAACAGAAATGCTTTAGTAGAAAATCACATTTTTAATATCTCTATCTGTAAAAGCAAACTGGGTAGAAAACATCAATTCAA
>NW_004524735.1:1288246-1290855 GCF_000260255.1 Octodon degus | reverse complement strand
ACACCAGATAGGCATATATAAATATGTCCAGCTAGGACTGTGCTAATCTCATTTTACATAAAGTGGCATTTGAGGTATGTACTGAAGAGTGACCCAAGAGCCCCAAGCAGGTTCTGCAGCACTTCGTGGACCGCAGGGCAGGCAAAGCGACCAGTATTCAATGCAGTCCTGTTTAGTTCATTTACGCATGCAAGAACAAAGTTGGAGAAAGTACAGTTGAGAAAATCCAAAAAACTCAACAACTTCTCTACATAAATTACGTGTGTTGCCGATACTTTGGGAATTATATTTGCAAATATCCCTTCTTAACAATGAGCACATGCTTGTGAGTGAAAATTTACTGGTAAATGGTAAAGGAAGCTGCCAAGAAATGGTAACATCTGTCACTGAAGAACTAGATTTTGGATTTGAGATAGATCAACCTTTGTAACTTTCTTTCCAATGCTGCTAAGTATCCCTTCTGTGACCAGCAAGTGCCCCTTACAGTAAAATTTAGATAGCAATAAGCAACAATAAGCACCACTGATCAGCTGCTGTATCCTCATTCTGCAGGAATATATCTAAGGTGTGCATCTCATGAACATGCCTTAAGTGAGCAGTATCTGTGACTAAGAAACTAAAACTGCAACTCAAATGTTAGAAACTTAACAAAATGTGTTTTGATAAAAGACTCCACTAGAGAGAGGGTGTAGAACTAGATGATGAGTGTGAAAGCCTCACGTTTTTCTTTGTAGTAACAATATATGCTCCAATACATATCACAACCAGCCTGCTTATCATTTTCATCTGGGTATTGATGAGACAGTGCAAACTTACCTGGAAATGCCTACTGAGTGCACCTTTAGCAGCCCACGAGCGGCATCTCCAGAGGCCTTGCGGGACACAGGCATTCTGTGCAGAATGGGACTATAACCTTTATTTAGGAAGAATGGCTATTGTAGAAGTCAAGTCACACTCCTTCTCCAAGATGAGTAATAAGAGCAGCCTCATGGTTATCAGCTGCCTCGCCTGCCCTTGCTCCCAGCTACTGTGCTAATGCCATGCAGTCAGGGGTCTCTGTTCTGCTCACTGATTAGACAAAGAAGCCGATAAATACTTGTAAGCAGAATTATTTCTTAAATGATGGTAGGAAAAATGTTCGAATGTCCAATATATTTTCCAATCACCATCTTCATACTGTAGAAGGATAGCTCATACAATAATAATATATCTTGAAAATTTAGTTTTGGTGGTTTTCATTTGCTCATTTTGGGATATTACATGTAATTTTTTTTTTGAACCAGGAATCGAACTCCTACCCTTGCGTTAGCCAGGGAAATGTTCATTCCATTGAGCCATCTCCCCCAGCCCTGCCTGTAATTTTTAAACCTAAGAATCAAGAAGTATTTGTATTGGAGGGTTCTGAAGTCAAAAGTACAGGAATTATTTCTAAATAGCAATAAGTCATAAGACTTTAAGAACATTGTATTCAGACTAAGAGCCTTGGAAAGATGTAAACAATATTCTGACCCAGTTGACCAGGTAGGGCCTGTAGGAGGCCCTGGGTGTTCTGTATAGAACCCTACCCAACTGGGGTTATTGTTGGGTAAATTGAAATGACTTCATGAACAGAAGCACAGCTGTGAATTGAAATTATTTCTCACTGTCGTAACTTAGTTTGCATGATGAAAATTATAAACCACATCAAAATTCAGTAGAATCCTAGAATTTTGGTTCTAGCATGCATAGAGAAAAGCCAAGAAAGTAATAGATCAATCAATTCAGAAAGAACAAGAACCAGAATAAAGACAGCAACCCAGATAAGCTTGGTAGATTGTAGGGCTAGGACCAAAGAAGAATTAGATGCAAAGAGGAATGGGCACTGTTCCTCATATATTCTCTACTGTTACTCATGTGCCAAAAGCAAACATCTGCAAAGGAGGTACAGCAATAGTATTAGGGGTGGAGGGGCCATTCTACAAGGCTAGATGATGTCCTTCCATGAGGCAAAAGACATCTGTGAATCAAGTGCACTAATGACACCTAACTCTCACTAATTCAGAATGGTCAGCAGACAAAATAGTTAGGCACTGGACTTTCAGAAACCAGGGAGCTGTAATTTTTGTATCTGATAAAGTCAGTCAAATCCTCTCAGGATTTACCCTGAAACACTGTACCACACTTTGTAGAACCTTAGTTAGTGTCAGCCATGTGGATGAGTCACAACCATTGCTTGAACAGTTTGTTCTCTGTGAAAGCCTGAGAGAATGTTTTCTCTCCATGTGACTCTCCTTAGGCACATCTACATCATCGATCACTTTCCTCTGTGGTCCCATACCGTCCTTGATCAGTAAATTTGGGACACAACTGAGTTACAGGATGTTACACTACAGGTGTTCCTATGTCCTGAGTCTTCACTGAAATTTAAAGGCTAGGGCCAAAATGTTGGCTATCCTTGCAGCCTTTCTTTTTCTCTAATTTTTGGTCTGCAAACTTAAGTTGTTAACCCTCCAGAAGAGAAGTTTAATGATATCATTACCCTATAATATATGCAGTTGAGCTTAGCCTCACTATCTGTCTGAATATCAAACATTTTAGGCATAACATGGAAAAGGTATTTCCATGAAGTA
>NW_004524735.1:1285385-1286491 GCF_000260255.1 Octodon degus | reverse complement strand
TCTCAAAAAATAACTTTTCATAAATTACTGGATTGAGATTCAAATTAATATTGATCAAAACTGAATTTTCTTCCCAAATTATGTTTAACAGTTTAGAGCTTTCACTCTTGTCATGTCCTCTTTGTCCAGTGACTTGCAGACAATGATTTTATTATGAAAATTGTATACATTTTTCTGCAGTGTAGCTAGTGTATAAGGGTCTCAAAGTAGTTGACAAGATCATTACTTTAAATATAAAATACTTTACGTATAGAAGTGCATCCACATCTATACAGATGTCTAATAAATAATTTGAAGCAACCTTCTTAATAATTTGCAGTTGGGGATGATTCAAATTTATCAACAACTACTGTACATATGTGTAATTCAATTTTACGGTTGTGCATATTTTAAAATAGCTTTTAATGGGAATATTTTTATCTTTACCTAATGAATTATAAATGATATTTTAGTATAAGTTTTTCAATAATATGAGAGTAATATTTACAAAATTGCACTTGCTAATGGAATGACCATATGAACATTCATTTTAGAAAGTAAATAAGAAATTCTGAATGCTTTAAAATGAGATTGCTTGCTAAACCAAGAATAATTCCTAATTTTTCTTCATTTGTGTTACAAGAAAATATTATCAAAGATAAAACCTTGTATTTATTCTTGTTACAGTTTACTGTTGTTTTATTTATTTATTTTTCTTTGTCCTTTTTACATTTTATTTTGAAATTTATTTTAAAAAGTATAAAAGTAATAGATGAGACATTAGAGATGATACACATTTAAAAAGCAAAATGAAAGCCATTCAACCATGGCTGCTACATTGCACATTGCTGTCCTCAGAGAAGTAGCTCCTATGATAGAGATTAACATACAGAATTGGGCAAAATGAAAGTTTTAAACATTAACTGCTACCTTTGAAAAACTAAAAGAAATTAATTCTGGCCATATAGATCAGTGGATTAAAGCACCTGTTTAGGCAGACCCAGGGACAGGGGTTCGATCCCGACATGCTGCACTGGTTCCACCCAAGGGCACGCTGAGACAGCGATTAAGACTGGGCGTGGTGGCATGAGCCTGTAATCCCAGAGCTTGGGAGGCTGAAACAGGAG
>NW_004524735.1:1265659-1285174 GCF_000260255.1 Octodon degus | reverse complement strand
GAGAGACAATACAATGTTTACACATATGGGTCTGATATATTTCACTTATAAGTGTAGACTCTAGTGGAATCCATTTTGTTTTCAGAACAATACCATGAGCATATATTTTAATATGCTTTTTAAACATGAAGTAATTTCTTTTGTAAAGTCAAAATTGATTTACTAAGTTTTTGTTGTCCTGGGTAGAAGACTGCTTCACAGGAAAAACTTCAAGGTCCTATATTTGCCTGATGTTCACTTGCATTGCTCCATCCCACCCCTACACTAATTTCAGCAGGAGACAGTCTCAGACTCTTAGGAAACAGACCACATTCCAATGACAAGCATATCACAGGTCTACCATTGTATAGATTGACGTCTATGAAAAACAATGGAAATCATGGAAAAGGGAAATATTATGTCCTGTAAGTTACCTGGAAAAAAACAATTTCAAAGAAATTTTCATCAACATTAAATTAAAAACTCCTCGTACACTTAAGCCACCCAAAGAGAAAAATAAAAATAGTTCATGATTTTTAATCTCACCAGATATAACAGCTGAACAGTGTTTTCTGTACTTTTAAATTACATTATTTGTTGCAGTTGCTTTTTCTGTGAGCGCAGCACTAATATAATCCTTACATGATCCTCTTTGTTCTTTGCAACCATCTCACGAGGTATATAAGATTATATTCACTTGTAAAACTTTTTGTTAGTGTTCAGATGAATATGGCTAATGCTTGCCAGGCACAAGGCGCTGCTGAAGCACATGCTAAATGTGAGCTCACATAATCCTCACCACAGCCTCTCTGTGGACTCCATCACAGAACACCCATGTCTTCACATGGAACCTGAAAAGCAAAGCTATTAAGAAATTTGCTCAAACTTTCACAGTAATTAAGTACAGGAGCAGGCATGCAACCTAAATAATAATTAGTAGTTGACAAGAAAAAAATGTCAATTGGAGGTCTATGGAACGCTCCCCTTACACCAGGCAAGAGGCTCCCCTGGACTGCTTCCAACCCATAATAGAAACCTCGTCTCACCCCCCTGTTTGTCCTTCTTCATCTGGAAAAACTGGCTAATCAAGGGGCACCAGTGGAACCCCTGAACCTTTCTGAACACGAGTTGAGTCCTCACAGACAGGTCCTACATGCAAAGTTCATTTCTGCTTTCATATCCTGGTAAGAGCGAGAGCAAGGCATTAGGAACAAGTGGATGGACCAGGTCCAGGGACCACAGCCTGTGCCACTGTATCCTGGGGAACAGCCCATGGCTTCCAAGAATTCTAACTTAGAACCTGAACATTTAAGACATTAAGAAGTCATGTCCACTACTACTGCAGAAAGTAATACAGTTATTTATTTATATACTTCCCTTGTCTTATGGAAGTATTGGAGATTGAATTTCACAGAAAAATACTTTCTTATTCCATAAGAAGTAATATTATTAAAATGCGGTACAGGACCAGCTGAGCAGCTCAGTAGATCAAAGGGCCTGCAAGCAGGTTTAGGGGCTGGGGATTCCATCTGTGGGCCTGCCATGCTGGCCCACCCTCGGGGTGGGCTGAGGCAGCAATTGAGATTGGGGGTGGTGGTGCTTGCCTACAATCCCAGTTCTTGGGAGGCTGAAACAGGCAATCACTGCGAGTCTGATTTAGTAGTGAAACCCTGAACACCCCTGTAGACTCTTCCCTAAAATACAAAATTGCAGTGCAGATGTATACATGAATGTGAGAACACACTATCATTCTTAATTAACTGGATTTTATTCATAGTTTGTTGCAGTTTTGTATACATTATTAATATATTGAGGCATCCCAAAGCTCTAAATACAAATGTAAGTTCCTTGTATAATAATAATGAAGTTGACCTCAGGTAATTTAGCTGGTAAAACAATGAAAAACAGCAAGTATAAATGTAATTAATATTAGATTTCCTGGGGCTGGGGAGATGGCTCAATAGGAGCCTGGCAAGTGCAAGGGCCTGAGTTCAATTTCCACTTCCAAAAAAAAAAAAAAAAAAAAATTAGATCTCCCAAGCTTGTGTTGGCTACCATAGCTCTCACAAATTTTGCTAAATATAAAAAAATATGATTGCAATTTTCTTTATAAGTTGTTAAGTATGTTAATTTTGATTTTTTTTCTTCAGAAATACCCTCCAAATATATTTCATTTTCAATCATAAAGCACAAGATAATATTCTCCCAGTGAAGCTATCTGGTTACAAATTACTCTCACATTATGTCTTAAAGTGAAGAAATGGTATATAATTTGCAGCAAAACTGTTTTTAATTTCAAGGTAAACACAATGGTGAAAATAGATTACAGGTCAGTAGGTAGGAATATATGGAGACTAGAAAAGAATATACTAAATCTGACAAAAAGTAGAGACAATTGATAGTGAAAAATCATAATTTATTTCATATCAAATTAGAACTCTTACTCCAGAAACTATTTTTAAAGTTACAATTTAGTTTGTCTCCATTTTGATAATTTACTTCTAAAGAGCCTAGTCTTAGATGATTGATTATACACAATGCACCAGTACAAAGAGCAGTTCAGTAGAATAACAACCCTTGTACAGCAAAACAAAAAGGCAACACAAAAAAAATCAGCCATGAGCTGTACTCCATGAAATACATTTGCTGTATGGTCTAACAGTATTTTTAAAATATGGCTCACTATTCAAAGAAATCAGAGTGGTAATCATTTATTGTATCTGGCCAGTTTTCTTAAAAGAATTCCAATTCTGTTGTGAGTAAACAATCTAGTACACTTAGTCAAGCTTCTAGCTTCCTATGTCCATCCACTCTACTTTCACGGCAATGCATTACAGCGTTTAGTTTAGCTTGTTAGAGACTACGGCAGTGACACTAAGTGACACTTGTGTTTCTACATCTGTCTTTACAAATCATCCTTGGGCAGGCAGTCAGTGCACATTCCAGAGTATATCTCCTCAAAACAGTTTCCTACTTATAAACAATAACAGACGATGAATATTTATGGCCATTTGGCATGAAAACCCAAGATGAAGCATTAATCGACAAAATCATCTATGCACAATGAACCTCTGCAAGGAAAAAGACAAGCCAGCCATCCCTTTTTCAAGCAGTCCTCAAAATTATGATGCTTGGATAATGGAGGATGATAGTCACATGTCTCTGGTTTATTGAGTAATTGCAGACAAAAGATTAAGGTGCAATCCATGTGTGGTGAGCTACCAAACTATCCTCCTGTTTTCAGAAAATTTAAGAAAACAGATGGCTGAAGAATTTCAGCAAACATTTCTGAAATCATCCTCATATGCCTTGTCTTGAGATGTAAGCTGTGTTTATCCAAAGCCAGAAATGCTGGGATAGTGGAATTTCTCATAATAATGTTGCCTATTGAATATAACTACTTGACTAATCTCCTGCATACTACTACTCATCGAATGAGTGAAGTTCATTCATTCACTCATCTCCTACTACTCATTAAATGAGTAAATTTCTTTCATTCATGAACTTCTTACTCCTCACTGAAAGATTGATTTTTTTTCTTCAGAAACACCCTCCAAATATATTTCATATTCAGTCATAAAGTAAAAGATAATATTCTAATTATGCTATCTGATTACAAATTACTCTCACATTATGTTTCACTGTGAAGAAATGGTATATAATTTGCATAAAACAAGTTTTTAATTTCAAGGTAAACAATGATGAAAATGGATTACAGGTCAGTAGGTAGGAACATATGGAGACTAGAAAAAAAAATACTAAAACTGACAAAAAAGTTAAAAAAGAAACAATTGATTGTGAAAAATCATATTAATATGGTGAGCTGTAAATGGCTCAAGTCAACAACTTCTAGTCATGTGGACTAGGTAGAGTCGCCTCGTTAGGAAGAGGTGAACAGCTCCTCCTGACCTTGTCTATGTAGGGACCTACCACAGGAAAGAGCTTTCTAGATACTGCTGTCTTCCAGGCCCCCTCTCTCCCCTCGAACCCTTTGTATGCTAGAAATAGATGAAAGCGTTCACGAGTGATGAAGCACATTGTCCTGTGCTCTGTGAAATACTGACCAGGCCAGGTGATGCACTCTGCTCTCCTCACTTTAACATTCTCAAGACAGGCGCAAGGATGGTGGAAAGAATCCCCTTCTGTTACGTGAGAGCTGGCATTGGAGCTTTTTCTTAGCATTCCTTAAGCAGTTTGCTTACAACATCAGTTTTTTACATCAAATTTTAAAGTAGAGGCAGCTTTGAACCTCATCTCAAAAAACTCACTAATTTTGACTCTCAAGTAGGAAATTATGTAGGGGTAAAGATTACCCAAGCATTTATACAAGCATTTCAGGGCCTTTGAAAATACCCCGACCATGAGGCAGTCTCTCAGAATATTTAAATAAATATGTATTACATATCTAAGTGAAGAGATATTTTTTGTACTTTTGATATACTTTTAAAGTCACTCTTTGGGGGCTGGGGAGCTGGCTCAGTGGAATA
Organism: Octodon degus; assembly: GCF_000260255.1. Classification (NCBI taxonomy): domain Eukaryota; kingdom Metazoa; phylum Chordata; class Mammalia; order Rodentia; family Octodontidae; genus Octodon; species Octodon degus. The sequence goes on along the minus strand of NW_004524735.1, from coordinate 1,280,708 downwards.
AGCGCTTCCCTGGCAAGTGCAAGGGCCTGAGTTCAATCCCCGGTTCCACAAAAAAAAAATAAATAAATAAAAAATAAAGTCACTCTTTCAGTTGAAGTAATTCCTCCAAAATCTGTCAAAGCACTCAGCCTGACACATTTAAGTGCACATTCCACTGAGCCTGTAATACTTTTGTTTGTGTGTACGAGCTCATGCTTGTTCAAGGTTTATCATAAGCTTATTTGGGTCACAAGTACAATAAGGAGACATGTCAACATGCACATAAGTAGGAAACACCAAGACTATGTGGTAAGGCAATATCAGGATAAATTATTGAATATGAGCATTCATAACTGTCATGTCTTACAGACACAGGGGGTGAGGTTATTGATTTCCAAGGCAGAAATTATGTTACAGGACGGCTGCACCAATATAAATTTTATGTTCTAGAGTCTGCCTTTTACTGCTGTCGTAGCACTATTGCGCACTTGGAGTCACTTAAAAGAATAGAGAATTAGTGCATCACAGGTAAGACTCTCGGAATATCCACAGTCTCTTGTGAATGTCTTGAGAGTAGTATAATACAAGTTAATTATACTATATAAAAACTTCTGACATAAAGGTTAAATAGGTTATCGTGCAAACCCTAATAATTTGAATAAAATGAAATAGACCAGAATTGTAGCATTTATGAAGAGCTCAATAGCACTGTTACGAGCATCTTCTGCAGAACAAGCACTGGCCATTTCACAGGTGAAGTAATTAGCGACCGATCGCTAAATTTCTCTGCTCATTGCTGAGGGAATAAACTGAATCTTTTTCTCTAGTTCTAATTTCATGTTTCCTTCCATTGCCTTGCCCTGTCTCTCTCTTTTCTCCGCCTCCCCCTCCTATTTTTTTTCCTCCTTCTTCTTTTTTCTCCTGTTCCCACTGCCAAATCTCTCCCTTCTCCCCCTTTATATTAATGATAGTGTACAATATAAATGCAAAAGCATCCAAGTTAATATATTACATTACCGGGCCAGGGAGGTAGCTCAATAGAATAAGCACTAGCCTGGCAAGCAAAAAGTCTGGAGTTCAATCCCCAGTGCCAAAAAACAAACAAGTCGAAACAAAACAAAATAAAACATTACATTACCTCTCAAACATGAATTATGATTACATACCAGAAATACAGAAGTTCCTGCTATCCTTATAATTGCTTATAAATGCAAAACTACATCTTAATGATTGAGTAGGTAACCACAGAGATATAAAAGTATGAGCTCCAGGAATATATTGGATCATGCTCTTTTGGTTTGAAAAGATTAATCTAAATGTTACATATATTCATATTTAAAATGTAATGTGAAATAAAGGAGAAAAAGATCATGGCATAATATGTAGAGAGGCTGAAATGCTGTTGGAGCCATCCTTGCTGCATGAAAACCCCCACAATATTAGCCTGAGAAATGAATATTAAAGTTGTAGGAGAATTACTTCATTTCTGTCACTGCAGCCTCACATAGGAGCTGGAATGCTCTTTTGAAGAATCTTGTCTGCCTGTCTTGCTCTTAAGACCATAATACTTTTTCTAATTTAATAATTAATGGTCTCCAAAAATGTCTGTGCCTGCAGATTCCTGGATGCCATTGTGACCGGGTCCAACATTGCATGGCCGTTAGCTGAGAGGATTTATGCGTATCCAGGGATTTAACGTTGACAAGTTCACAGGCTCTCATTTCCGATCCCATGTTTAGGTTCCGGTATTTTCCTAGTAGTTTTCTGATTTGGGCATTTTAGATTTGCCTCACCTAAGTATCTATCCTTTTTCTTTCTTTTGACATCATGTTATTCTCCTCTTTGGTTATTTGCTGGTTTTTAGCTCTATATACTCTAAACTCTGAAGCCAAGGCAATGGGTATGTCCTTAATAGGAACCTAAGAGTCTATAGTTTTCAACTGTGGCTTAATAGAACGGATGCTGTCACTTTCCCTTCAGTAAATCAGTGACATCTAGGCACAGCCACCAAATTTCATGGTATATAGCATCCATCATTCTTCCAAATTCCACAGACAATGCATTGCTAAGAAACTGTTTTATCTGCTGCTGATCCAACCACTTTATAGTGAATATCTTGGCAAACACCCTGCTATAGCCTTCCAGGACTATCCAAATTCCATTTATCACCAAAGAGGATATCTTTGCTGCAACTGATTTTTGAATCATTGAATCCTACCCTCACAGCCTGCTTTCTAGGCCCACGTTTGGCACCTACTATCTCAGGCTGGATTTTCTCTAAAAAAAGAATGTCTAGGATTTTCTTTGAAATTTATTTATTGTTGAAGGATTTTCCATTGAGAAAACATAAAAATTAAAAAAAAAACTAATCTCCTAATCTCTCTGTCTCTCTTTATCTCTTTCTGTGTCTCTCTGTCTCTCTTTATCTCTTTCTGTGTCTCTCTGTCTCTCTTTGTATCTCTCTGTGTGTCTCTCTGTCTCTGTTTATCTCTCTGCATCTCCCTGTATCTGTCTCCTTCTCTGTCTCTCTACATTCCCTTGAAAAACATCCCGAGATCTCACACATGCAAATCTTGGCTTCTGACATTCAGAGGTGCCAAAGATACTGGAAGAGATGTCAAGAAAACCAGGTAGGCTAACAGAAGATCGCCAAGGCCAAAACTCAGGCCCATGACACTTTAGGTTTTCTGGAGAATAAATGCTAAGAGTAATAGAGAGGTGTGGAAAAGGATGGGATTTGGAGCAAGTCCCAATTTGACTGCATCCGGGCCTCAGAGTGACCAACTGAGAATACTGGATCAGACATCTGCTTAGACTATTTCTGAGAATTATACACCAGATATCCAGAAAATTACCAAGGGAGAGAGGGAAACATACAAAGCTAATCCCTAATGCATATTTGAGGCATCCTCCAATGAAACCACTGTTTAAAAATGTACCAAAAGCAGCTTCTCTGAGTGTAAAGCAAGAGATCAAGAAGAATTATTCATATACACCGACATCAAAGGGCGGTGCCCAGTGATCTTTGAAAGAATCAATCCTTGCACCATAGAGGGTGCACCCAGCCCAAGACCCAGCTTTGTTCATTTAATAGCCATGCCATAAGAATTATTTTTTTTGTATTTTACATGCTATAAAAGAAGAAAATCAGGGACAAATATGGAACAGCATCATGTACATCAGATGCTCAAATATTTTCCAGCTAGCTTTTCACAGAGAAATCTTCTGATGCCTGCTCTGATTTAAATATTATTGAAGTGTTCTAAAAATCCCCAACCATTAAAGAATGAACAGGAAATACTCTGTAGGGTGAGAACATAACTTTTATCTCTAACTCCTACTCATCTTTAAGTTGGATTGTGCGTGTAGAGAGCACATTATCTTATTTCTTATCCACTCTCTGCGAATGACGGCTGGCATGGCCCTGAATGGTCCTTAATCTACAAATTCTGTGTGCTCTGTTCTTGTATACCTTTGAGTACATGTGGATCACTCAGAATTCTGACCAGGACATGGATCTGCAGATTTCTTCTCAAGGAATCATACATATGCATGAGGTATAGGATTCTGCATTTTATACATCAGAGATGAAGTCTTGAGTGTGGATCATTAACATCAGCTTGAGGAGCACGCACACATCGTAAAGAGCAAAGCATTTTAATACCAGGAAGATTTGGATTTCAAGACTGATTTCCTTATTAAATGGGAAAAAGTAAAGACCTAACTACATACTACATGTCACCTACACAGCTAAGTCTTGTGGGGAAAGTACTTGCATCAGTCAACTTTTGATTCTATTTTTCTGTTTCTTTTTTCCTTTTTAATACCTAAGACATTCTATCTTTGTGAAGTAAAAATGATCTTTAACACAGAGCTTTGGCGAATGCAAGGTCCAGAGCAGGAAACCCTCTTGTTGGGCCCCCTGATGCCATGTGGAACCACATAAAGGTTGAGAAGGGTTCCACTGACTCCTGGGAGAATCTTAACTGAATGACTGCAGAATGGCTGCTGACTCCACTGAGGCCTGGAATAACCAAATGGAAGAAAATAGGAGTAAAAGGTCCAAAAGAAATTCACAGTTTAGTTGAACAGTCAATTTAAAAGAGCAGTCTCATAGGCCCCAAAGCAGATTTCAGTTGCAACTCATTACCCAGATTCCAGTAAACCATGTCCCTTAAACATCTGAAAATTTCAATAGCAAGGCTAAGTTTCCCTAAAGCCTGGAAATCAGAGTGGTGAATGATAAGGAACATGGCATCCAGAGTGTGGGCCTCTACTCCACAAATCAACGCAGACACATTGTCATCTGTGTGCTTCATACATAAACAGTCACACAGAGCAATGAAATTGGGCATAGATTTCACTGGTGAGTGGATAGACAGCATAAACTTTATGTTGAAGAAATGCACACTATTGTTACTAGAGCCTTTCATTTGTTTCTGTGTATAAAAGTATCCTTTCAACACCCGTCTTTCCCAAACTCGGAAGAAAATCCTCACAGTGGAAACCAAAACAGCTTACTTTCATACTACTCCAATAAAAACATAATTTCTTCATGATTTCAATAAAATATTTATTTTTTAAATTAAATTACAATTTCTGTACTTATATACTATACAGTATAATAAATCAATATAGGCATATATCTTGTAATAGCAAGTCAGGGTGACCAGCATTCTATTTCCTTAAATAGTATCCATTCTCTATGTTCGGCTCCTTCAAACCTTTCTCTGTGTTTGAAACGTATAATGAATTAGTGTCTCCCAGTGGTGGCAAAACTTTTAGATATTTCAGTGACACACACAACCTGCTGTGGCACATGTGCCATAGTTTGCCACCTCTGTTCTAGACATTCTTACCATGCCTCAGAACACTGCCACTGGCGCTTCCTGTCATTGGCTCCATATTATTCATCCTCTCTCTGTTTTCTGTTTTCCCTTCCATTCCTTCTAATGACCATAATTCTGCCCAATGTCTATGTGATCAAGTTCATTCCGTTTTACAAATGAGTGGGAACATGTAGCAGTTGTCTACTTGTACTTGACTTATTTCCCTTGCCATAAAACGGCCTCGAGTCCCACCCATGGGGCCACAATCCACAAGACTTCACTCTTTTTGTGGTACAATACAGTTCCTCTTTGGACAAGTACCACTTCTTAAAAATCTATTCACTTGTTGGACCCCTTGGACAACTCCATACATTTGCTATTGTAAATATGCTGAATACACAGGGTGAGTATGGACATCAACACAATCCTTCCCTTTCTCTTATCAAATATGCACCCAGTGGTGGTGCCATTCCATCACTTGGTAGCTGCATTTTTAGTTTGGTTTGAAAGTCTTCATATTCTTCCCATACTGGCTTCACTAAGGCACATTCCAACTAAGAGTGCATGAGGCTTTCTGTCTCTCTACATTGCTGCTAGCGAGTAGCACATTTTGTCTTTTACTTCATAGCCATCATAACTGCAATGAGATGAAATTGATGATGACTGTGTTATTTGCATATCACTGATGTCACTGACTGTGGGTGGGTTTTTGTATATTTGTTGACAATTTTGTATTTTATATTTTGGGAACTTTATTCAGATTCATTGCTCATCTTAAAATCAGATTATTTTGACAAGTGCGTTCATTTCATTAATTATATTGCTTTTAATCCTTTGACATAGGGGGAGACTGCAAAGTTCTGTTCTGAAATTTGTCTGTTGCTCTGTTGATAATTTCCTTTGCTATGAAGAAATTTTGCATTTAATGTACACCCATAGATCTAACTTTGAGTGTCTTGGATAAATCCTGGATATTTTATTTTTGTGGTTGTTGTGATTTGGCTGATTTTTATTTCCTTTTCTCAGCAAGATCATTATTGTTGCACAAAGCTGTTAGTATTTTTGTGTTTATTTGCATCCTGCCACTTTACTAAACTTGCACTTTAGATTTATTAGGGTTTTTTATTGATTTTTGGTGTCTTACTCACTTTTTAGTTATGGGAACAAAAAGCTCAACACCCACAGCATACAAGATGAGAGGTATATTTTGGCTGACTGTCTTTATTCCGTTAAGGTACATTCCTTGAGTAGTTTGAAAATGAAAAGCTTTATCAAAGAATGACTTTAAATCTTATTGATTGTTTCCTTTTAAGGACATGATCCTATGATTTTGTCTTCCAATCTGTCCAAGGATTATTGCCTTTATTGATTTGGGTGTATTGACCCATCTGTACACTCACTAAATGAATCTCACTGTGTCACAGTACATAGTATTTTTCACGTGATTTGGACTCAGCATGCTTGCATTATACTAAAAATCTTCACATTTTTATTCATCAATGCTGCTAGTCTTCGGTCTTCTCCCTTGCCTCCTTCTCTAGGGACACTGGTGGCAGGACTGTCAGGTCTGTTGATGAAGCACACGTGCTAAGCCCCATGGGAGGAACACAAATGTGGCAGGCACCTCTTGCGGGAAGAGGCAACACTGGGATGTGGAGCCCAGGACCTGTAAGCTCAGGTCCTGTGGAGCGCAGAACATTGCCAGTGGATGGTGAAGGCCCAACACCATAAGCAACAGTCACAGTCATGCCACAATGTACTGTTCTCAAACCTTCTAGGAGGACAGAGTGTGAGGAGTGTGTCCTTTGACTCAGTGGGGTGAAAGTCGATGGCTCTTGGGACCTCCAGCAATGCCAGTAATGCTACCAAGAATCAGACAAGGGCATGTGGAGGAAATTGCTCCAAAAAGGAACAGTAGTTTATTTTAATAGCTCTTAGAAAAGTAGACTACAAATCTATGAAATAGAAGCATCAAAGAGAGCAGGGGCTGCAAAACTATTTGTTTGAGCCAGTGAAAACTTAAGCCATTTTTCTGCAGAAGAATTTGAGTCCTTGGACTGTTTGGGCTTCCTCAGCGGATGGAGCTCACTGTGGTCTGATGGTTCTGTATGTCTTTGGCCACACATTGTGTGCTGTGGTCATATGTTAATATTAGCAACTGGCATTCAAATCAAGACAGGTGACCACAAAACCCAGAGGCTGGGTATCCAGTCAGGGACATACTGTCAAAGATCATTTTCCTCCCTTGAAGTGTGACAAAGGATTTCTCTCTAAGTACACTAATAGCTTCTGTTATAGCTGTGTGAAACAAGTTGTCAGATTGTCTTTCATGACTGCAGCTACAAGCACACTACTGCGCATGTCAGGATCTACTGAATAATGCAGTCTTGAGATCATAAAATACAATTTACTGCTGGAAATATGACTTGTGCTTTAATGGTTTCTTTTACCAAAGCGTCATATCTCTAAATCCAGTGGAAATATATACACACATACATTATATCCAGACACATACATAGGTATACAGCAGGGTATATATTCATGTAGCTTTTTCTGTGTTGATCTATGTGACCTTCAGAATAAGATACATTTTTTCCCTAAAGTCGGGACTATGTTTCTGAACACATTTATAAACATAACTAAAGTAGCCATACTAATCCATCTGAAGAAGCATTCAATAAATTGATATACTGATAGTTTCATAGATTGTTTATGTTAATGTTTTAATAAATTCAACCAATCTCACTCTGTGTATGTGTGTGTGTGTGTGTGTGTGTGTGTGTCTATATGTGTTTCCAAAAGAGAAGGCTCCTGTAAAATCCCACACTGAACAGTGGTTCTCAGTGAGGGACAGTCTCACCTCTCTTCTTCACCCACCCACTTGGCAGCTTGGTAATTTCTGGAGGCATTTTTGTTTCCACACAGGGCATCAGGACTGGGCTACCAACCTTCACCAGGTACAGGCCAGCACTCTTGCTAGCATCCAGTGATAGAGCAGCCTCCACCGTTAGGAATTCTCCCACCCAAGATACCAGCAAGGTAGAAGTGGACAAGCCATGCTCCAGAAGATGTTTTGTTGCCAATAATTTTTTCACTTTGGTTTTCTCTCCTGGCTCCCATAAAGAATTGGGCAGCCTGCAGCCTTTTTGCTAACCCTGTCTCATGGGTTCTCTGCCCACTGTCTTCAATTCTACATCTCATATTATCCCAGTTTGAGCTCTGCAGCTGACCTTTGCCTGGGTTTTGCTGCTTCTCCCAGTACTGACCCTGAAATCCACTATGAGTTTTTGTTCCATAAGCTAATTTCATGCTAACTTTATCTAAGCCAATCATTGTAGAGTAAATTGACTTCCTCTTCCATTTTTATTTATTTATTTTTTAAAATCTGATTGGAAAGGGGGCCAGGGAGATGGCTCAGTAGGTTAAGTGCTTCCCTGTCAAGCACAAGGGCCTGAGTTCAATCCCTGGTTACACAAAAAAAAATGTAGTCTCTGTTGACAGATAATTTCTTTGATGTATTCAGCAAAATAACTTTGGAATTGCATGTGAGGACTTTTGTGTTCATGTGTATTAGGTGTGCGAGTGTTCCTGACAGATGTCTTCTGCTGTTGGGAGCCCCGGAAGCTGGGAAATTGGTCAAAGGTGTGTAGGTGGGACTATGCCTCAGTGTCTAAGGCAAACAAGCTAACTCAGTTCTGAGCTAAATATTCTGTCTGGTTAAGGTCAGCTATTAGTTACTAGGCAACCTTGTGTTACATGTTACTAACTTTGCAAAGGTATAACTAAATGTCTGTTTTGTCTCACTGCTGGGTTTTTCTCATTAATCAGGCAGACCAATAACCATCTAGACCAGCTTTTGTCTTCTTGCCTATGTTTGTCTCATTCCTGCTGCCCTTTCTCCCCCAGGTAGAAGCAATCAAATTAAGACCAACATATCCCTACATTCTGCTTGCAAATTTGGATCCATCTCTCTCCTCCTGTTACAGTTTCCTGACCGATCCGGCTCAGTATAGTCAAATCATCCCTTCCTTATCTTTGACCACACATTTGTGTCAGGAGTTTTAATAGCAATATCTTGTTTGTACTTATTTATCTTGATTTTCCTCAGCTTCTCTGAAATTTTGGTCAATGGAGCTCTCAATAGAAAATGGAAAGACAGGTGCTGGAGAGAAACTTCAGAGACACAAGCACCTACTTGGTAAGCACAAGTATCCGAGTTTGATTCCAGCCCCAGGAGCTGTGTGCTCTTGGCCTGGATGCCCAGGCATGCCCTCTGGGTCCCAGATGTGGGCACCCACTTTGCAGCCTGGGAACTGGGCATGGTGCACATGCCTGTAATTTCAACACTCAGGAGGTTGAGCCAGGAGGACCTCTGTGAGTTTGAGACCAGCCTGGGGTCTGCAAATGTGAACACAAGAGGAAAGACAGATAATACGATCATTATTATTTTCCTTAAGTCCCTTGGTGTCCAGTAAATTCATGACTTAATACATGATAATCGAGTTGATGGACATAGATAAATTTTATTGCCGTAACTGTAGATAGAAGTGATAAAAGGATTCATTTTTATTAAGGGATTACACTATTTCCAGCATGGTTTTAAATGCCTTGAAGATTCCTTATTTAGTCAAATCATAAATTATTTATATTCATTAATACATTATCTTCAACTTTCCACAATATATATTGCATAGAAACAGCAACTGTGGTTTAGGTGCTCTAGGGCTTTTCCTGCGACCTGTCACTTAGGAAACACTGTGGTTGTTATTCAATAGTGCTATAGCTAGCCTGAGTGTCACACACAGCACCTCTAAGAAAATCATCCTGCTGGGACACACTGGGCCTTTTTGTCCTTGTTTGATGACATCATCATTTTTATTTGTCAATCTGTTGACGTCGTTCAGGATTGGGTGAATTTATTTCATTTGGGGAGAGGCCAACTAAATGCTGGGTGTGCAGAAGATAATGTCCATGATTTTCTGTGCTTTCAACTTGTTTTCTTGTGATTTTCATTGCAGTTTGTGTCTGTATGAAAGCTCTTCTTATCAGGCGTGGTAGTGCATATTTATAATCCCAGCTCTCTGGAGGCTGAGGCAGGAGGACTGGTGTAAGTCTGAGACCAGCCTTAGTTACAAAGTGGGCTCAAGGCCAGTCTGACTTGCATAATGAGACTCTGTCTCAAAAAGACCAAAATAAATAAATAAATAAATACTTCCATGGGTCCCATTAGCCTCTTCCTGAGAAAGGGGCACATAGCACGGCACACCTTGCAGCATGGCTCCTGTCTTCTACCACTTAGTGCAGGGACCGTGCAGCCTAGGAGTCGGCACCTGAGACCCAGCAGGGGAAAAATCCGCCTTAAGAGCTGAACCTCTGCTTAGTAAGGGGAGGTAACACTGGGATGAACTTCTGTTGGGAGAACAGGATGAATTCTTCCCTCCACCTGCAATCCTTCCCTCCTTATAGATTCCCCCATCCAGATACAGATTAGAGAGACACAAAACAAGACTCTTCTTATTCCTTGAACTAGATTTTATTCCTTCTTGATAACAGGAATATCTGAGGTCCGGATGCAAGACAACCCTCCCACTTAAAGGAAAGTAAGGTAGGCAGGTTTTCTTATCAGAAGTGTGTTTAGTCAATGCAAATTATCACAGTTTAGACATAGTATTTCTTTTATGGTTAAATAGCTGGTGATCTATGAGTGACAGAATTTTTCACTAGGTTATGGAATCCTCAGGCTATTTTTATAATTTTGTGTGTTTGTTTTGCTCTGTTTCCTTTTGTTTTCCAAAGCAGCTCTCTGATAAAGTTTCTCCTGTGAACTCAGTGTTTCTGAGCTGGCCCCCTCTGTTCTCCTCACCATTCCACTCAGGCAGCTCCACCGTGTGGTTCTGTGTCTATGAGAATGAATCTTGCAGTAGCTTTCAAAGAGTTTAGTTTTTTGACCATATCCCACAGTGAGATGCATATTTTCCACCTAAAGTAAGACATTCATCAGGAAACTGTTCTTACTGCATGAAATGTGTTCTGAGATCTTCTTTGAAGTTTTTCTTTAAGTGCAGTGAATTTATTTTTGAGGACCACTGAGCAGTCTTGGAACTCTGAAAACAATAATCTACTCTAAGGTTATGATTCCAAAAGATTGGGGAAGTTAAAGAAAAATGTACTATCTTTGGATTTAAGAGGTCATGCATTTGGTATAAGAAAACCTTAGTGCAACTGGTTCTGGTTCTAAAACTTTGCAATATATTATAATTACCTGGAAGGCTTACTAAAACAGGTCATTGTGCTTTACCAGCAGGGGTTCAATTCTTTATATCTGATGAACAGCATAATAATTTCCATTTTTAAATAATTTCAGGTGATTTTAACCCTGCCACTTTCAGGGACACACTTTGGAAATTGCTGTACTAGTGGAAAACTCCTAGATTTCCTGCCACTATCCATGTGTTTCCTTACAGCTCTAAGGATGCCCCCCTGTGGTCATTGAAGGTACGAATTTGGAATCTCCCAAGTACCTATTCTAAAATAGACAGCGACGGAAGCATCAAGTTTAAGATGTCCTCTATACAGTCCTGGGGAAGGAAAATGATGGTTCTTGTTTGGCACAAAATACAGCGGTTGAAAGAGTAGAACATAGGGACAGATGGACTGGAGTTCAAAGATACTTGAACGTAGATGTTGTCATAACACAAAGTATCATCGTCTATAAAAATGTAAGAATAATAATCTTGTATGCAGCACATAAGGCTGTTGTGAGCACTGAGTAATATATCTTATGAAAGCGAGAACACACGGTCTCAAAATCGAGGGTGGAAACCAACGACTCCTTGATGTTCGCAAGCGCTAGCCTTTGAGTCCATGCACTAAATGCATCTTGCTCTAGGTTACCCAGAAAGAAGCGCTTGGCTATGTCCAGGGGTGATGTAGATCCGTAATTCAAGTACGTCCATTCGCAGGCTTCTAAAACTTTCTCCTGCCGCCTGAACTCGGCCCCTTCCTCACAAGCTTTCTGTACCTCAGCTAGTGACAGAGGTGAGTGACAGGTTTTGACAGTGTTGCAGCAGAGAAACAGGCAGAAGGAAAAGGGGAAAGGGGCTTTATTACAAAAGGAAAGGGGCTTCTTTATCTTGGAGGACACGGAGAGAATTTGGGAAGATAAGGAATTATCTGGATTGGAACAAAAGGAGGCTGTGGCTTTTATGGCCTTTCCCCAAGGGTGGGGCTTGAGGAGGATGTTTAGACGTACCTGAGGAGCTGGTTGGGGCCTTCCCTGAGGTGGTGGGAAAGGTGAAGCAAAATGCGCCCTGGGATGAGTTGGAGAAGAAGGGAGGAAGTGGTATCTGGGAAGATAATCTGTTGTTTTAAGGGTTTCAGCCATATTTGATGACCACCATAATAATTCAGCAATTCATACCAGGGCCAGAACCTATCAGTGAGAATGATGGCTGCAGCTGATGCCCCAAGGCCAGCTGTGAGTCCTTCTCAGATGGCTCTGATCTACGTCCCTGAAGTGAAGTCCTGTGCCTCCAGACCCACCTCTGGCTCCAGCACAGTGGGAGACCCAGGGTGCAGGGGGTGTTGGAAATGTCAGATTGAAATAACTTTGCACTCTGTTAGCTCAGCCACAGAAGCACAGGGCAGGATGAGCTTGGACCCACTGCATGTGGCTCTCTGGATACCTGCAGTCAGTGCTTTTCAGTTATCAAAACCTCACTCACCAAAAATAATCATTGTGCAAAAGCACAAAATGAAAAGCTACCAAAGCCAAGCCAAGATCACTTATTTTCTGCAACAAAATCAGGGCATATACTTTCCACTAGTCAATTTGCCCTTTTATGAAAATACTGTAGGTAAATTAAATCAACAATTTCTGTCCTCAAGGACCTCACTGTATCATTGGGAAATTAAACATATAATGAATTTTTTTGACCTACACAAAATAGTGTTTCACATTTGAATAAATTTTTATAAGTCAATCACATTTTCAATGGGTTAATGTATAATATCCTCTGAAAGTAAGGAACATTATTAAATCAATCCTGCTTTTATAATCTGCTGCATTTCAAGACTAAAATTAGGACTAGGCAAAAGAAGCTGTTCATAATTCATTGTGCAAATGTATGCACAGGTCGGGCTGAAGAGCCTTACATTACACATCTACTAGGAAATAATTGCAAATAGGACATTAAAACTGCAGACTTTTAGTTCTAAGCAAACATATTCACATCAACACACAGTCATATCATAGGCACATTAAATTATTGTCAGCACTTCTGACAGTGAATACACAATCCCCAATCATAATTGATTTATAAAGTGCTTTGATGTGAGAGATGTCTAGTGCTCATCTTTACAGGCAAAACTACTTCAAGGCAGTGTGAATAAGCATAGGATATTCTCTCAAATATTTTGACATAGTAATATGAAAATGGATTTTACAAAATATAAGCATAAATTCTTACCTAGTTCAAACATGTAATTAAAATAGCAAGTCTGCATCAATGTTTTTCAGTTAGGTTGTCAGTTTCTTGATGTCTTACAGATTGGGCTACAAAAGCAAACTTTGAAAATTTCAGTGGAAGTCAAATGAGCAGAACTGTTTCATATCTCAGTAGAATTGAAGGACAAAAAACAAAAGAAATTTCCTTTGTGATCTTGTGCACAAAGGAAAGGAGGAAGCTCCAGGTGCATGGTGCTTGCTGTCGAGGATATTAGGAGCATCGGCGAGCAAAGATCTCTTTGCAGCTGGACATCTCTGAAGTCAAAGGAACTCTTCCGGTGTGGTTCAAAAATCTTCACTGCACAGTGCACAGGCAGTTCACAGATGCATAATGGCTCTCGGACCCTGGATCCTTACACTTGCATGGAGACTTGAAAAATCTGTAGCTACCAAGCATGGAAAAGTGGAAGTTTGCCGGCAGAAGTGTTTCCTTTTACAGCGTGCCATTTACTTTTGACTCATTCTGTGATATCACAGCCGCACACCAGCAGTGCTGAAAATGCTTAGGAATGATGCGCCATTCTCTATGAAGATACCTTCAATACAAAGCCGATGCAACATGAGTAAGTCCTCCACATAGCAGCCGGCATGATCCAGTGCAGGGCAGCTTAAGGTTTTAAGTGCACAGTGGAAACTGTATGGGCAGGGGCGCTATTGTTTTGAGTGATTTTAATAAACATGTTAAACTATCTGAGATCAATTTTGTTCTTACCAATAACAGGGATGCAGGTGATACCTGCATTTAATTTTATAATCTATGCAAAATGTTTGATCTTTCACCTGTTCCGAGGTGAAAACTTGTACCTTCCTAGTTTCACTGCATGTATACACAGCATGATGACATTTACACAAGTTATGGTTATGATTTGTTTATTTAAAACTTTTCTTCTTGGGTATGACTATAAAATGTGCAAAAGAAAGATGACTAGTCACAATTTACAAGGAGTTCAGTACTTGAATCCAGAACCTTTCCACTGAGCTACATACCTAGACCTTTTTATTTTATTCATATATATATATATATATATATATATATATATATAATTTTGGCATGGGGTCTCAATAAGTTGTTGAATTGCATGGACTTAGCTTAAAATTGTATTCATTTTGCTTAAGCCTCCCAGAGTTCTGAGACTGTGGATATGCTTCACCATGCCTGGCTTATATTACATTTCTTAAAGACACTGAAAGTCTGATATACAAATTTTTATTTCTGTTGAACTCTACTGATGCATAAGTAACATGAAATAAATTCCATCTACTTGTCTCACCAAAATGCTAAAAGTAATGTGCACTGCATGTCTATAAATTACAAATAAATGTCAACTTTGAATATCGCTATGTTTTAGAAAAATTGGTTATATCCATGAAAATGCTTCAGTAAATATCTATGAAACACGTGAAATGTGAACAGACAACATCCATTCTTGCAAGTGATTTACATATCATATATGAGTTGATAAAATATGCAGTGAGCATTTAATTTCTTTAAAATTATTATAGTATAAGACACAGGGAAGTTAATTCTCCTCAAACCCTCCTTGTCACTTTAAACACATATATTTATTTGTTTGCATTTCTGGGATCAAATCAGCATTGTTGGACTCAAACTCATTAATCAAGTGCTCTACCAATAAAGTACATCCTAAGTCCAAATTTAATATTCTGCCTGGGATATAGCTCAGTAGCAACAAGCCTACTTGACAAGTGCAAGTTCCTGAGATTGATTCCTGGT
>NW_004524735.1:1262101-1265507 GCF_000260255.1 Octodon degus | reverse complement strand
AAAAAAGAAATGACAAGTACACTGAAAAACTTGCTAAGCATTTCTGAAATAGACAGTGATTTTTTTAAGGGACAATAAAATAATGATGCAGGGGTTGGCAAGATAGATAAGCAGTCTAACGTGCCTACTTAGGCAAGCTTAGGAAGGCATAGTGCACCATGGTTCCATCCCCAGTAGCACACGTCATGTCAGCCCCACCATCAGGATGGGCTGACCTGGAAAAATAAAACAGAAAGAAAGAAAAGAAAAATGATGAAAACTTTGAATGAAAAATATAGAAAGCATGACGCAGATTCAAAAGGATAATCAGGAGATTAAAAACTCAATCAAAAGTTAGCAAAACTACCTGAATGAAAGCAAATATAGACTTTCAGACCTTGAAGACACTGTTGCAGCTAGTGAAAAGGTAAAGAAAGATTTCTTAAAGACAACTAAGATCCCAGATGTAATAATTCAACAAATTCAAGAGAAGGCAGGGGCTGGGGAGATGGCTTAGTGGAATAAGCTCTTCCCTGGCAAGCACAAGGGCCTGAGTTCAATCCCCAGTTCCGCAAAAAATAAATAAATAAATAAATAAATAAAATAAAAAAAAGGCAAAGATGAACAGCTTAAGACTAATAGGCATCAGCGAGAAAGAAGGAGACAACACAATTGTTATAAAAAGAATATGGACAGAAGTAATAGCAGAAAACTCCCCAACTATGGGGAAGCAATCTGACATTCAGGTCACCAAAGTATATAGAGCTCCAAATGATGTCAATCCAATTAAAACTACACACAGACATATAATAACCAAGATCCTAGAAATTCAGTACAAGAACAGCATAACAAAAGCTGCTAGAAAAAAGAAACAGATCATATTTAAAAGAAAATCCATCACAATAATGGCAATTTCTTCTCACAAACCATCAACTCAGAAGAGCAAGGAGTAAAATATTTTAAATCCTACAAGAAAAAAAAATCCAACGCAGATTGATATGTTCTGCAAAACCCTCTTTCAATTTTAATGGAGAAGTAAAATACTTCCACAACAAAGAACATCTAAAGAACTTCATGATGACTAAGCCAAACCTACACAGAGTACTGAAAGATATTCTGGAATGGAATCCAAATGACCAGAACTCCAAGAATGAGAATGGAAAGAACCTACCAAATAGGGAAAATAATGAAACACAGAAGAAAACTAGGGAACCAATACAGGAAAATACAATGACAAACAGAAGTCAATACATATCAATTAAAACCATCAACATAAATGGACTCAATTCACCAATTAAAACAAATAGACTGGCAGAGTGGATTAACAAACAAATTCTAACAATGTGCTGCATAGAAGAAACACATTTAGTTCATAAAGGAATTCATGCGGCTAGGGAGATAGCTCAGTTGAATAAGCACTTGCCTGGCAAGCGTGTTCCACTAAAGAAAGAAAGAAAGAAAAGAAAGAAAGAAAGAAAGAAAGAAAGAAAGAAAGAAAGAAAGAAAGAAAGAAAGGACTCATGGGCCTAAGTCAAAGGATGGAAAACAATACTACATTCAACAGGACCCCTGAAAAAGTCAATGGTAGCAATCATGTTCACTGATAATTTGAACTTCAAGCCAAGAATGATCAAATGAAATAAAGAAGGTCACTACATACTGTTTAGGGAAAAAAGTTCAAGACGAACAGATAGCAGTCATAAACATGTGTGCAGAAAATACAGAGGCACTGAACTACATAACACAAATTTTAATGGGCATGAAAAATATAATATGCAATACCAAAATCTTAACAGGGGATAGTCACATCCCCTTATACCAGAAAGACAGGAAAGCAGACAAAAAATTAGCCATGAGGCAGCAAAACTGAAGCAGACCTTTGAAAAAATGGAATGAGTGGACATATACAATGTTCCACCAACAACTGAATACACATTCTTTTCAGTTGCACGTGGGATGTTTTCTAAATTAGACAATTTGCTAGTTCACAGGTCTCAAGTATATTTTCAAGAAAACAGAAATTATCACACACATATCTGACTAGAGGGCAATGAAACAGGAAATAAATGACAAAAAACACCCACAATTATCCCACAAACATATGAAACTTGAATAACACCCTCCTTAGCAACCAATGGGTTACAGAGGAAATTAAACAACAAATTTAACAATATCTACAATCCAATGAAAATTTAAGAATTTATTGGAATTTGTGGGATGAACTAAAAGCAGTTCTTAGAGGTAAATTTATAGTGGTGAACTCACACATTAGGAAAACAGAACAAGATAAAAAATAAATACTCTAATGCTGCACCTCAAGCTTCTAGAAAAAGAAGAGCAAACTAAGCCCAAAGCCCACACACGGGAGGAAATCATAAAGATTAGAGCAGAAATTAATGCAATTGAGACAAAGAAAACAATACAAAGAATTAATGAATCAAAAAACTAGTTCTTTGGAAGATTAAATAAAATTGACAAATCCCTAGCTAACCTCATCAAAAAGAAGGAAAAAATTCAAAATCAAGTAATAAGGAATGAAAAGGGTGGAATTAATACAGACTGTAAAAACTCAGAAGATCAATAGCTACTTTGAAAATCTTTACTCTCACAGAATTGTAGACACAAGAAATGAACCAATTCCTAGGTAGGTAGAAATTACAAAAACTCAATTAAGAAGATATGAAACTTTGAATAACCCAATATAAGCCAAAAACAGACCTGAGGATGAATGTAACAGATAAGGAAATGTAGATTCAACTGACAAGCACACTTAGCTATCTTATCTTTGACAACGGGGCCAAATATGTTCACTGGAAGAAAGATAGCCTCTTTAACAAATGGTGGGCCAGGGGAACAACTCAGTAGAATAGGTGCTTGCCTGATAAGCACAAGGGCCTGAGCTTAATCCCTGATTCTGCCAAGAAAAAATATATTGTGCTAGAAAACCTGGCTCTTCACATGCTGAAAACTAAAACTCGACCTCAGTCTATCACCACACACTAAATTAAAGTCAAGGTGGATTAAATATCTGAACATTAAAACAGAAAAACTAAATCTCCTGTAAGAGGAAGTAGGTGGAAATCTTGAAGACATAGGTGTAGGCAGAGAGTTGCTGAAGAAAAAGCAAACCGTATGAGAATTAATTCAAGGAATCAACAAGTGGGACATCTTATTGAGAAGTATCTGCACATCAAAAGAAATCACCAACAGAGGGAAAAGACAACCCACAAATTTGGAAACATTCTTTGCCAATAATCACTCAGACAAAGGTCTCCTATCTAAAATATATTAAGAACTAAAAAATATTAGGGCCCCAAAATTTAAAGGCCTAATACAAAAATGGGCATCAGAAATGATTGTACATCTGTCAGAGGAAGAAATACATGAGGCAAACAAATACCTGAATCAGTGATATTCCACATCACTG
>NW_004524735.1:1260375-1261225 GCF_000260255.1 Octodon degus | reverse complement strand
GTAGTGTGTAGAATTTTCACCGTGACTAATTCTGCAGTTGTGCTGATATCTGTGATCTACACAACTATATGCAGGACATCAATGTATAATAAATCATGCTTGAATATCTGTCATCTTGGACTTCTAAATGGTTACTATTTCTAATGTCATACCAATTATTAATATACTTTCTTTAAAATAAATTTATAAAAATGGTTAAAAAAGAAAGACTAGAACAAAAATTTAATGTTTCTTCAAAGGAAGTGGTAATATGCAATCATATGTCCAATCTTACTTAACTATATCTTTTAATCTGAGCAACAGATTTGATGATAAAAATAGATAACACATCAACCATTATTGATCAGTTATTCTTGTTTTGAAAATTTGTGACATATGTATCATTGTGTAATACCCTGTTTTTCTCTGTTTATGATTTTTTCTTCTTCCTTTTGTTTTTATGTTTAAAAAAAAATTCTTTAAAAAAGAATGAAAGAAAGAAAAAACTCAATCCCACCCGTAACAAGTGCAGAGGACACTTACACAGAAAAAATTGGGAATCACACAGCTGAAAGCAATGAATCAACAGCTTCTGAAATAAAGAAACAGCTGCAGAAAGGCATAGAGGAACTCAGATTAGAAATAAAAAAAGAAATCCTTGAATTAATAACATCTGCAGTAAAGAATCAAATGCAGAAGCATATGGAGAACACCCAATGCCCACACAGAACAAGTGCAGAGGACACTAGTTCAGCTCAAATTCATGAATTAAGAGCATCGATAGTAAATAAGCAACAGCAGAAAGATATAGAGGAAATCA
Organism: Octodon degus; assembly: GCF_000260255.1. Lineage (NCBI taxonomy): Eukaryota > Metazoa > Chordata > Mammalia > Rodentia > Octodontidae > Octodon > Octodon degus. The sequence goes on along the minus strand of NW_004524735.1, from coordinate 1,260,426 downwards.
GAGCACAATTCTTTTCTGAAATAAAAAAAGAATTATCAGAACTCATAGCAT
>NW_004524735.1:1245222-1246391 GCF_000260255.1 Octodon degus | reverse complement strand
AAACAATACCTTTTACCATAGCACCGAAGAAAATGAAATACTTGGATTTTGTCTAACTAAAGAAGCCAAAGATCTTTTCAAGGAAAATTACAGTACTCTGAAAAAAGAGATCGTAGAGGATTTCAGAAAATGGAAAGATATTCCATGCTCCTGGATATGTAGAACCCACATTGTGAAGATGGGCATACTCCCAAAATTCCTATACAGATTTAATGCAATCCCTCTCAGACTACCACCGACGTGCCTCACTGAACTAGAGAAATCATTCCTAAAATTTATCTGGAACCAGAAAAGACCTACAATAGCAAAGGCGACTCTGGGCAATAAAGACAAGGCAGGAGGCATTACAATTCCTGACTTGAAATTATACTACAAGGCTACTGTGATAAAATCAGCATGGTACTGTGAAGAAAATAGTCCTGAGGATCCATGGAATAGGTTAGAAGGCTCTGAAGCACCTAAGAATACACTCACCTACCTTATCTATGACAAAGTGGCTAAACATACTCACTGAGAGAAAGATAGCTTCTTTAACAAATGGTGCTGGAAAAATTGTCTCTCTACATGCTGAAAACTCAAACTTGACCCAGGTGTATCACCATGCACTAAACTAAAGTCAAAATGGATTAAAGATTTAAACATTACAGCAGAGACACTAAATCTCCTGGAAGAGAAAGTAGGAGGCACTCTTGAAGACATTTTAGGGCTAGGCGAAGATTTCATGAACAGAAATCAAATCGCACGGTAAACAGTTGAAAGAATTAGCAACTGGAACCTGCTCTTACTGAGAAGTTTTTTCACGTCAAAAGAAATTACCAACAAAGTGAAAAGGAAACCCACAAATTTGGAAAAAATCATGACAAATAAGTACTCAGACAAAGGTCTGCTCTTAGAATTTATAAAGAACTAAAACACACTATGGCCCCAAAACTTAAAGACCCAATCCAGAAATGGGCATCCGAGATGAACACACGCTTCTCAGAGGAAGAAATTAAAGAAGCGAATAAATATATGAAAAAGTGCTCCACATCACTCGCCATCTGTGAATTGCAAATTAAAACGACATTCAGATATCATCTCACCCCAGAAAGAATGGCTATCATAATGAAATCACCCAATGAGAAATGTTGGAGAAGCTGTGGGGATAAAGGAACCCTTCTCCACTGCTG
>NW_004524735.1:1237512-1244007 GCF_000260255.1 Octodon degus | reverse complement strand
GTCACATGGAGAGAAAACATTCTCTCAGGCTTTCACAGAGAGCACATTGGCCAAGCAATGGCCGTGACTCATCCACATGGCTGATACTGACAATGGTTCTACAATCTGAGGTACAGGATCTCAGGATAAATCCTGAGGGGATTTCTCTGACCTTATCAGACCCAAAAGCTACAACTCTTGTTGCATAGGTCCTGTTTTACCTTAATCTTAACCATTCAGCAGAAAAGTATAAAAATGATATATAAGAAGTAAAGCCACACTGTTATGTTGAGCTGTAGGGGACTCAGGTCAACAGTTTCTGACATTGCCAGTCAAGCAGAAGACCCAATATTATTATGGGCTACTGGACTCTTTTAGAATATTTTGCTGAGTTTGCACACCTATAATATTCAAATAATGGAACCTAACAAAAGAAGGGTATACAGATGAATGTCCATTTTGTATCTGTGTTATCAAAGTGGTTAGGATAGATATATAGTTACATTCTCTTAATGAATAGAGCAATTTGTTCTAATGATGTTTGTAAGTAGGATATCATGTCCACATCTTTTTTTTTTTTGTGGAACCAGGGGTTCAACTCAGGCCCTTGTGCTTGCCAGGCAAGCGCTTATTCTACTGAGCCACCTCCCTGGCCCCCAATGTCTGCATCTTGTACAGCAATTAACCACTGGGAAGTAGGTATGCAATGTGTTAATTACTGAAACTGGCCTAGCAATCTGATTTGAAACTGTCTCATTGTTATTTATTTATCAATAAAATTATGGAAAAAATAAAATTAATGCACTGCACATAGAATTATTAAAAATGATGAAAGAGAATTAAAAATTTTTAAGTTCCATACAGAACTCTCATCGGAATCTCCCTCCAGTCATTCACTGGCTCAGGAGATCCCTGGATGTTCATGCACATGATCTCCAAGACATAGTGCTGTCTCTCAAAAAACCTTTCTTCACTGGTCCTAGTTAGATTCGCAGCTTTGCTTATCCTACTGGAGGTAAATTATTTCACAAATATTACTGCTGTTTCCTTCCTAGGTCTGCAGTAACTCAATTAATCTAAGCAGGTGAGAAGTCTTCATTTCACACTACTTGCTGTCAAGGCCTGTGACACTCCATTTGGCTTTGGCATAATACGGCTGCACAGCCAGTTGAATCAGTAGGCTTTGCATCAGGGCCCATGCAGCTCATCAATACTGGATGGAAGTCAATAAAATCAGGGCATAGATCCATTCCAAAATTTTCAGATACTGTACATAGTCTTCAATTACAGTCATAATCAAATAGTTTAAATAGGCATCCTTGTTAAGGCAAGCCAATGATGGAGAAAACACAATGGAGTCTTCCATAGGTTGGATTCAAGGTTCACCACTTAGCAAATGCATCAGTCCCCTTCCTAATGTTTCCTGATTAATACTGAGTTGATTTTAGCACTTCAGCATCTTCTTGTTATTTTCCCCCCAAGTTAGAAAATTCTAAGTGAGGCAAAGGCCAGTTTCCTCACAAAGTGTAAGTCAGGCTCTTTCTGCTGAGGCGGGCTTCAGAAGCTCCATCCTGAACAGGTTTCAACAGCAAAACCAGTGACAACTCAAAGCCAGTGACACTGTCAAATCTTTTGGCTCTCTGGCAGCTATGAATACTGGGGAGAAAAAACCACAATGAATCCTGAGCAAGACCAATGCAGTGCCTTAATTTGGATGTATTTCTTCCTGCTACATGAAACCCTGAATTTGTTCTATGCCCTCATTAAACATTGCACGAACCACCTGATAACCTCTTTGATTATGTTTTGCTTACATTAACTGGAGTTGATTTGTGACGCTTGGGCTAATGTCCCACACTGATGCACCAGCTAATGTGCAACATGCAGATATTCCACAAAGTTTGGAGGAGTGATTTAGAGCTAAATAATAATTCATTTCTGGCAGAATTCTCATATTTCCCTCCTAGAAAGGCCAAGAAACCTTACAGATGGCTGCACTCCGGAGATAAATGATGGATGCTTATTTCCTAGTGTGTTAGAGAAATAAATAATAAATCTGAATGTGGAAAATTACTTTCAAAGATCTAAGTTGGTTTCAAAGAAATAATGCCCTTTATTTCATGTCTTGGTGGATTATATAAAAATACCCACACTCTGTGACAGTGTAATTCCTGAAAGAGAATGGACTGAAAGGAAAGATCATAGAAGATTCTCAGGAAAAAAGCCTTTCGATTTGAGTTTGTACAGACAGTATCTTAGTCTACTAGGGGAAAAAGCGACACAGTAATTTAAAACATGGAATTTCGTCACTCACAATTCTGAACCCTGAAGCATCAAAGATCAATGTTCAAGCAGTTTCCCTGTCTACAGAGGGTTCCTGCCTTTTGGAAAGCAGTTTCTTTTTATCTTTTCATTTTTTTTGATTAGCAATGCTAATTTTTAATTGAGAAACAGATAGCAATGAGGCAGTTTCAAAACCTATGAATAGGACAGTTTCAATAATTAATACACTGCATATTGTTATCTTCTTAGTGGTTATTCATAGTACAGGATGTAGACGTGATATCCTGTTGGAGAGGAGTTTCTATCTGTCTTCATACAGAAGAACAAAAAGTCTCCCTCCAAGCTTCTTCACAAAGGGAATAGTCCTGGTAATGACGTCAACTGCTCCTCAGGACCTCAGCACTTCCTAAAGGCATCTTCTCACTACCAGCACAGCAAAAATCAGGCTTCTACATAACCTGGAGAGAGAGACTCAGATATCCAGGTTATAACACATGGAATGTGGAAACATCAGGCATACGCTCCTGGTGTATCATTTGCTGAACAAGAATGCTGATTTGCCCTATTATCTTAAAAAGTAAACAATGCAATCATATATTTGTGATTTAAGATGCCACAAGACCTGTCCTAATGAGAGTCATAAATGCATAGTATGAGACTTTCACAAAAAATTGAAAGGATGTTGGAATGTTAGAAATAGGAGCCCTCAAAACTCTCTTCACTTGTGCTTTTGTGGCAAGTTTACTCCAGTGGGGGAGGGCGGCCTTGAGCTCCCTAAGGTTGTCACAAAACTTACTTATGTAACCTTTTCCTTGTTCCCTTGTTTTGACACCAGCTCATTTTTCAGGCTGTTCTCTGAGACTTTTTCATTTACTTTTTATCCTTATTATCTTGGACTTTACATAAGCCTCTGTCTCCACTTGCCTAACAATTTTGAGATTCCTGTAATGAAGAAAGACATTTGCCTCCCAGCATTGATTTGTTCTCCCGGACTTCAGTGTTTCATTCCTTGAGATGCAGCTCAGGCTAGCAAGGCTAATTCCTGGACATAAATCAGCCAACCAATGTCCCAGCCCTCTCCAAGACACAAGGAGGGAACTAGACCTCATATTTATTGGAGAAAAGTCAGCTGCAAGAAACACAACATTCAACTGATACAAGTCTAAAAAGTTAGCTATAATGGTGCTGATTAAGAAATTTGCATGTTGGAAGATTCAAACCAGATGCAGTCAAGGACAAGATTATAAGTGTCCCAGATACCTCATGTCTATCTACCCAGTACTGGCAGCCTCTTCTGGATATAAGAGGGTTGGCAATGTCTATCTGTATGGTCTTACCAATTCATTCATAGTTCTGATTATTAAGCTCCATGTTAGGACATTGTCCCTCATAAGAAGTAAAAGGTGTTTGATATTCAGACAGATAGTGAGGTTAAACCCAACTGCATTTGTTGTAGGGTAATAATAAGCTGCTCTTCTGGAGGCCTAACCACCTAAGTTTGCAGACCAAACATTAGCGAAAAAGAAGGGCTTCAAGGACAGTGAATATTTTTGCCCTAGCCTTTCAAACTCAAGTAAGGACTCAAGACATAGGAAAACCTATACTGTAACATTATGTAACACAGTTGTTTCCCAGATTTTCTGATCAAAGAGATTATAGGGCCACAGAGCAATTTGATCAATGATGTAGAGTGTGCCTAAGGAGAGTCACATGGAGAGAAAACATTCTCTCAGGCTTTCACAGAGAGCACATTGGACAAGCAATGGCCGTGACTCATCACATGGCTGACACTGACAAAGGATCTACAATCTGAGGTACAGGATCTTAGGATACATTCTGAGGGGATTTGACTGATCTTATCAAATGCAAAAGTTACATTTATTGTTATATAGCTCTTGTTTTATCTTAACCATCCAGCAGAAAAGTACGAAAACAGAGTATAAAAAGTAAAGCCACATTAATATGCTAAGCTGTAAACAGCTCAAGTCAACAACTTTGGACATTGCAAATCTTATGGAAAACCCACTACTATTATGGACTACTGGTCTATATTGGGAGATTCTGCTGAATTCAAGCACCTGCAATATTTAAACAACAATGCAATGCCCTTTTCTGTCAAAACTAACCAAAAAAGTGGGATCAAAATGAACAACCCTTTTGTATTTGTATACTCAAAATAGTTAGGATAGGTATACAGCTCCATTCTCTTAATTCAATGAATAGAGAGATTTGTTATAGTAGGATTTGAGGCAGGATATCATGTCTGCATCTTGTACAATGAATAACCACTAATATAACAATATGCAATGTATTAATTATTGAAAATGCACAAGTAATCGGTTGTGAAACTGTTTCATTGATATTTGTTTCTCAATAAAATTATTTTTAAAAAGAAGTAAAAGGATAGAATTTACATTGGCTTCTTTTTGTGTGGCTCTTAATTATTACCAAGCACAGCAACCTTTCTAGAACTTTCTAAGAAGACATTCATCATGACACCATACTCATTATTTTCCAGAAAAGGCACATTTAAACAAATAATAAAGACTGAAGCCTTAGCACCTGCTCTCCTTTAGGAAGAAGTAATGTGTTATGAGTATTTTGGGTAGGAGCTGGAAATTTCAGCAAAGAAGAGAAAATCAATTCCTTATAAAAAGTCACAAATTCTAAATACAAAGTTTAGGACCACGTTTTAAACTCCAGAAATAAAATTATAGTCTCCGTGACTAACAGCAGATGCTGTAGAACCGAGTCTAGCCCTATGGTGGATTACATAAGCGTCTGTGACATGTGTCTTTGCGCCTACTCCATTTCATCCTACTCAGGCTCACAGAGGGCAGAGGGGAAAGCTGCATGAAGGAGGTGAACCTCCTTGGTGCATGATCTGGGAGATCCTGGGTCAGGGAGTTGCAGCAAGAGCACTATGGTCATATGGCTGAGTTCAGGTCAACGTAGGCCTCATTTTGTGTGAAACCCTCATCCTGAAGAGGCCACTGATATGAGACACATGATGATAAATGTTAAAGAATAAAGAGGGATTCCACTGAAAACTGTTCCACTTGCCCCATCAAAATGCTGAGGGATTGTAGAGATATCTGCTAGAAAAGAAGACTTTAAGATAGAGGTGACATAAAGATTATCAGGGCCGGAAGTCCTCAGCTAGTATCTGCCCACATCAGAGATTGGAAGGTTGTGAACTACCTGTGCAAGCGCACTGGGAAGGACAGAAACAATCCTCTCACACAGCAGAGGATGCCACATGTTTGGCCCTTTTACTGTTTACCTGCTCCAGTCTTGATGTTGAGTTGTCAATTTCATTTTATCTCTAATAAGCACATTTGAAAGATATCGATAGAAAGTGCCCCAACACTGTTAATTCCAATCAATTTTTAGGGAGCAGCAGGGTAATGAAACAAAAGGAAATCTTTCATGGATATTTTACTCCTGACTGCAGAAAATAGCTAATAAAAAATATTGATCATTCCTTTTTGGCCTCATGAGAAGGACTTTTCCTCCCATGGAAAGCCCTTAATGATTGTAAAAATCCTGTGTAAAAATTTCTGCACATGCTTATTATCCTCAGGGCTGCCCAACTATTGAGAGTTGGAATGGGTCAGCAAATTCTGTCCTGTTTACTATTAATACAATATTTTAGAGAAAATAGTAGCTCTCACAGACCTATTATTCTTCTGGACAATAGTGAAAAGAGGTTTTTGTTTTGTTTCCTTGTATTCTTGATTTTTCAAGAGAAAAATGGGTGAGCCTACAAAGAGTTTTCATTCCTGTCTCAGGTAAAAAGCAAAAAGTGGGCTGGGCATGGAGCTGATTAAAGATATCTCAAAGGTAGACATCAGTGTGGCATGGTGGTGCCACAGGCAGCCACTCTGGTGCCGAGGCCAGAAGGGAGTGAGGTTATTTCAATCTGGGCATCATAGTTACCTGGTGAGACTCTGTCTCAAAATAAAATAACAAGAGCTAAACCAATAACAGGGATGTGGACTTAGCTTAGTAAGGCGGCCCTGCATTCAATTCTCAGTATTGAAGAAAAGAAATAGAAAGGAAAGGAAAAGCAAAGCAAGTAAAATAGAGTGCTTCGAAGAAAATACAGAGTCCATGGTATACCTATAGAATATATGATAGTTACAGGTAGAGAGGTGATAGACAGGTAGAAAATCTAATAGGGTTCTCCAGAGAAAATACAAAATCTCATAGATAGGTAGATAGAAAGATAGA
>NW_004524735.1:1226233-1228392 GCF_000260255.1 Octodon degus | reverse complement strand
CCACCATCACCTTTTTGTTCTTCATGAATCTGAGTTTCGGGTAGAGTTTATGGAGACAGCCCCTCTGTGCACTGAGCTGCCTCTTTGGACATTGCCACATGCGTTCCGCTGACAAATGACTGTGTTCTACTGGGCCCACCTGGAGCTGATCCTGAGTCCCTGAGGCCAGGGATTATCGTCATCCAGGCTGCACAGTTCATTTCACTACACTAAGTCACTGGCAGTGGGTCGCAGCCGGGACACCTTTTAGAGGGAGGTGATTATTCTGTCAGACATAATGTTCTTACCTGAAACCAATGCAAATACAAATGAAAATTAACAGATTTGGCAGTATGTCAATCTGAAAATTTTCAAATAGAATTTCATTGGCAGTTTTTGGAGCAAGTTTCAATCAAAATTTTAATGATTTGGGTATTTTATAAGTTTCACTTTCTCACATAAACTTTCACTAATAAACACATTTTTGTAAAATCTGTTTTTAAGTCAGTATGTCTACTGGCCAAAGATATTCACAATGTAGAATTTCAGACATTTATATTTTAGGCTTGACTACTAGCTTATCTGTTCTTAAGAAACAGAATTGAAACAAATCACCATGAAATGTTTACCTTTTATTCTCAGATCATTGGAAACAAACATCTCCTAAGACATGCATTGCTTTATATGATATCATGTGATTAAAGAGAAATGCTTTAGGGGGTTGGGAAACTACCTTCCACAAGCAGCTTCAGAATGGTGTTATCAATACAATTTGTTCCGGACCATTGTCTCCAGACCTGTCTGAGCTCTACCTGAATTTGGTGTGTGTCTGAACACTGTACATCTACAAAGATTGAATACAGTTTGCACGTAAGGCAAACTTAGGGCTCAGGAAGTTTGTCATCAGTGCTGTCTTCTTTTCCATTTTTCCCCAAGGACTTCTGCAGATTAAATAATCTAAAATGCATATATTCACATATCTCAACCTTATTTGCACCTGAACCTGAAACAAAGGCTGTGGATCTCAAGGAGAAAAGCAGGCAGCGTCGCAGGGTTACTGAAGAGTGTAGGAGGCAGGTGCAGAAAGTGCAGGACTTGGGAGCAGCGCTCCCGTCTTATGCAGGAGGAAATCCACATGTAAAGAAGCAACTGAGGGATAAACAGAGAGAGGACACATCATGTTTATCTCCCACCCTTTCCTAAAAGTAAGCTGGTCACATTTTGAGGTAGTTCCACAGATGACAGAATCTCAGCTGTCAGTAAGAGTGACTCAGTGCTGCTTGTGAATGAGGGGCAAATTCTGGTTTTAATAAAATTTAATAAAATGGTGATAAGTACCTATCTGCCCATCAGTAGATGAATTGGTAAAGAAAATGTTTTGCTTATACCCAGTGGAGCACTAGTCTGCCATAAAGATGGAGCAACTAGGGTCATTTCTAGGAAAATACTTGCACCTTGAGAGCATCACGTTGGTTAGGGAAAATAAATCAGACACACTTGCTAAAACGTCCTGTGGTGTCTCTCATATGAGAAACCCAAACTATAAATAGGGACCAGCATAAAGGATAGACAGCATGAGAGAGAGAGAGAGAGAGAGAGAGACAGAGAGAGAGAGAGAGACAGAGAGACAGACAGAGACAGACAGAGAGACAGAGAGAGAGAGAAAGAGAGAGACAGAGACAGGGAGAGAGAGAGAGAGACAGACACAGAGACAGAGACAGGGAGAGAAAGAGAGACAGAGACAGAGACAGAGACAGAGACAGAGAGACATAGATCTTGCACAAAAGGGAAGGAAACCAAAAAAGGCAGGCAGAGCGGAGGGAAGCAAGAACAAAGCCAGGATAAGAGGGAAGAAGTGCTCACAGCACTGACTGCCAATGAGGACTGTGATCATCATGGACTGCAAACATGGGCTAATAAAAAACATAAATTGAAAAATGAAAATGGGAGAAGGGAAACTGGTTCTGATTACCAACCTGCACAGAAAGTGAGCTTCTCCTTCGCTACATTAGTATAAGGCAAAGGACAAAGGCTACTAGGAGCAAAGAAATCGAGGCAGCAAATGCAATGTAAAGTGTTTCCTACAGAACAAAACAAATCCTGAGCCACACCTGTGTATTTGTTACCTGCTAAGCAAAAGGCAGCAAGCAAGCCAGCAAAGGAGAGAGGGGGAGAGAGAG
>NW_004524735.1:1222291-1226133 GCF_000260255.1 Octodon degus | reverse complement strand
TCTGGAGGTTCAAAGTCTCTGCCCTTAAGGCCTTCTTTTTTCTTTTTTCATTGACAGTCTGTGGCTGATCGAATGGGACTCAATATTACAGGGAATACTGTACTTTGCTTAAAATGTACTGACTTAAATATTAATCATTTTAAAAAATTACCTTCACAGCAATCTCTGGACTGAGTCCGTGGATAGCAGGCCTAGCCAAGGTGACACAGAAGAGGCAGCTTCACAGCAGACAAGTAGCAGTTGCCAATTCTGGAAAGAAGAGTATGAGAATATAAACTGAAAGTTATTTAGTCACCTTACTTTTGACAGTTAATATTCATTGAAAAACTTCGCAATGCCAATCATTTTCATCACATTCATTCTCTGGAGCAGTGTACTCATCCCTCTAGGAAGTTACATACTAAAACCATCTCAAGGAGTATTTAATTAATTAGTAACTTACTTATCATCTAAGCTCTAACACATGTCTTAGATGTCATATATCACATGACAAGATGCCAACCACGGAGGTAAAATTAAAATACACAGAGTCCGTTCTTGAGGATCTTGCTGTCTGCTGAGAGGAGCAAAGATAACAGAATACTTATATATGAACGAGGAGGCCTTTCATTACTAGTCTCAGTGTCAACACTTAGATTATTATTGTGTTTATTAACTTACTTATTTGCTTAAATTATCCTCATCTGATAAGTTGGTGAGGTGAGGGCCATAGTTCTAATCGGTTTCTTCTCTTCTGTAATTCCTACCCCAGATAGGTTTATTACCAGATTTTCAGATCAACAATTGATAACTTACTTGATAGAAACATGATGCATGAGTGTTAAGAAATGAGATGGATGCAAATCAGTGATTTTATCAAATGGTTTCAAAGGAAATTATTTTCTAAGTATACATTTATATTAAGTTTCAGATATCTAAATGCCACAGTCATTGAACAAAAACATAGATCAGACCTCTTACAATTCATTGAACCCAAACCAGTTAGTTGTTCCCAGGACCAATGGGGAAGCAGCTACTTTTGTATCAGACATATTCAGAAATTTGCTGCTACTAGCAATTGTCACCTTAAAAAAGCTACCGATGCAGCAGAGCCCTATTTTATTCCTGCTCATAATTATATAAATTGGCTTTAGAGTTGCAGAGATTAGATGAGGTCTCACATTAGACTTAAAACTAAGGACAGTATCAAAGAAGAGCTCACTCCCTTATCATTTTATGGGTTTGATTACTATAGTTTACATTCTATTTTTTTTTCAGTACTGGGGATTGAACTCAGGGCCCTGTGCTTGTCAAGCAGGCACTTAAACCATTGAGCTAGCTCCTACATTCTTTATATCACTTACTGCAGCATAAAATTTGCTAATGCAACCTGACATGATGCTGTGTCTCTTTTTCATCCATATCATAGCTGCTGACATCCACAAACAACACACACACACACACACACACACACACACACACACACACTCCTCTAATAAACTGCAGCATCCAATTGTATGTCATAAAATAATTGTTAAAAATTCCTGTGATAATCATTTGCTCACAGTTACATGTTAGTTGAAATGCAACATACCCTGTGCTTAGAACACACTATGTAGGAATCATCAGTAGGCCTATATAAAAACAAATAATAGATGCTATTGAAAACAGTAGAAGAGCAAGGAGAAGAGAGCCAACACACGCATAAATCCTGTCCCTGACTTTTGTGCTAGCCATTTTCTGACTAGTCTGTTTTCCAGCTAAACATCTTAAAAAGACATCTGAGTCTCTACGAAGCAAGGTCGGAGAACACTCTGCTCTCTAAAGCTCTGCGCTGATAGATGCCCTGTTCCTGCTGGAAAGCAGGATTCAAATTTTCATAAATGTTTCCTAGAAAACCACATAAGGAAGACCAGATCCTTAAACACCACCTATCAAACACGGAACTTTCCAGCATGTTCCATAAAATTGTTGAGAGGTGAGCTCAACTAGCATAAGCCTTTCTCTGTAATCCAAGGTAATTGAAATTCATAGTATCTGTGATATTTTTCTAAAATCAAACTATTTTCAGAATTCAACATTTAAAGACACATCTCTTTTCTCTCACTGTTGTGCTTTTTTATTAATAGTTAACATTAAAATCATGTTTAGTGTTTTAAAAAGGACAAAATATAGTGTTTTTAGAGTAAAAAGTAACCTCTACAGAGGGCACATTTTGTATTTTCACATATTATTCTTTTCATTGCCTGAATGAAAATTTCAATAAATTGGAATTAAGCTTCTCTTTAACCTTACAATGCAGATATGTTAGTAATATTCATAAAAAGTATTAACTAAGTTGAATTTATTAGAGATCACAGATTGAAGACTTCCCATGTAAAAGTAAATATCATAAAGTGACTTCAAGTTCCGAAGAATAAATCATTTTTCTCATATTTTTAATCTCTCTTTTCTATTATTTTGTATATAAATAACATTATATATGTTTAAGGTGTATAGTGTGTTTTGAGATATATCTACATTGTAAAATGATTACCACAGTCCTATTAATAAGCATATCTATAAACTCACTAACTTGTACTGATTTAAGTGAATAACTATAGCTGTAAAATAACATTGCTATTGAACAATCTTAACTTGTGCAGGAAACCACATTAAACATCATTGCTAAGAAGATCAAAGTACAGTAGAGTAACATTAGAGCAACATGGAGAAAAATGTATTGGAATAAAGCTTGTTACTTTTGGAACAATTTCAAACAAATGCAAGCTTTCTAGCAGCCTAAAGATATAATAAAAAGTGAAAATTATTTATGTTTTATCTTCTCCCACTTCAGTTATGCACTGAAGTATCTAAGGAAAGTACACACACACACACACACACACACACACACACACCATCCTAGTGTGTGGACCAACCCAGGGATTAATATCAGAGACACAGGACCTACCAACAGTGCACTTAGAGAGCAGTCTTCCCTCTGAGTCCAGAACCACAAGGACTAATTTCTCTTTACATCAAAGATTATACTAAACAGACCAGTGTGAGGTCCAGATTCCAGTAATAGTTTTAATTTTCAGCAGTAGAAATGTACTTCTGGCCATAACTTTTGTCAATTTTCTTACATTTCTGGACTATAATTTCAGCCTTTCTAATTGAAAAGCAGAATACTTAAGCTCAGTTTGATTGCAGAGAAAATTACATATGGTGTTCTATTAATATCATGACATTTATTGGTTTTGCAGATTACTAAGATTCTAGTTTTTGCATCAAAACATAATCAAAAACTATTAGCTGCCAGGAGTTGCCTGGTCATTTGTAAAAATGACACAAATTAAGAAAGAATAGTATATGAATGAACACATTATAATGATAGTTTTTAGAGATAAACTACAGGGTAAAGTTTTTCATTCCATACTCCTAAAGAGGCCCACATGTTCTGTAGAAAATTTTGAATGTTGTCTTTGTTACTTTTCCTCATTGCTGAGAAAAAATACCCAGCACTCCAAGTTAATGGAGAAAGGTTCATTGAGCTTACCATTTGTTGATGTTTCAGTAGTCCACTGGCTCTAAGGTAAAATGTCACCGCAAATAAGAAAGAGTCCATGGAAGGCAGAAGGTATTGAAGTGACAAATGTCCGGGAAGCAGAATTGTCACAGTCTTCCTTCTTCCTCTTTAGTTCTTTTATTCCCATAATTTTATTGAGAAACAAACAGCAATGAGGCAAATGAGACAGTTTCAAACCAAACTGGTAGGACAGTTGCAATAATTACCACATTGCAAACATTCTTCCTAGCAGCTAATTGCTGCACAAGATGAGGACTTGAGATCCTATTTACAAACATCATTAGAACAAATCCCT
>NW_004524735.1:1220978-1222191 GCF_000260255.1 Octodon degus | reverse complement strand
CCTGCCCCTGGGCCATGCTGAGACTGAGATTGAGACTGGGCGTGGTGGCACACATCTGTAATCCTAGCTTTTGAGAGGCTGAAAACAGGAGAATAGATGAAAGGAGCTCTGTTATACAAGTTTATTCTGGTCAAAGAAAATAATGTCAAGAGAAAAGTGAAGTACAGACATTAAAGAAGAGAGACATAATCAATTTCTGATGAAACATAAGGCACTATTTTTACTTCTCTATAATACATAGAAATATTACGTGCTTTAAATGTTTCTCAATGAACATCATAGAATACAGGTGACAGTTGTTTAAAAAAAAACTGAACAAGTAAGAAAAGCTATTGTTTATTGAAGTGGGAATAGAGTAACTCCAGAAAGTAAAGAGGAGGATATCTAATGCATAATTTATCAAAGGAAATCACTCAAAAAAAAATAATACCAAGATGCAGCATACAAATTAAAATATTGTTATAATATTGACAAGTGCTTAAAAGAAAGATAAAAAGAGAATATTTTTTTTCTAATTGAGGAGTACACTTGGAAAAAAAGTTAATTGAAATCAATCAGACAGATCAGTTTAAATATATTTGGCGTCTGTCATTTGAGTAAGGCAAAGTGCAAATAAAGTACAAAATAAAGGCCTGGAAAAGGAAGCAAAAAGATAGAGGTGCTGTAAGTGGGGAGGACCCCAGGACAGGGAGGGGAGAATGGAAGAAAATGAGAACCCACTGAAAGAGGCGACTTAGAGCTGGGGAAGGAGGCGTGAGAGGAAGGGAAGGGGGAGAAAGAGTCCAGCAGTGAGCCGGAAGGTGAGCACAGACTCACGCTGCGCACACGAGAGCAGAAAATACGGGCAGGAATGAACTCAAAATAAAGTGTAAGTGCTTCACCATAGGAAGAAATCTTCAATGACTGTCTCCAGTAGTGGTGGCCCACATGCACAAGCTAAAAATGAATACCAAAATATATTCTTAAAAGGAGAACATGGTGAGCCGATGAGATAGATCAATGGACTAAATCGCCTGCTTAGGCAAGCTTAGGCAAGTACAGGGACAGCAGTCCAGTCCCCGGTACCACCTGCCGTACCAGCCCTGCTCCCAGGTTGGGCTGAGCCAGCCAGAGTCAAGGTGTGGTAGCACACACCTATAATCTCAGTGCTGGGGAGGCTGAAAGCAGAAGGATCGCCACGAGTCTGATGTGTAATGAGACCCTACAACAACCA
>NW_004524735.1:1212291-1220878 GCF_000260255.1 Octodon degus | reverse complement strand
GCTGGCATGTGGTGCTGGGGGATTGAACCACGGTCCCAGTGCTTTGCTAAGCTTGTTCTAAGTAGGTGCTTTAGACCACTGAACCATCTCACCAACCCCCCAAATACATTTTTAAAAAGGAGAACAGGGCAAGTTGTCCACAATAAATTTACTGAAAACATAAAGTGATACCTGAGCTAAGAGCAAGGGAAGAGCAAATGATGCAGCATGCAATTACGAGCTACAAAAAAGGTGAGCAACTCCATTAATGTGAGACAAAGGAGGCTGTAGAAAAACTTTTTCAAGAATAAAGAGGACATACTGAGATGCTAAAACTGACATTTCAGAGTGGATATTGTGATCTTTAATACATGTGCATCATAAAACACTACACCAAAAGGAACAGGATGGAGAAAAAGTCAGATCTTTTATATTTCTTTTATACTTCAACATCTAGCTTTCAATCAAAAATATACCAAATAGAAAGATAGACCTTAACCTGCAGAAAATCAAAACAACATTCATGAGATGGATATAGAAAACTTCACACACATAGAAATTAGCAGAGTACACACAGACTTTTTCAGTAAATTCACATACACAGTCAACAGGGTTATCTATAATTGGCACAAAAGAACTAACCTTAATAACTGTAGATGAAGTAAAATAAAGGATGTATCCTCTAAGCATGAGAAAATTCAACAAGAAATTCATGCTGGGAATATGAGCTTCTGTCTGAAGTTGTACTGATTGTCCTTCTGGGAATCACAAGGGCGTGACTTATGAGGTAAGAAAATAAATAGTTGACTTAAATATTGCAAATGCCTAAATTATCATTGAGGTTATGAATGTCAGAAGGTAGAAATCAGTACATAAATACCAATTGTGTTTCCATACAATGTGATGAAAAATGGAAAAATCAAATCGCAAAATAAAATGAAATCATTTACAACATCTTGGCACAAAACTAGAAACGAAGATGGAAGGCACCAAAGAAGCTACACAAACGGGGAGATACACAAGTTCATTAATAAAAAGTGTCAATATCATTTTGATGTAAATTCTCCCCCAAATAGTCTATAGAGTCTATTGACCCTAAATTCCCACTGGAATCATAGTCAAAAAGCAACCTAATCCTAACTTTCTGTGTAATATCACAAGAAACATAGTAGAAAAAATTTAAAGGAGAAAATAACTGAAATTTTCCAACTTTTTGTACATTTTATGATGCAAAATCTGCCAATAGTATAAAGTTGACAAGATCATAAACATATAAATAAGTTCATGAGACAAGAGTATGTATGAATAGGAGTGCAGGAATACATTTCATAGATTTTTGACACAGACATAAAGGCAATGCATGAGAAAAAGAGATATTCTCTCAACAATGAAAGGATGCTGGGGCAGTTAAACATTACTAGACCAAAAATATACTTCAATCCATATCTCACGTGTTATAATAACACAATCATTCAAATGGGCCTTGAACTTAGATGACAAGTCTGCAACTTTGAGGTATCTAGGATAATAAAGGAGGAAAAGTTCCTGAAATGTTAAAATACAGCCAGGGTTATAGCTCAGGAGCATAGCTCCTGCCTGGCAAGTGAAAGTTCCTGAGCTTGAGTCACAGTACAAAAAAAGAAAGAAACAAGGAAGAAAGAAAGAAAGAAAGAAAGAAAGAAAGAAAGAAAGAAAGAAAGAAAGAAAGAAAGCCAGCCAGCCAGCCAGCCAGCCAAAAATTCATTAAATGAAAGAAAAATTGAGACAGGGCATGGTGGCATACACCTGTAATCCCAGCTCTTGAGAGGCTGTAAATAGGTGGATTATTACAAATCCAATCTGGTAGTGAGACCCTGAACACCTTGTAGACTCTTCCCTAAAAATTACAAAAAAAAAAAAAAAAAGAAAAAGAAAAAAAAAAGAAAAGAAAAGAAAGAAAGAAAGAAAGAAAGAAAGAAAGAAAAATGGACAAATTGGTCTTTATAATTTAATATTTCTAATTTTTGAGACACTTATGAGAAAAAGCCATAATAACCTGAGAGGAAATATATGCAAATAAAATATCTGTCAAAGAATTGATATTCAGTTTGAATATGAAGTCCACTTAAAGAAAACAAATTACTCATTAGAAATGAACAAAGGATTTGAGTGCACACATCACAAAGAGACTGTAGAGGTGGAAAATAAACAAGAGAAAAGCTGTTGATAGCTTAGGGGTTAGATATTTTCTTCTGTATAAAATTATAGAGAAGCAAAAGTATAAGAAAAGAAAACACATAAATGGTTTTCTTGCTCAGGGAGCAAAATGACTAAAAGAAGTTAGCAGCAGGGAATTTGGTGAGGAATGATGGGTCATGATGTGCCCTTCTTGTCCTTGCTTTGATCACGCAACCATATACATTTGGTTAAATCCAATGCACTGTTCAATAAACATAGTGATTTGGGCTTTAGAGAGTTTTTCAAAGCAAAGTAATACTATACAGTTTCCTCTACAGAAAACAGCATGATATGCCAAGGTACATCTACTTAATCTCTGTTATTTTGAATTAATGCAAACACTGTTTAAAATTAAGAGATGCAGAGGAATGTGTGCTCTGAACACAGACTGCTTTGAGTACTGGAAGAGGAGGAAAGTGGGTAGACTCTGAAACAGTTTCATGCAGGAGTGTCAGTAGGAGAAACCGAGTGGGAGCACAGACTCATGCTCCTTCCCAAGCAGCGTGGTGCTGTGGGGCTCACTTACACTTGCCATGCTTCTGGACCCTTGACTCTTCAGAGTATCACGTGTCTGACATAGACATGTTCTTCCGACTTCTACGTGCAGCGTTGCTTACATTTGATATCAGTGGATGTGCCTGTGAAAATCTTACTCCATGATCATTTTACAGATTTACATTTCTTTCTTGTAGCCCATCGTTTTTGAAGATTTGGTGTCCAATCTTATGTTGGTCACGGAATCCACCTAACCCATCACGCGTGTCTTGTATTTGTGAACTTTTCTCCTGCTTGTGGCCGATCCACACTTTAAGACACTTACTCCCTTTGCTCAGCCCAGCAAAAATTTATCCACACAATTTCTTCTCATTATGGCTAAGCATGCATTATGCATTCATTTTGTCATTCATCCACGCAACTATCTTCTGCTTGGGGTAGTGATTTTCAGGCTGAAAATTGTCTTGAGAAAAAGGGGTTTTCCTCTGTGATCTCTGGGAGTGTTGGCAGAAGATGAAGTCCTGCATATGCATCTCTTTTTTAATTCCAGCAAAAGGGACATGTGGGAATTGCACCACCACCTGCAACCATCCCATTTGAGAGACTCTGCTGCTTAGTATGTCTTGTACTGCAAGGAGTCAGAGAAAAAAATCAATAAAGAGTACACGGCAAAACAAAGTCAATAAAACAACATCAAACCTGCCATCTTTATAAATTAAAAACATCTAGACTAGAATTAAACCATGTTTGTACTTGCCTTTGTGTATAAGTTTAAGGGACTTTCAGTTTGAGGTGATAACCTAATCCTCGAATTTGTATTAGTCTTTAAATTGAAGGTAAAGGAAATGTGGTAGATAGTGGCTTAGAGGGTGAAGGGGATTAGCTAGCTGATGTGCTTTGCATATTGAGGAGTATAACACACATGACTCATCTAGGTGAAATCTAAGGACACTTTCATTCTTATTCAGTGTGCATTAGTGTCACCATGTTCTCTTTTGTTTCCATGAACTGCTAACATCAGGCCCCCTGCAAAATCCATTGCTCTCTGTTCAGATTCTTTGAGATTCTAAGAATCCCTTCCTTCCGCAACAGAGAACATTCTATATCAATCCTGATTGGTCAGCTCCTTCCTAGGCCCCACCTCCAGCCCAATCAACGACGGAGGTCCTGTGCCTTGGCGAGTGCTGTCAGCTCCTCCCTGCAGCCCTGTGTGCAGAAAGGAAGTGGAACTGTGCACTTTGAGAAGGCAGGTCCACTTCCCTCCCCTGGAGGTGGGGGAAATGCAACTCCACCAAGTATTAGGCTATTTCATTATTATACGTTTTCTACAAAATGAGAGAATGTGGGGGAATGACAAATTCATCTTTATCATGTCTACCAACACATATGATGATGTACAAAATGTCCTGTTGGATGAATATATTGATTGCTCAAATTAAAGGTAATTCTCAGCTTGCTAGTGAGCATCAATACAGAGACAATCTTTTCTATTTCGCATTTGCTCCTCAGTTTTGAAGTGAATTTATAAACTTCCACATATGTGACTTGGAAAAAGAAATACATGCAAAAGTTACAAAAAGCCATTTTTGAAAGCATTTTTTAAAAAATACATAGTGAACATTTTGTAAAAGTTCTGCAATATGGTGCCAATATTAAAGATTTAAATAAAATTCCCTTTCAAATAAACATTTTTAAATGATAGGACTTGCAAATAGAAGAATGTAAAAACTAATGCAGTAAAATATAACAAGATATCTACATTAATTGTGAAAGGAAATTTTCTGTCTAAGTGCCTCTATATACTGCAGAAATTTGAAGAATTATATCATGGGGAAAAACTTCTGTGGTTTTCTTTTGGGTATAAATAAATAGATCTAGAGAAAAACATCAGATAAAATAGAAAACTGCATTAGAAGGAAATTAAAGAAACTTGCATAAATGTTTCCACTTTTTTCTTTCTTTCTCTTTCTTTGTTTCTTTCTTTGTTTCTTTCTTTGTTTCTTTCTTTGTTTCTTTCTTTCTTTCTTTCTTTCTTTCTTTCTTTCTTCTCATTTCTTTTTTTCTTTCTTTTTTGTGATGGGCAGCTGAGTCTGGTAGTGATCCTCCTGTTTCCAGCCTCCCCAGTGCTCTGATTACAGGTGTGAGCCACCACATCCAGTCTCCGTGGCCAGCTCAGCACACCCGGGCAGGGCCTGCACGGCATATAGTACCAAGGATCAAATCCCAGCCCCCGCTCTTGTCAATGCAGATGCTTAGTCTGCTGAGCTATCTCACCCACTCTTTGATCCCATTTATTTATAAATGTTCCATTATTTTTGCTTTGATCTGTTAGCTAAATCTGATAAAAAGATTTACAACTCAGTTAGGAATTTCAAAGTTCCAAAATTCTCAAAATAAAGTTTAAGTCAGAAGTGTGCAAATTATTATTCCAATGGCCATTATATTTAACCTTAACTAATGTTTTAGTGAAAAGTCCTATAAACTCAAATAGATGAAAA
The DNA here is from genome assembly GCF_000260255.1 of Octodon degus. NCBI lineage: Eukaryota > Metazoa > Chordata > Mammalia > Rodentia > Octodontidae > Octodon > Octodon degus. The sequence goes on along the minus strand of NW_004524735.1, from coordinate 1,215,689 downwards.
CTCCACATGTACTGAGAGTGTACTTATTTATATGTGTACATATAGATAAAATCTACTGAAAATTATGAGTCAAAGACAATATATACATGAGTTGCAATGTTATGGATCTATTTTTATATATACATATGTATGAATTTAATATATGAATTATAAATTTGGACAAATCTGTTGTATATTTGACTTTTACATTTGAGTACATATATAATAAAAATGTATATACCAATATACAGTTCAATTTTCAGTTTAATCATTACAGTTTAAATACAATTTTTATATTATCTTGTGAAAATTTTATACTTTAATCTATCCTTTCTCTTTGAACTGCAGTAAATGAGAAAATTCAATCCTAAAAGAAAATTGTTGAGTTGAAGTTAAGGACAGGAAATCCTTCTGTTCTTCCAGTTGCCTGATGCTAAAACACATTCATTCTCTTTCATCAGGTGAAGAAAGAGAACTTTAAATCTGTTGCTCTGAAAGTGTACTACAATGATATATTTATCTGCAAACAGCCTTTATTTGCCTTTCCATAAATTTCTGTCTCTAGTGACAGAAAGCTCCTTTTTATGTGATGTCACTTTGAAAATTTGTTTCTCTTTTAGGAAGATTCTCCATCAGCTAAAATTCAAAGCCACATTTTTGGTGACTTCTAAATCTCTGAGTTTCTGATAGAATTCTGTTTATCTTATGTCAATGTTTTCTTTTCCTTTTTTATTGTTTCAGGGGTCCTTTCCAACTAAGAACCAAGGTAAAGAAAAACAAATATTGTTCTCCTCTAGAATTAAATTCAAATGTTAAGAATAAAATCACATTGTATTAAATTCATTGTACTTCAGGATAATTAAAGAATTGATTAGTTTAGTATTTTTAAGTGGGTTTTCATGATGCCAAAACAACCAATCTAATGAAAATGAGTGAATATACAAAAGTTAAAGATACATTACCTTGAAATTTCCATAATTAGAATTGTAGGGCCCGGGGAGATAGCTCAGTAGGATAAGCACTTGCTTGGCAAGTGCAGCGTCCGGAGTTCAATCACCAGTACTGGAAAAAAAAAAAAAAAAAAGGAAAAAAAATATACCCACATAATTAGAATTGTAACATTCATATCACAGCAGCCGTGAGTATCAATGTCTTTGAAAATAAACTTGGTAAGATCAGGCAGCTCCAGGAACAAATATTGGGGAGCTTGATTAACCAAAAAGCGTGAAGCCCTCCTCTTCTTTGCCATCTGAGCCTTTCTGGTGCTGGAAGCTGCTGCAGACGGCAAAGAAGCCGGCATGCAGGAGTCTAGGAGATGCAGTCCTGGAAATCTATGGTGGGGAGTGTGCGGCCGCCAGTCAGCCAGCCAGCATGTTAGGCTGCTTAATACTAAGCGGTTTTGATAACAGAGTTGCAATAAGGAAACACAGCGACTTGACTGAGAAGGTATTCGCAACACGGTGGTTAAGTCATACAGGAAGGTTTTGAATCCCGCCCTAATACTTGCTAGTTGTGTGAGCTGGGGAAGTGTACTTCTTACCGTGCCTGCCAATCCTTACTGCCGTCTGATATGGTGGGAAGGGCATCATGAGGTTAACATGAAAACGGTAAGCTTAAGTACCTCATGTCCTAATTCAGGCCTGGGAACACCGTGAATGTCTGCTTACACAAACAGTGGTTAAGATTTTGTTTTGATTTAAACACAGAGCAGTAGACTCCTCCTGGTAAACACAATGTTGAAAAAGTACATGGAAAGAGAACAACGTCTAGCAATGTCTTCACTCTAGCGTGGTTTCCGCCAGTGTAGAGAAATTTTGTGTTTTGCTATTGTTCTGTTATGTATCTGGGCTGTGTGCATTTGTGAGAGATTGTAAAGGTCATAAAAAATGAATAATCTCCTTCAAGGAACTCTAATTTGTAAGTGATATTTTTTAAACACAAATATTCTAAGTCATTATGATAGAAGCACTGGACAACAAAGATAAATTCTGATTGGACCATTTGGTAAAACACAGTTTTCAGTCACTATTCTGTGTGTTTTAGCCTAACTATGAATGGGTCATTTCTCTACCGAGAAAGGTCTGTTTTGATTTTCAGGGAAAATCAATATAGGAAAGTCTGTGTGTTCTTGTAAACAGTTACAAGAACTTCACTAATCCTATTCTTTGTAGAGAAGAAAACTTTCCCAACTTTTGAAATATATTTTAAGATGAAGTATGTTTCTATGATTTATGATTATTGAATCATCTTGTCATTCTTTTTCAGGCATGTATGGTCTTGGGAAATATTATTCTGCTTTTAAAGTATAAATTTTATTGTACATTTGAGTTTTAAAATGTAGCATACACACAATGAAATAGTTTAACGTCTTTTCTGTAACTCAGTTACTCACTTATAAAGTTGAGAAAATTCTGCCTTGCTTTCTTCCCTTATGAAAATTTTGTACAAATCAGAGGTATTTTGCATTAAATTAAGTTTTCTTAGTACACTGGTTGCTATCTTTTGAATTGTACACTCACTGAGCAATTTATTTCTAGGAGATAGAAGGACGGTAGGCCTAGTAAGTCAGAAATGTTTTCCTTTTACTTTAAAGTTCATGAAAATCAAACATCATCAAAATACTTACCCCTAAAAGTGAAAAAGTTACCATTATATATTTGGCTCAAAAATTCCAGGAATCTACTCCCAAAGAAGTAAGAGATACACATTAAATTTTCCGGCAGAGCCATGTTGGTAACTGCTTTCAGTTAGTGAACTTTCTTTCCCACTAATTTGTAATGATTTAATTTCCAGTTTTCTTTACAAATATGTTTTATTAATCCTCTTTAATTAGTCCTTTAACTAATCCATCACTGCACTCTCACATACCATCTTAAGTGGTGTGTTTTGTAATGCTTAATGTTGACTAATGAGAGCTTTATTTAATATTATTGAAATATGACTTGGCTAATCCTGCAATCTCAAACTTTCTCACAAATTTTAAAGCAACTGAAAGATGCTTTAATGGAAATTGCACTGGATTATTTTTCTTTCTTGGTCTTTTTGAGACAGTGTCCCTCATGCAGTTCAGGCTGGTCTTGAGCAAACTTTATAGCCCAGGTTGCTCTTGCACTTGAAATGATCCTCCTGCCTCAGCCTCCCAAGTGCTGGGACTGCTGGCTTGCATTGTATTTTTGATGGACATGGAAAATATTTTTTTTTAAATGGTAAGTAAATATGTATTGGCAGTAAGTATCTTTCCACTTATTCAGTTTTTTTCCCTGCACTTCTTTGCTCTATTATAAAAGTTTGTATTTTTATTGGCAAAGGTATATTAGTTCCCTGTATTTATTATGGCTATAGTTTAACAATTCTATGCTGGGTTTTACCTAAACAAACATATTGTTTTCTTTTATATAACAGTAGAGACTTATTTTCAG
>NW_004524735.1:1201981-1203137 GCF_000260255.1 Octodon degus | reverse complement strand
GCGGTCCCTGTACTTTGCCAAGCTTGTTCCAAGTAGGTGCTTTAGACCACTGAGCCATCTCTCCAGCCCCTTATACATTGCATTTTAAATAACACAAGTGTGAACATATTAAAAGTTATAAAAGATGTCCGATTCCCTGTCATACTTTAAATGTTATTACTATGTTATTGTTATTATTTAGTCATAGTGACACCAGCACATCAGGAAAGAGCTGATGGTGCCATCACTGGGTTGTTCTAGTTCTTAGGAGCAGGGTGGGATTTAGATCTGCAGGTTTCCCTGAAAGACGGTGTGCGCAGAGGTGGAGCCCCTGGGAACTGACTGGATAATGGCGCTGTGGATTCGCCCAGTGGTGTGCTCCTAGCTGGTCGTGCCCTTAGGAGGTGAGAGCCGAGAGCAGGACCAGCAATGGCTTGTCTCCCTCCTCGCCCGCCTCTCTGGCTCCTGTCACGTGAGCGGCTTTGCACTGCAGCTGTCCCCTCCAAGGTGCTCCTCCTGCCTGGACCCTGCCAACCAAGCCTTGCAACTCTGAAATGGGAGCCAAAATAAGCCTCCACTTTCACACTGCAATTGTCTGCTATTTCACCCAGCAATGAGGAGCATGACAAAAACTGTCTCCAAGTGGGGCTGTTCTTTCAAAGTTTACTCTGCCTCACATAAATGCCAAGCTGAGAATGGGACCTTTAACACATGGGCCTTCGGGAGTCATCTACAACGCAGAACGTGGGCACGAGTGAAAGGACAGCGTGGCAGGACCCAGCGAGACATAGGAAGGAGGCAGACCAGGGAGGACTGGATAATTGGAATGGTTTCCAGGGGACCGTGGGCAGAGGCTTGTTTTTAAGCATTGCTGCTTTTCTTGGCTATGCTGAATGAAAGCTAGATAAAGCTAGTGGTAGATTTATGGGATACGGATTGGTTTGCTGGCATATGAGGCGTGTGCTCCCCAACATCTTCTAGAGCTGGTCACTTGGCAAGAGCAGTCGTGCAGAGCCTGCAAAGCCCTAGATTTCAAAACATTAAAATACAGAAAATAAAAATCATGGTTAACATTCCACCTCCATTTCACTCACATGGATTTCCGTGAGAAAAAATACTACTGTTCTGATTTTTAAGATATTCTCAATTTGTATTTCTTCTTTTGCGTTCTTACACT
>NW_004524735.1:1198242-1200496 GCF_000260255.1 Octodon degus | reverse complement strand
GAGTCTTCATAAATCTCACCTACGCTACTTATATATTTTCTGTTTTGCAATTTGAAAATGTTGTAAGCTTTAAGAAAGTTTTAAAGTACTGAAAGTTAAAAAAATCTGAAATTACTCAATGAGTGCATTTTTAATTAATAAATTTGAAAAGGATTTTGGGCTTGAATTAAAGAAATTAAAGAGAAAGTCATCAACTTTACAAGACTCCACAGAACACAACGTGTCACAAGCAACCGCACAATAACACAGCATGACCTGGTTTACCATACTCTTTCCTAAGCAGCCTTGCTCACGAACCTTGTCCACTTCCTCGGTACCCAAGGAAGAGGGAGAATATCCCATAGAAAACACACTCCTTCTTTTCACCACTTTCTGGCTTTTGCATCGTCAGTTTTCTTATTGTGCGAGGAAACACAGTCGCCTCCACAGAGAGGTCTGGGAGGAATGGCTGATGGCGTTCTCTCTGCCTCAGCCGGTTCTCTTTTCAGCATGCCTGCCCTCCCTCATGTGCCAACAGTGACAGTGGCAGGACCATACCTTGACTCAGTCACACTGTCACAGAGCTTGTAGGATTCTTTCCACAATGCAAACAATATTTCTTAAATGGAAACAAAAACCCTTTGATAACAATTTTTTAAATACTTGTAGTGGTACTATTGGCATCTGTCAGTATGATATCAGGCAGATGCAAATGAGTTTTTAATTGTTGTTTCATTCTTATAGATCAAGAATTCAGACTCCAGAGTCTTATAAAAATGTCTTTTGTCAAATACTGCATCCTTTGGCTGCCATTAGGGGCTCTCTTTAAAGTATGTTATAGTTGCTTATGGAGCTTGGCTGCATTTATAAAAAAAAACTTGAGGAAGATTGCTCCCTTTTGCAACAGTTTCCTCCTGAGAATCTTCTCTCTGCCCCAGGACCAGCTAAAAGAGCGTGAGGAACGCAGATGCTATTAAGCTCTATATTTGATTTCTTTGACTTCTTAAGACTATTCCAGAGCACGACATTATACTTGTGGAAAGTTAATAGATACAAATTCATTTTTAATGTGCTCTGTCATAGTTTATTTATGGCTTGATCCTTAAATTATTTTCCCTAAGCAATGTGAATACAGTACGTTCTACAAAGCAAACGCTGCTTTCTTTTGGAATTTCAATGGACGCAATGTGTGATTAAACTGGGGATTAATTATGTAACCAAGCCGGAGCGTATTAATGAATGCTTTTCTAGTGGGAAAATTTTTTAAATAGAAAAGAAAAAGAAAAAAACCCTGCTATGTCAGTGATAGCCAGATTCACTCTTTGGGTTTGTTTTATGAACTAAGTTGAAAAACTGTTAGGCAACAAAAGCCTGCCTTTTGGAGGACATTTTTCCTCCTGGCATTTTTTCAAATGCCAAATTTTCAGGACTGTTTGTAAGCTCAGTTTAGGGGGCAAGTGTTTCCTCTCCAGACTGGTTAATTGCACCCATTATCACTGGGCAAATAAAATTATATTAGCAAACACAAACAAGGGAGCCGCATGAAAATATTTCCTCATCGCCTTCTCCTGAGACCTGCTACACTGGAAATGACATTATTGTTATTTTAATAAGTGGGAATTATCCTAATCCCTTCCTCTCTCTCCCTCTTTCCCTTCGCACAAAGCTTTTCTCTTTCCAAGGTCACAACTAAAAGGAACTCTTTGGCTTCAACTCCAGTACCAAGGGAAACCACTTCAGGGGCTTTTCACAGAGAAGAATAGGCTAGACCCAAATAAACTGGAGGATCTCAGGGCACTAGGTATTCACACCCACTGAGCCGTGAATTCCAGTGGGAGGCCACTTGGTGCTGGATTTCAATTTTGTTTTTCAGAATTAAAATCAAACTTTTATTAGTGTCTTTGCAATTTATTCTCACTTATTTGATGAATGTGTTTGCAAAATACTTACCTTTGGAGAGGAATCAAAGCCAGTATTAACCCCGATCCATTGTTCCCTACTTACTTGAGCTCTGCTTGGGTCATAAAATTGTATAATTTTTGTTATCATCAAGTTTTGTGTCTATAACTTTTCCTTTAGAGGAAGAGGGTAAAACTTGGAGATAGAAAGGAATTTGCCTGAGATCAAAGGGCTGAAAGCCCAACCCTGCCTAATTCTGTTGCATCCTGAAGGGCTGCTCTCTTTAAATCTACAGCATTTCCGATACCCAGGGAATGTGAGCCTTTTTTCCTTCCTCTCTGGTTTTAGTAGAATATGATTCTTCCTTGCTTGGTTC